>NC_138374.1:111084194-111116289 GCF_054177405.1 Leptonychotes weddellii
TGTCCCCCCCTGCAATATTCTCATCAATATCCTAAAACTGTGAATAGTCATAAAATCTAATAAATGTTGCTAGTGGCCTTTTGAATCTCGTTCAGTAAAATTTAGATATGTCGAGGGGTGCTTTATCTTTTTTCAACACATTTATCAAGTAGCTCAGCTAAGGTATGAGGACTGGTTTTGAGGAACCACTGTGCTACACAAAGCAGGTGATGGGGTGGGGGTGGGGAGGTTAGGTAGGCAAGATAAGTGAAGGAACAGAAAAACACTTTATCCCACAGTGGGGTTGGAAGCAGTGAGACATGGAAAGGGAAGTGAGGAGGAATGAAAATAATACTGTGTAGAAATAAACCACTAGATTATTCAACATCTCAATCTGAATTATTTTGATGTGTTTGTCTATCTGTGCAAAGAACAGTTCTCCAAAGAACAAGAGTATGTAGATTCAAGTGAAAATACAGTGTAAAGATCCCTCCTTGAACAAATCTTCCTTAAATCAAATTACTCCAAAAAAGCTGATTTTTAGAGGTTTTAAAGTTGCTGTTTGGGCTGTGGTTCTACCTATCAAAGATTGCCAAGAAGCAGGTACAGGGTATCCTATTAAGCACACGAGATGTTTTTAATAATTAATATACACATATATTTTTTAAAATTTCTTTTCTAATCTTTCAAAATGCCAAACATCTGGCAATCCTAGAATAAATCAAAATTCCTTTTTTGTGGGACACATTACTTGCTGGTTGAGTTTGAGTTGGAAAAATATCCCCTTTGCACATGGAAAGGTGGGTGACGGGATACTTCCCATGCAGCACCGTTGACATCACCCACTGCAGCCTAGATCAACAAAATTACTATGTAACATTTATACCCACCATCCCTCACATGGGAAACAAGCATGCAAGTTTAAAGAAAGGAATAAAGACTCTTGCCTCCTCTCTGCCAGGCATTTACACCCAGATCCCTGTCAATTACAAGCATTTCCATTTCCCTTCTTAGTTCTGTTCCTCTTCTTTTACACTTTTTTGTGCATATATTTCTCACCCATAATTATAGTCTTCTATTATCTGATCTAGAAACCCAACCAAAAAACAGAGCTGTCTCTGCAGAATTCTACATTTTTGGGTAGACTCCATGCTTTGCCCCAAGACTTACATCAGTTTACCTGGGGAGTGTTCAAAACTAACTTCAATGACTCTCGAGAGAAGGCTAAGGACCTCTGTTTCCCCCATCCCCAACCCTGCAGCCCGCCTGGCTATGTCCTGCCCACAGTTTTTGGGTTGTAATTAGACAGCAAATCTCTGGAAAGAGGGATCCAGTGCTCTGTGGCCCTTAGTACAATAGGAACCAAAAAGAGTAACTGACAAGAAGTATCACAGTAATGACAATTTGGAAACACTCTTATTTTCCCTTAATGCAAAAGTTATATTATGAGAGATTTTTATGTTTTTAATCAAATATTTTTAATCCACAGGCCAGCACTCTGATGGTTGGACATACTACATTCTACTTCATATAAGTCACGCTGATGTCTTTACATATTTAAACATTTGCTCATGTCCTCACTCTGTCATAATTAAGTAGTACTTGGGCCAGACTCGGAAGAACTGTGATCACATTACACTGAAACCAGTAGAAGTATGAATGGGTTACAATTCATTATTTTCTAGTTGCCAGGTTTCATATTTCTTCTTAGTCAGACTCTAAGTATCTGTGTGCTCTTTTTAATTCAGTATTTAGTCTAGTAGTCCTTAATCCTGACTCTTTGGCAGGCACATTTGGGGGAAGAAAAGAAAAAAGTTGATCATATTATGTCTCAGTCAGACTGTTCAAAGTAGTAGAAGAGATCACTTCCATATAGGATACATCCACCATATGCTGCTTGATAACATTTTTTAATTACTTAATCCCCTTTCAAAACAGTGAGCTTAACTTCTCAATTTGCAAAATCAGAGCCTTTGCATTCCAATTAAGAATTGAACCAGTTATTCATTTACTTATTTACTGGCATCTTTTAATATCAAACTAATTTAGACTAAACTACACTATTTTTTTATTGATTACTAGTATTACACATAAATTAAAATGCAGACAGAAAAGTGTATTATAGTAACTGTGTTGTTTACCTCAGAGTAGAGTTATAAAAATATATATAGCTCTATTCTATCTCTCTGTATCTATCTACTCATAGCCTACTTAATTATCGAAAGTATCTAAGATGCAATTACTATATCTTGGGTTTTTTTCATATATCAAAAAAGGTATCAGGGTGCCTGGGTGGCGTAGTCAGTTAAGTGTCTGACTCTTGGTTTCAGCTCAGGTTGTGATCTCAGGGTCATGAGATCAAGCCCCATGTTGGGCTCCATGCTCAGCGCAGAGTCTACTTAAGACTCTCTCTCCCTCGGGGCGCCTGGTGGCTCAGTTGGTTAAGCGACTGCCTTCAGCTCAGGTCATGATCCTGGAGTCCCGGGATTGAGTCCTGCATTGGGCTCCCCGCTCAGCAGGGAGTCTGCTTCTCCCTCTGACCATCCCCCCTCTCATTCTCTCTCTCTCTCTCATTCTCTCTCTCAAATAAATAAATAAAAATCTTTAAAAAAAAAAAAGAAGACTCTCTCTCCCTCTCCCTCCACCCCTCCCCACACACACACTTAACACTCTCTCTCTAAAATAAATAAATCAATCTTTTAAAAAAAAGGTATCAACTCAGAATTTTGTTCATTAAAACTCGGTATATATTATCTTACCAAATAAAATTTGATCTTTCTATTCACTCATTCATTTATTCATCCAACTACTATTTGCTCAGTTTCCATTATATACACAACTCTTCTAATTTCTAGAAGTACACATGGAAAAGTGGACAAAGATCTTGGCCAATGTTCTTATAATTTGGCAAGTAAGATATGTCCATACTTAACCTTAATATAAATTAGAAAGTAACCGCCATCAGTAAGGTTCTGTATGAATTTAGATGAGCTCCAAAGGTCGAGGCTCAGAAGGAAATGAAGCAAGGCTTGGCAGAGGAGGTAGTATCTGAAGTGAGGCTTCTGATCTGTACAGGCAGAAGTGGCAATAAGAAAACAGTTCAGGAAAGACATTAGCAACATCAAAAAGAGAGGAAACTTTTATCATATGGAGGAAATAAAAAGTAATTCATTTGGCTGGGGTTTAAGAAGATGTATAGAAAGTACACCTGGAAAGTTTGGAATGGATGGTTCAGGATCTTTAGTGCCTGTCTAAGGTATCTGGACTTTTATGAGTGGGTGGCCAGCAGAATAAGACACAAACTCCTACCTTTGGCTTTCAGTGTCTTACAAGACTTCATCTTGACCAACTTTTCCAACAGTGCCTGTAGTTGCTTAATTAATGTCTACTGGTTTACACGGAAAGTGAATCCCTAACTGTGCATTCCCATGTTCTTTCCAGATGTAGTGTATTACTTAGCTTTCCCTACACATACCCTGAGAACTCTAGTTCTGTGTGTTTGTTCACATAGTTTACTCCATTTGTTGCTTTCTGTCCATTCTGCTATTTAACCTGTTCTTTTTTTCATTGTCCATGGTTCATTCTAGATCCCCCAACTAGAAATAAACCTTATCTTCTTTGTATTCTCTATCATTTTTCCTAAAGCATTTGTGAAATCCTGCAATATGAATGTATTTTTAACTTCTCTTTGATTATAAATCCTTAAGATGCAAAAGGGAAGAGATTTACAACACTGTCACTGAATTTCAATGAAATTGCCCTGACAGTTATTGAATGAACACCTAAGAATAAAAAAAGATTGGCCTATAGCTAATATGAAATAAACAGCAGAGACTATGAGCACCAGGGAGGAGGACAAATGTCTCAACCACTCAAGCATCTCTGTGCCCTGTTTTAAACCTTCTAGGGAAATTAAAATCTGCACTATAGAAACATAAGAACTTTATAAAAAGAATCACAAAACTATTAGCTGGCTCCTCCTTCCAGGAGGAGCAAAAGTAATCAAAGAAGTAAAACACATCCTACAGTTCTGGAACTTAAATTCATCTGAAGCTAGTGAGTGAGTAGTTACTTGCAAGTCTGCTCTATGAACTCTATCTTTCTTGAGATATTTTTTCATTGCCTGTGCCAGGAAACTGGGAAAATGTTTAACTTACTACAACTGATTGATCCAAAAGTGTGGCAAGGGTCCTGCTATCCAAAAATACCAGGTGAAACAGCAGACTGCCAGATACGCACAGCTGGATGTGTTTTGCCTCTTCTGGGTCGTCCAAGTTTACCACATGTCAGTTCAGCAATTTAGGGTGGATTGGAGATAATCCAGTAGAGAGAAAGGGAAAGTTGTGTTGGTTGCAGTCTGCAGAAGTTCTCCTTGTGTTCTTAATTCATCTCTTTCTCAGATGTTTGTGGTTTGTTTGTCTTTTCAGCTGTGGCAGTGGTTAATACTGTTGATGGGAAAATAATTTGTCCAACCTGGGCAGATCTTTTAAAGTTGTAAATTTACTGAATGTTAATCTGCAGGTGCCCAAATATTAGCTATTTGAAAATCTGTGTCACCATTGCATAAACTCTTAAGACTTGCATCTATCAATGAGATTTGCCAGATTTTTTTTTTAATCCTTTACTACCCACTCAGAGTGGCTAAATTTAGATTTGTTCCACTGTCTGCTGTACTCATTTAAATAATTGCATTTGCAAGTTAACCTACAAAATAAAGACCCATAAAGGGTGCTTATTTCGATCAAGCTGTTTTAAATGGGTGTAAGAAATATGGGTATTCTAAGAGTCCTTAATAAGATAAGGGCAAGGCCAAATTTGGGGGACAAGGGGGAACTATCCTGTTTGCTCCTCCCCAGGTCTGGATGGTTCTACTTGCTTACCGTTCCTGGACAGTCATATTAATCTATTTCACCGGGTATTTAATCTCTTTCTCTAATTGAAACTAATGATCATTTTTTGCTCCATGACTATTTAGCACTTACCCCTCCTGCCTCAAGAAAAGTATAACATTGCCTATTTCGGGGCGCCGGGGTGGCTCAGTTGGTTGGGCGACTGCCTTCGGCTCAGGTCATGATCCTGGAGTCCCGGGATCGAGTCCCGCATCGGGCTCCTTGCTCGGCGAGGAGTCTGCTTCTCCCCCTGACCCTCCTCCCTCTCATGCTCTCTGTCTCAAATAAATAAATAAAATCTTAAAAAAAACAAAACAAAAAAAAACATTGCCTATTTCTAGTTTATCAGAGTTGTAAGCATCAAACAAATAGTAATGCTAGAGTTTAGTTGTGTAGCTGAAGCTTAAAGTAGCTTATTTGCTCTTCTGACATAAGGGATATAGAAGCAGGGCTTGGGGCTTGAGAAGAGCACTGGAGTAGGAGTCTACTTATGTAGCTGTCTTGCCACGAGCCAACTGTACAAACTTGGGCAAGACATTTTGTCTGTATAGGGTTAAAGAATGCTCAAATCTAACCCTTTTCCTTCATTGTCCCTGACAATAGGGACAGAGAGGTACAGTCTTCTGTTTTTGAAGCTTTTCACATATAAAAAGTGAAGGAAGACATAGCCAAAGAGTTATAAAAATTATAATATAGTTTAATGTTTACACTTAACCAAACACATCTAACACACCTATAAAAATGTACTGACTCTTTGCATGACTTCGCTTAAAAATAACACCAAGGGTCTAAAAATGTAGGTTTGCTGTGAATGTGAGACTTGGGCAAATGGCTACTGCCCTTGGACCCCAGTTTTGGCTGCACCTCCCACTGACCCATTTGTCTTCATCTGGGTTATGATATGTAATTGTACTGCCCAACTCTAGTCTTTCTCTATGCTAGACCCATCCTTGATTCTGACACAATTGCCCTGATATAAATGTGTTTGACACGCTCCATTTTATGCCCCACAACTCAATCAAGATAAACACCTTGTGTAGTTTTTTTAAACATCTCTTCTCTCATACATATGTCTTTGAACAAGTTGCTTCCTCTTCCTAGAATTTTCCCCATCAGATATCTCCTTCTGTTAGAGATTAAAGATATTGGGGCTAGAGAACACCTTCCTTAACACACTATCCTTAGCACGGACACATATCTATCTTTCAAAAGTGGTCTAAAAACACCATGCATACAAATATCATTATGCTTATCAGTCTGAATGGTGATGACCAGCCACTTGTTTGTCATCACAGTATACTGTAAACTCCTTAAGGAGAGAGATGCCATCTTCAATTTCTCTGGCCCTATATATTGTTTCCCATGAATTGGGATGATGAGTAAGTGTCCGTTCGTGATTTACTGTAATCTTGAGACATCCCAAGAATGCACTTGACTCCTACCACTTGACTCCATCTTTGAGATAAAAAGAGGGATTCAGAAGGTGTGTAGTGTAGGACATAATTAAGGGATCAATTTATGAAATAAACATTTTATTCTAATTTTCTCAGCCTTACCTTTGGGCCAGCTACCTTTTTTATTTTTTTAACCTTTTGTGGTTCACAGTTTAAATGCTACATGTAAAATTAAATCTCATTTGCCTTTTATTATGTACATTCTGAGAAAGAATGGAAGGCACCTGAAGCCTGGCTTTACATATCACACACCTCATATAATATTAGGTGTTTTCGATTAGTATGGGAGTCTTATGTTCCAGAATAAAATCTAGAGCTAACTAATTATCTAATCAAATATATGTGGAAAAAGTACTTGGGATTTCAACAAGCAAACTATTCATATTTCGCCATATTTAAATCATAACCAATATTCTTTCCACTACTAGTATTCACTAAAATGATTTGGTGGCTAAGAAGAAAAATCAAATTAGATAAACAGTTATAGGATGAAACAGATGATTATTCATAAGTGAAATATGGCAACAAGAACCTTGCTGAGCCATCTTATTTTCTAAACCTGACTCATGGACAGGGTTTTGGGGGACATCTTCAATTGCAGTAAAGCCCATTCACACCAGAAGCTGACTCTGGAGATCAGAAATTCATTCCAGGGGCAAGTAAATGATGATGTCAATGCAAACTGTTAGTTCCTCTCCTAGAGGAATTCACATTTCAATAGGGCTCAAAGTCTTAAGCTAAACTTAGGAATCAAGTACTGAAAGGTAGCATTTTAAGCATTAGAGAATCAAGAAGGAAAAGTGTGTGTGTGTGTGTGTGTGCATGCGCACACACCATTCTCAGCCTGTAATGATTTAAGTAAATTTAAAATTTTGCCTATGTGTAATTATGGCTATGTGAGGATTCTCTTTTAATAAGTTAGAATTGAATCTCTTTGAGGACCTGGGCTAAGTCTCCTAATTCCCTCCAATTCTCCAATATTGCTTGGCCCATAAACATTCAGTAAAATAATTGGATGAGCTAATTTATTAATTATTCCTGCCTACTGCAACAACACTGGTCAAGAAAAAGATTATATGCTAATGCTGCAAAAGTTGTTTTCCCAAGTTATGAGCCGCATTTTTTTCTCTTACGGAGGAAAGACTCAAAATGTAGAGGTTGAATCACATGAAATTTTAAGGTTTCTTTTCAATTTTTCAGCACTACAGATTGGAGTAACCCACTGCTGTGATTTGACCATGACCCTCAGCACCGGCTCATCTCAGGATCCTCACAAGCACTGCATGCCAATTTGCAGTGCACAGGATCAAGTACATTTCAAGTGCCCTCAATCAAACACAAGTAGGACTGACTACCTTAAAAATCTAGATTTTGATGTCAACAACCAAGAAATTATTTCTGGCTCCATTTTCAAGTAAAACCAAGAAGTTAAAAAGAAAGAGAGGGTGTTAGAATATAAATATTTTAAGATATATTTATAAGCAATAACATTGCATTTTGGCAGAACTTTTCTTTTATAATAACAGGAGATGTTTAAAGGGGGGTGGGGAAATCAGAGCGGGAGACGAACCATGAGAGACTATGGACTCTGAGAAACAAACTGAGGGTTCTAGAAGGGAGGGGGGTGGGGGGGATGGGTTAGCCTGGTGATGGGTATCAAAGAGGGCACATACTGAATGGAGCACTGGGTGTTATACACAAACAATGAATCATGGAACACTACATCAAAAACTAATGATGTAATGTATGGTGATTAACATAACATAATAAAAAAAAACAATAACAGGAGATGTTTTTCAGTATTCCAAGCTGACTCTGTAACAATATAGTCTCAGTATTAATATGTCATTTGGGAAGGTCTGGGTTGATGTTTCTCACATTGGTTCTCATGTCATTTACCCATGCTTCCATGTGTGCAGAAGACTCTAACATGCACAGGAAAACAGGCAACAGGAACAGAAGTTTCAGATACCATGACCAAAATGAAAAAGCCACCCTAGCCTTGGGTAAAAACAACAGCAGCCTGACGCTTCTCTATAATAGCTCTGACCATGACCAGAAGAGCGAGAGTGTTAGAAGCAACAGTAGCCAATGGCATGCAAAGAACTCGAGAGATGGAGGGGCGCTTGAGTGGCTCAGTTGGTTAAGCGTCTGCCTTCGGCTCGGGTCATGATCCCAGGGTCCTGGGATCGAGCCCCGCATCGGGCTCCCTGCTCGGCGGGGAGCCTGCTTCTCCCTCTCCCTCTGCCTGCCTCTCTGCCTACTTGTGCTCTCTATCTCTCTGTCAAAAAAATAAATAAATAAAACCTTAAAAAGCAACTTAAAAAAGAAAAAAAGAACTTGAGAGATGGAGGTAAATGCCAGGAAAAATACAAGTGCAGGATACTACTTTGTACTTTATGGAGTCATAAAAGCTTTATTCTGGAAAGTTCAAAGCCCTTGACAGACATTTCATTAGCCCTCCCTCTCTCCTTTGAGGTACACAGGTGGCAAGTGTAATTATTGTCATTTTTATGAATGGGAAAAAATGAGGCATGGAAGGTTAAGAACACATTTAAAGTTACATAAAATCACATACACAGAAGGCTACACTCCCCCACCCCCCGATGCTTCCTTAAATGCCTTATGACCTTTTCAATGTGCTGGTCTTATATCATGCTTTTTGTGAAAGAAACTGCCTTAAAAAATCTCTTGTACCCAGTAGTATATGCTGTTTCTAAAATTTATAAAAGGGAGAGTGGGTAAACAAAATAAAACTAAACAAAAAAAACAAAAAACAACAAGGTCTTGGCATAAGTCTCAAATAGCCAAATCATTCTTTCAATGCTACTAATATACCACATAGATCAAATTTATTATATATTGAAGAAAACTTAATTTCTTAGGTCCACGATTTCATCTACTTCGATCCATATTGCTCTGTCACATCCTCTGATTCTAAAATCTGTATGTTAAAATGAACTCTTCACAACACTGATAAGCATCTTAGAAAAGATGAGTCATATGACTGGTTGTAAGGGCCAAGAAGAGAGAATGAGCTCCCCTTTTTGACAACTGGCTGGGAACCACCAAGTGGTGATGTTGGCACGCACTGGCTCCACCTCCCTGTCCTGAAAAGACATCTTTGCTTGGCGGCTCTTCCAGTTGAAACATAAGAAAAATAAATGGTAAGAGCAACCAAATGGAAAAAGCTGGAAATTACTAGAGAAGAGGAAAATTTTAACTTCTAAGAAGATATTAGAAAGTGGAAACTTTACAAAAACCCTTTTTGCCAATGAGGTTGTCCAAAAATCAACTGAATTTATTATAGAATAATAACCAAATTTGTGCATGAATCAGTGATGATGTAAAACTGTACAGTATAAGCATTACTGAATATTTTTCTATTTAGTTTACCTTTAAAGTAAGGCTTCAGGATGAGGCTCTCCACTGCATTTCATTATGTAATGCCATGTTCATTTGGTATATTATCTCAGATGTAAATCTAATATAGTTTGATTTGTTAAGAGACTAAAAGGAAACATACCACTTTTTTAAATTCCTCTTTTCTATAAACACAAGGTATAAAAAATAACCAATTTAAATATGGTAAGAGCGTGGAGCTACAGTTTCAAAGATACCTTTGAGAAGATGATTTTTTATCTACTATATGCAATTTAGTTAGGAGAAATATTATGTAGCCAAACCCCTGTCTTTATCAGTGCTAAAATATGAGTTGAAAACTGAACACTTGGTTACCTCATGGAGATAATTTAATGGATTTATACTGCCCAGTAATACGGAGTGCTTTTTTTCATCTGCCTTTATAAATGTACAAAATGGAAACCATTAGACAAAAAAAAAAAATTGGCTTAGCTTTATCCCATAGGTTACTAATTGCTCTCATATCAATATATGTACATATTTCTATGTAGGAATACCAAATTTCCCCTTTGTATTTTGATATACTAAAATAAATACAGGTTTCTAAGAACTGACTTTGAAGCTGGTCTTGGACCATTTGGATGGCTGTCAAATGTGATACTGATTTATTAATAACTCCCATATGTTAAAAAAACAATCCTTCCCAGACCTTTAACATCTTCCAACTGTTGCGGCTAATTGTTCTGTTGAAATAATTTTCTTGATCATTCTTACCTAATTCCTCTGTCTAAGTTGTATTTACTTGCTTATTTTACTTCTTAGCAATTCACATTGCTTTGAGATTCATTTTTTCTTCAAGAAAATACTATATTCCTGTGGGAGGGAAACACAGTACTTACGTATAACACAGCTATGAAACAAATGTAATGCTTTATGCTCTATTGTAAAGAGACCATATAAAATCTAATTTCCCAGGCCAGTAGTGAATAATACCTATTTCTATGCTTAACAGTCGTTCAAAAACTTTCTTTTTCCTAACAAAAATGTCTACTGATATTGACACATGTTATGAAACACTTAGCATGTTATCAATAATCAGTACATGATTTTTAGTAGTAGTAATGTTTGTTGTATTTTTGTTACCACTACAAGTACTATTCCTATTTACAATAAAAAAAAAATTATTTCATGAATGGCACAACTTAGAAATTTAAGTTAAGATGACTGATGGGTGGAAATGCTTAACCATTTTAACCCAACCTCAACATTGTGAAAAATAGTATTTTGATTTTTCTTCTGTGCCTTCTTTTCTTTCTGGTATTTCCAGTCTTGAAGTAGTTATTTCCCTGGCTTTCCATTAGTATCTCTCTCTCTCTCTCTCTCTCTCTGTAACATATTAAAACATCAGCTCAGTTCTTAAGGCTTTTCTACGGTGCATCATTTCCTACACTGGGGTCATGTCCTCCTCCTTCTCACATTCTGTTGCTCAGAAAGACACTCTTATGTGTCCTCATCTCCCATCTCCTTGATCTCATTGTCTAAATTCCTGAAATTAATTTTCTACTGCTCATACAAGGTGTATTCTTCATTTACTTCTTATGTAGTGTTCCTAATAATGTGAAAAATTGTAAGGGGAACTCAAAATTATTTCAAAATTTACTAGATTTTGAGCTCTAGAATGGAAGAACAAATATTTTATTTATCTTGGTAATGTAGTATCTCTTGCACTACTATCACATTGTAAGTTCTCAAGAATAGTAGCAATCATGGCAATAATGATAGTATCTAACTCTGAAAATACTTAATATGTGTTTTACACTCCACTAAGTGTTTTTCATGGAACCCTTACAATGTCCTTACAATAGTACTTGATTATGGAATAGATAATATTGTTATTATCACATTTTGGATATGGAAATTGAAGTTCAGAGTAGATGAGCAACTTACCAAGGTAGCAGAACTTGGTCATGAGACTGAGTAGCCTGATCCTGATCCTACGTTTTAATCACTATAAATTTTTGTCAGCGATTATGTTTAATTATTTGGCATATTTCTCCAGTCCCGCACCTAACCCCACCCTGTTTGCTTTGTTTGCTGATTCCCATGATTAACATTTATTCAGAAATAAATGATCCAAAGAAAGGATGGCAAATACATTTTGGTTGTTTTTTGTTTGTTTGCTTTTTGTTTTTTGCCAAATGTACTTTATTGGCAAAAGGTGCTTATAAAATTTTATTTACAAGAATTCTGAGGTTATGTAGAATGTTTGAGGAAAAGGCACCATCAGCATAGGAAAAGGAAGGCCAACTCTTTGCCTCCCTAACCAATATGTATCTTCATTTCTTGGTTAAGAAAAATACACATCTCTCTCTCCTCAGTGGAAGCTATATATCAATATAGGTTGAATTGCAACTAAATTGAACCTGCCAAGATAATACTAGTGTCACATTAACATCTCTACTAAATTGTCAGATTAAATGTATTTTCCTAAGGTAAAATTTATAGCCACAGATGAGCAATAGGAAAATATGTTGATCACCTACTCTCCATGTGAAGAAATACTAAGATAAATTTTTAATTTCATTTCTAATCTTTAAATTTCCAAGGGCATACATACTTTTGTACTTGATAATAAACATGTGAAATATCAGCATAGATGCTGCATGTGGACATTTTCTATTATAACTAATAAAATGTGACTAATAATCTGGTTTACTGGGAGATAATTTAAAACCTAAAACACATCAACTATGATGTTGAAAGCATATTAAATATAACTTATCCTCTGATTCAGAATGTACTTTGTGACTTCATGGTGCCATCTGGTCATGTTTATGAACACTGATAATAAAAGAGTCCTGAAACTGAACAGAGGCATAGTAGTGAGAGTTGGGGCCATAATCTTGGGTTGGTTTCCTTGTTCCACAATCTTTATCAGCTCTGTGCCTCAGCTTCCTCATCTGAAAAATGGAGATGATATTACCTACGATTCCTAAAGCACCATCTAGTACATAGTAAGCACTTTGTTAAGTATTAGTTATTATTGTCATCGTTATGTTATAAAGTATAAAATTAACTTGAATTCCATCGTAACTGGAAGACAAATATTGAAGTTTTGTGTGTGTGTGTGTTCATGTGATAGTGTAGGTGTGCAAATGTGTTTATTTTATTTTGACAAATACATAATTTTGCCTATTTTCTTATAACTAAAACAAAATTGTCCTTATTTTTTTAAAGTTTAAATTCCAGTTAGTTCACATGCCATGTATTGTTAGTTTCAGGTGTACAATATAGTGATTCAACACTTCTATACAACACCTGGTGCTCGTCACAACAAGTGCACTCCTTAATCTCCATCACCTATTTTACCCATCCCCCCACTGCTCTCCCCTCTGGTAACCATCAGCTTGTTCTCTATAGTTAAGAGTCTGTTTCTTGCTTTGTCTCTCTCTCTTTTTTCCCCTTTGCTCATTTTTGTTGTTGTTGTTTCTTAAATTCTACATGAGTGAAATCATAGGGTATTTGTCTTTTTTCTGACTGACTTATTTCACTTAGCATAACACTCTCTAGCTCCATCCATGACTTTGCAAATAGCAATATTTCATTCTTTTGTATGGTTAATATCCCCACTATATATATATATGCCACATCTTCTTTATTTATTCGTCAATCAATGGACATGGGCTGTTTCCACAATTCGACTGGTGTAGATAATACTGCTATAACCTTTGGGGTTCATGCATCCGTTTGAATTCGTGTTTTGTATTCTTTGGGTAAATACCTACTAGTGTAATTGTTGGATCAGAGGGTAGTTCTATTTTTAACATTTTGAGGAACCTCCACACTGTTTTCCACCATGACTATACCAGTTGTTTCCTTGTTGTTAATCTTAGCCATTCTGACAGGTGTGAGGTTGTATATCATCATGGTTTTGATTTGTATTTCCCTGATGATGAATGATGTTGAGCATCTTTTCATGTGTCTGTGAGCCATCTGGATGTCTTCTTTGGAAAAGTGTCTATTCATGTCTTCAGCCCATTTCTTAAATGGATTATTTGCTCTTTGGGTGTTGAGTTTGATAAGTTCTTTAGAGATTTTGGATACAAACCCTTTATCAGATGTGTCATTTGCAATATCTTCTCCCATTCTGTGTAGGCTGTCTTTTAGTTTTGTTGATTGTTTGGCTGTGCAGTTTTTTATCTTGTTAAAGTCCCAATAGTTCATTTTTGCTTTTGTTTCCCTTGCCTTAGGAGACATTTCTAGTAAGAAATTGCTATGGCTGATGTCAAAGAGGTTACTGTCTGTGTTCTTCTCTAGGATTTTGATTATTTCAGGTCTCACATTTAGGTCTTTAACCCATTTTGAGTTTATTTTTGTGTATGGTGTAAGAAAAGTGGTCTAATTTCATTCTTTTGCATGTTGCTGTCCAGTTTTCCCAACACCATTTGTTGAAGAGACATTCTTTTTCCCATTGGGTATTCTTTCCTGTTTTGTTGAAGATTAACTGACCATATAGTTGTGGGTTTATTTCTGGGCCTTCTAGTCCGTTTCATTGTCTATTTTCATGTCTATTTTTGTGCTAGTACCATACTGTTTGGATCACTACAGCTTTGTAATATAACTTGAAGTCTGGAATTGGGATGCCTCCAGCTTTGTGTTTTTTGTTTTTTGTTTTTTTTGAAGGTTGTTTTGGCTATTTGAGGTCTTTCGTGGTTCCATCCAAATTTTAGGATTGTTTGTTGTAGCTCTGTGAAAAATGTTGTTGGTATTTTGATAGGGATTACATTAAATGTGTAGATTGCTTTGAGTACTATAGATATTTTAACAATATTTGTTCTTCCAATCTATGAGCATGGAATGTCTTTCCATTTCTTTGTGTTGTCTTCAATTTTTTTTCATCAGTGTCTTGTAGTTTTCAGAGTACAAGTCTTTCACCTCTTTGGTTAGATTTATTTATAGGTATCTTATTGTTTTTGGCACAATTATAAATGAGACTTCTCTTTCTGCTGCTTCATTATTGGTGTGTAGAAATGCAACAGATTTCTGTATGTTGATTTTATATCCTGTGACTTTACTGAATTCATTTATCACTTCTAGCAGTTTTTTGATGGAGACTTTCAGGTTTTCTATATAGAGTATCATGTCATCTGTAAATAGTGAAAGTTCTACTTCTTCCTTACTGGTTTGGATACCTTTTATTTGTTTTTGTTACCTGATTGCTGTGGTTAGGACTTCCAGTACTATGTTGAATAAAAGTGGTGAGAGTGGACATCCCTGTCTTTTTCCTGACCGTAGAGGAAAAACTCTCAGGTTTTCCCCATTGAGGATGATATGGGTTTTTCATCGATGGCCTTTATTATGTGAGGTATGTTCCCTCTAAACCTACTTTGTTGAGGAAGAAAATTATCTTTCATGCACCAAATGTAGATATTTGTACTTCCTGATATTTGAGCTGTTCTAGATATCTTACTGTTTAATTCAATTTGCCATGGTAAAGACTGAATGCTTGTGTTCCCTCAGAACTTACATGTTGAAACCTACTCCCCAGTGTGATAGTAATAGGAAATGGGACTTTGGGGGAATAATTAGGATTAGATGAAATCATGAGAGTGGGGCCCTAATAAATGGGATTAATTAAGTTACAAGAAAGTTTGGTTTCCATCCCTGCTCTCCATCATGGGAAGATACAACAAGAGGTGGGCAATGTGCAACAAACAAAGAAGTGGGCTCTCAACAGAACATGTCAATGCTGGCATTCTGATCTCAGACTTCTAGAACCGTGAGAAATAAAATTTCTGTTGTTTATAAGCCACCCAGTCTATAGTACTTTGTTATAGCAGCACAAACTAAGATACCATATCTTTATTAATACTATCAGGAGACAAATATTTATTACATAATATCATACCTTTAGCATAAACTCTCCACCATTAAAAAAAAACTAAGCAGGAAGCTTTGGAATGACATCCACTGATTTTTATAAAGAAATTTTTTATGGCCAACAGGTACATGAAAAGATGCTCAACATCACTAATTATCAGGGAAATGCAAATCAAAATCAGGAGATAATACTCACACCTGTTAGAATGACTATTACCAAAAGACTAGAAATAACAAGTGTTGGTGAGGATGTGGAGGTAAAGGAACCCTTGTGCACTGTTGGTGGGAATATAAATTGGTGAAACCACTATGGAAAATAGTATGGAGGCTCCTCAGAAAATTAGAAATAGAACTACCTTATGATCCAGCTATTCCACTTTTGTGATTTTTATCCAAAGAAAACAAAAACACTCTTACAGATACCTGCAACCCCATGATCACTGAAGAATTATTTACAATAGCCAAGACATGGAAACAACCTATGTGTTCATCAATGGGTGAATGGATAAGGAAATTGCAGTATATGTGTACAACGGAATATTATTCAGCCATAAAAAAAGAATGAAATCTTGCAATTTGCAACAACATGAATGGATGGACCTTTGGGGCATTATGCTAAGTGAACTAAGACAGAGAAAGACAAATACCATATCTTGTATGTGGAATCTAAAAAAAACATAAAACAAAACAAGGTTATAGATACAAAGAATAGACTTGTGGTCAGGGAGGAGGTGGGAGAAAAGGGTGCAGGATAAAAAGGTAACAAGAAAAAATTGTGGGAGGTAGGAGATAGTAATACATGAAATAAGACTAGCCATGAATTAATGATTGAAGCTGAGTAATAATTAAATTGGATTCATTATACTATTTTTTTTAAGATTTTATTTATTTGAGAGAGAGTCAGAAAGAGCACAAGCAGGGGGTGGGGGGTGGAGGGGCAAAGTGAGAGGAAGAAGCAGGCCCCCACTGATCAGGGAATCTGACACAGGGCTCTATTCCCAGGACCCTGGGATCATGACCTGAGCTGAAGGCAGATGCTTAACCGACTGAGCCACCCAGGCGCCCTTCAATATACTATTCTAAAAACAAAAACAAAAAGAATGTGAGTTGATCTTCTTTATAAAACTCTAAAGGACATAGTATTTTCATACTTTTTTTCCTCACCCAGTGAGATATTGTTCTATATGTTCTACTTCAAGAGGAGAGGACTTTTATTTGAAATTTTGTGGTTGAGCAGTGCATATGTAAGCTAAATGGAGATGTTTACCCTGCTTGGGCTCTTTGCTGAAGGGTGCTGAGAATGAGATTAGAACTGGATCATGAATGCCTGATGAGGAGCAGATTTAGATATAAAAACAGAATTCTGTATTTGGTTATCTTTGATCTAAGACCACTAAAAGGAGTAATAATTGCGGTTATAGGCAAGTGTCTGTTAAAGATGGGCAAATTAGACCTAACAAGTAATCACAGACTCCAAATATCTAAACCAATTTTTAAAAAGAAATACATTATTTAAGTGTGAAAATATTTGACTTTTTTTTTTCTGCTTGCCAGTGGTTTTTCTCATATCTGTCAGTACTAAAAGCCCTGACATGCTATAAAAGTCTGTTTTGTCAGTCTCCAATCCCACAGGAAAGAATGCAAGGGATGCTATGGATAATAAATTTATAACTCTAGATATGTAGGTTTAGATAAGGTTTTGATAAGCACTCAAGCATTTTGTTGATTAATCACATCAAATCAAAGCTATGAATTTAGCCAATCACTAATGATTTCAAGGAACTTGGATGAGATCATTGCCTGCCAATCTCCAGGGGTTTAGGGCTTAACTTAGGACTCTTGAAGGTAAAAGGCAAACCCCCTCTTGGCTGAGTCCTCTGGCTGGTTTTGTGTAATTATCAAATAGGCCTTGGGAATCTGTCCAGCAGTGGTCCAAAAGGGAAACATATGCACTTCACTTACAGTGAGCACTGCAGCCTCCTTGCAACAGGAGAAAGTCGGTAAGTTCGTGCTTATGTGAAATGCTTTTAGACTTTAACTCTGAACCAGTCCAACAACCTTTGGCATTGGGATTGTTGAAATGTCTAAGGGCACTTCACCTCCAAGTGCTGGTTCTAGGAATGGCACAGGAAATTAGTTAAATGAGGCAGTGGAACTCTCAGAAGCACTTCTCTTGGATACTGCATTTATGGGAGTGGGAGCTAAACAGATCTAAGGGATGGGAGATATAGCTCTGCTGCTAGTAATGCTGTAACTCAGCTGTAAGCCATTAGGAGTCTTTCAAACTAAAGACGCTCTGAATTCCACAATTTCAGGCAGCAGGGAGCTTGGCAAATGTGCACTGGTCTTACGTGTAACAAGCTCCCACTTTTGTAATCAAATAATTGGAAATCTTTGTAGGGGAAAAATAATGGGTCGTCGATGCAGAGTTTTCATTTGTACTTTAAATATTTCATGGATGGACTATAAAGGTGGCTTCTCTTGATTTTAATCCTGTGATAAGCCTGTAAAGACCAGACAGCTACCAATGCAGAGTAACCTTGTCCTCCTTATGTGTAGACCTGTGCACAGGTCTCATGGTCATTGCCCTTGCTTGTGTTTGAAACCAGTTTTTAATATTATTCAAATATCACTTCTTCAGATGAACTACTGAATTTGATTTAATGAATTACTTTTTAAAATATATTTTGAAAGTTTTTCGGCCACAAATTAAGGAAGAAATTGGTATTAAGAACTCAAGTTATGTGATACATATTAGCGAAGTGATGTGTCAACTTAAAACATTTATGAAGAATTAGTTCTTAGTGAGTTAGAGATTCAGAATATGAGTAAAGCGTATCCACAACTTTGTGATCTATTCTGAACTCCAGGGGGAAAAAAGGGCTAAAGATTGCAAGGGCATTGGCATATCACAGCTTTTCTTTAACACAGCAGTTTTCAAAACTCCTGGTTTGTTTTAAATAAAGCAGCACCACTGCAAGTGCCTTTTATTCCTCAATTTTTTAAAGAAATTCTGTGCTTTCCCACTAAACAACCCCCATACCTGAGTGTGCACTCTTCCTGCTAGGGCCTGAGATTTCTCCCCAAAATATCTGAAAGACATAAGTGCTTTGGAACTTTTTCAGCAGAAATAAATCTCTGTCTGTCATAAAAACATCATGGATGTTTTTAAGCCAGGATCAATAGCAGCTGCTTAGGGGCAGGTGGATTAATCAGAGCCACGTCCTTCCTTCCACACCTCTAAAAGTACCTTCCATTTCTGTCAAATTTAAGCAATTTGCCTGTAATATCTAAATAGAATATCCTTAACATTAAAAAAGTGTTCCTTTTACAAAGATAAACTTTTTTTTCGCCTGTGTGCTTAAATATTCGTAGTTTAATTCACCTATTAAATTTTCTCTTCCATTCTTCAACTAAATTATTTGGCAGACACATTAATCTGAGCTTTCGTTGTGTTCGTTTGTGTGCTTTCCAGATGGGCTTTGCCTCCACAGATGCCCTTTTAAAAAGCTGCATTTTGTGCACCTCTTTTACATAACTCTTGATATAACCCGAGGCAGGGATGGCTGGAATCAGCTGGAGATGGTCACCACCTAAGTGGAAAAGAACTAGCTTCAGTATTGACCTCCTGTGCTTTCCCTGCCACTACCATTAATACTTAGGGGCAGGTGATGGTGACAGTGACATTAGGTAGCCCAAACTCCTCATCATTCAAAAGGCTACCAATAACCACTGATATGCCCTCTGCTGACTTCATTTTGTTCTTGTCCTCTGCTCCTTCCTCCCCATTGTTCTCAGGCTGGTGGTCTTACAGCTTCTTCTTTCCTTTTTCAATCTTAGTTCCTTCTATTTGATTAACTTGACCCAGAGAAGCTTAGGGTGAAACAATCCTATGATAGGCTGGAGATTATGGGAAACAGCTTTGTACACTTTTCCAAACTCCCAGACAGTGATAAGGGGCATCATCTACTTGCAGCCATTTCTAGGGTTGTAGATGTGGGCAGTAATGTTTAAAAGAATAACAAACAGCAAACAAAACCAGCGATTGAGTCATGTTTCTATTCCTAGGATTTGGATAGATGGTACATACTTTTCTCTATCCAGCCAGCAGACCAATCATGAAACTATTTTTATTCCACTTATTTGATTCAATCTAAGGATATAATCTATGATCCTTTCTAATCAGAGATATTACTGGTTTGTGTCACTAACTGAAAACCCCAAACTGCATATTTGCTCTAGATTGCGTACCTGCCCTTTTATCCTCCCATATGCACAAAACTGAATGCCTTTTCTTCGGTTTATCACAACCTTTTCTTGTCCTTTCTTTCTAGTTATTCACTCTATTTTTCTCCTGGGGTCAAATCTAAAACCCATTCTATCTACACATTTCTTAATTTCTGAGTACTCTGTTACCTTAATATCTCAAAGTTGTCTTCTTAATTTTCCTCACCTGTGTCCTGGAATCTTATTTTGTCTTAGGGGAGGGGTAGAGGGAGAGAGAGAATCTTAACCAGGCTCCACACCCAGTGTGGAGCCCAACTCGAGGTTTGATCTCACAACCCTGAGATCATACATGACCTGAACCAAAATCAAGAGTCAGATGCTTAACTGACTGAGCCCCCCAGGTGCTCCTGGAATCTTATTTTTCAAGTTTACCACCATATGGATTATTCCCATATTAACATGTCCAGTAACTTCAGTACAATACTTTGTTCACATGCCTGTTATCAGTGTCATCTGGAGATTCACATTTTTACGTCTTTGTCTACCCAGATTCTGTAACTCAATGGACACGGATTTTTTGTAGACATCTAATCATGACATCATCCTCTCTAGGAAGTCCAAGAAACCACTTTTACTGGACATCTTGGGCAGGTGCACAATTGCCCCTAGAGTTATCCAAGCTCATCAGAACATGTGCAGTACACAAGTCTTTGGTACACATTTTATAAATAGGTCACTCAGAGTTATTAATAGCATGGAGGTTGTCCTTCTTCTATGAAAATGATGGTATTTTTCCCCCTCTGGGGATAGGGTTATAGCTCTTGTGTTTTTGTCTTTTTGCTTGCAGGTGACCACCCCTCCCCCCACCCAAAAATCCCCTATATCTCTGGTTTACAAATAGGTGTTTCTTTGCTTAGACAGTAATTACTGCTTCCTAGTTATTCAAAATAATACTGCTCAGAGGTCTTTGGTGTGTCTTTTTAGCCTTGATTTGCTCTTTGTTTTTCCCAGTTTGAGACACACCTGTTTGCTTTTTAGGCCATATTTACATGTGCGTTCCAGCAGCATTGACTTGTTGACAGTATTACAGCAAGGTTGGTAGACTGGCTGCATTCCATAGCTTTGTTGTGGGTGGTCCAGTCTTGTCGAACATGACATTAAGATTATATTCAGAAAACTACTCAAGAAGCAGTGAGTGTTTTTCATGGCAGATCCAAGGCTCAAGCACTTTTGTAGAGCATGATTTAGATGGTCAGTTAATGCTCGCTGTTATCTAGTTTCCTGCATGCTGGCTTGTATAATGTGGTTTCCAAATTCTTTGCTCATATTTATAAGTATTCTTCTAACTGTAGAATCTGTTACTTTTAGATTCTTCAGTTTGATCAAAGCAGTGATTGATGTTCATCTTTAAGCCAAGTGTGTGTCAGATGCTGAGGAAGCAGAAGAGCTAGGCTGCAATGAGGTAGACTTGCCTTGGTGGATCCAGGAGGGTTTCACAGAGAAGACAGCTGAGCTGAATCATGAAAAATGGGAGGGTCAATGGAAATGGAAGTGGGGAGAGTGAAGGGAAATCTAGTCACAGGGAACAAGGGTAAAAACCCAGAGATCTGAGGGACGCCTGGGTGGCTCAGTTGGTTGAGCATCCAATTCTTGGTTTCAGCTCAGGTCATGATCTCAGGGTTGTGGGATGGAGCCCTTCGTCAGGCTCCCTGTTTAGCAGGAAGTCTGCTGGAAGGTTCTCTCCCTCTCTGCGTTTTCCCACCGCTCACTCTCTCTTCCTCTCTCTCCATCTCTCAAATAAATAAATCTTAAAAAAAAAAAAACCCTCAGAGATCTGATTCAGCATCACATGTTTGAGGAACTACAAACAGTAGCGATTCCATTTGTTTACTATGTGTTGGGCTCTGTTAAAATAATATTATCAATATTATTCAGTCACATAAAATTCTTTGTGGGATAAGTTGGAATGTTGACAGATAGAGTGAGTAATGATAGTGAATGTATATTTAACACTTACAATGTCCTTACAATAAAATTATCTCCATTTTATAGGACATAAAACTAAGAATCAGAATGTTGACAAGATAGAGTGGATAATGATAGTGAATGTATATTTAACTCTTACAATGTCCTTATAATTAAAATTATCTCCATTTTATAGGCAATAAAACTAAGAATCAGAGATACTGAGACACACATCTACTACATATTAAAACTATCTTCAATGTCCATGTTCTTATTCCTATCCCACACTATGCTTCTGTCAAATCCTGTTAATATGACAAATCACATTCACAAGTCATATATGATAAAGCAAGTTGTAGCTTCTTCAAAGGCAGTAACTATATCTTGTAATCCCTTTCAATTCTCATAGTGACTAAAACAGGACACTAGTTTAATAATAATACTACTTTTAAAACTGCTTTTTAGCTCTGGGTTAAATAAGATGACATAAAAGTTTTAACTAAGTCTTTTGATTAGAAGTAGTTTTATTGATCTACTGATTTCACCCCACCACTACCCCCCACCACACACACAAACCAAGATCAACAACTTTTATAGACAGATGAAATCTGGAAAATGAGGTAACAAGGTAAGAAAATTATAGTGGTACAAAAAACATACCACGGACATTCACAATAGCCAAACTGCGGAAAGAGCTGAGCTGCCCTTCAACAGATGAATGGATAAAGAAGATGTGGTCCATATATTCAATGGAATATTACTCAGCCATCAGAAAGGATGAATAGCCAACTTTTACATCAACATGGATGGGACTGGAGGAGATTATGCTAAGTGAAATAAGTCAAGCAGAGGAAGTCAATTATCATATGGTTTCACTTATTTGTGGAACATAGGAATAGCATGGAGGACATTAGGAGAAGGAAGGGAGAAATGAAGGGCGAGAAATCGGAGGGAGAGATGAACCATGAGAGACTATGGACTCTGAGAAACAAACTGAGGGTTTTAGAGGGAAGGGGGGTGGGGGGATGGGTGAGCCCAGTGATGGGTATTAAGGAGGGCACGTACTGCAGGGAGCACTGGGTGTTCTACGAAAACAATGAATCGTGGATCACCGTATCAAAAACTAATGATGTATTGTATGGTGACTAGCATAATATAATAAAATTAAATTAAAAAAAAAACAAACATACCACGGACATGTAATAAGTGAACTCACTGGGCTAGATTAAAAAAAAAACTAATTGGAATAATATATTGGTAATAAATCCAAATACTTCTTGATATCAAATAGAATTATATAGGGATCCACTACTTCCTTTCTTGGGAATTCATTTTAAGGATACATCCCCTCCAAAAAAGATAACAAAACTCTAATATCTACAATATTAAAATATTATACACAAATCAAATGCTTAACAATGAGTAAACAATTAAATGATGAGTGACTCTCACTTACAATTTGTCCCTCTTCTAGAGTTTACTATCTCAGTTTTCACAAAAATAAAATACCTGAAACTTGGTAATAAGGCAAAGGGGGAACACCTTGTCCTTTCAGTGCAATCTGGAGGTATTGTTGGAGATGCCTTTGTGTGATTCACATATGTTGCTTGTTAAAGGCTCATATTTTGTTAAAGTACATGTTAACTTGAAGATTTTTGTCTTACCAAGATGCACATGCAAACAGTTATGATTTTATTTAATTATAGGTCATTAATGAGTTTGGTAACTAACCTAGTTGACCCTATTCCAGCATCTTTTTCCACTCCTATATAACTCCTGTCCCTTTAATCCTCCTTCAAACCAGCTTTATCCTGCTGCTGATTTTCTCATTCATGATATTTGTATGAGTTGTCTAATGTCTCTTCCAACATGCCCTCTTGTCTCAGTCTCTGTGGTCAACCTTCTGCAAAGCAGTCAACATGTAGGTCAGGTGAACTCTACTCTCAAACTTCCAAAGATTGCAACACTAATAAATACAAAGTCCTAACTATGTCCTCAGCTTCAGACCTATACAGTTCGGCCTCTTGTTGACTCTGACCTCATTTTACACCTCTCTTTCATTTGATCAATATAGTCCTCTTGGGCTGGATTCCTTGAGGTTTCTTCAAACGTTAAGCATGATTACAACTCAAGGCTTTTGCATTTTCTCTTTTGTTTGCCTAATGTTTGTCCCCAAGAGATTTTCATGATTCATTCTCATCCTCTTCCACATCTCTCTTTAAATGTGTCCACTTGACATTCCTGACCATCTTATCTGACAGTCTCCCATTTTCTGTCCCTTTTTTCCTGCTTCACATTTTTTCTCTTCAAAACCCTCATTGCTACCTCTCATCTTATTACTTACTTATTTATTTATTGTCTGTGTCCACCACAGAAATATAAGCTGTATGAGAACAGAATTTTGGAACTTACATTCTCTGCTGTATGCCCAGTTTCTAGAGCATTCTAGTGCCTAGAATGTAGTATTAGATAAATATTGTTGAATAAATGATTGGTTTAACATGATGACAAAATATTTTGCAACCATTAGAAAGTTTGAAGATGAAGTGAAAACATGTATAATACTTGTATCATTTTAAGGGAAAACTTACTAAAAATTGTAAAGATCATATTGCAAAAAATTGCAAGCAATCCTACACTTGCAAAAATAAATATAAAGAAAATGCAAAAAATGAAAATTACTTTGTAAGAATAGCAGAAGTGATTCCCATTCTGTTTCCTAAACTTCCTTTTATTGTTGTGGTGATTTTATTTTGTTTCAATACCTTTAGAAAATCATTATATAATGCCATTACATAATGACAGAGAAGAAGAAAATACCCATATTAAAGCTTCACACTCAAGTTTTTCTGCCTATTTCTTTCCTTCTGTGTTCTTTGGTTTTGGATGCCCCAGGCTATGTGTGCCTAACATCCAGGACTGCCCTTGGCAAAACTGTAAATCAGGGTAAGTTTCTTTACCCTCTTTCCATCTCTTTCCCATTCTTAAGCCCCCTTTCCTTGATGCTAAGCAGAAGATATTTATCCCTGCTCTTACTAAAGGACTGCATTCTGATGATACTAAAAACTTAATTTATCATGTTTCCTAGTGGTAATTTTACTTAAAGGAAAAAATCTAAATCTTAAAACAAAGTTCTAACTTTAAAAAGGTGAAATTTGAGGATTTGGGCTTATTAAAGAAAAAGCTTGATCTTCAGGTTATACTTTAAAGACACTGTCCTGGTACCTGCACCAAGGTCACTGTTTTCTTTTGCTGGGAGCCAGTCACACTGGCTTTGTCTGGA
The DNA here is from genome assembly GCF_054177405.1 of Leptonychotes weddellii. Classification (NCBI taxonomy): domain Eukaryota; kingdom Metazoa; phylum Chordata; class Mammalia; order Carnivora; family Phocidae; genus Leptonychotes; species Leptonychotes weddellii. The sequence continues at coordinate 111,109,235 of NC_138374.1, forward strand.
ATATAAGCATGTAACCTGAATTGCCACTTGAGTCTCAAACTCAGTTGAGAAAGGAGCAAGCTGAGCATTTTTTAGTAGCCATGGCTAGTCTCCCAATTTGTGATCCACATGGAAGTTACACTTGAGGCATGCAAGTATGTCAAAATATTTCATCTTTGACAAGCAATGCTTTCCAGAGTGATGCCTAGTTCTAGCCAGTCAGTGTGGTCTTGAACTGTAATGTCATTTCTGGCAAGAACTTTCAAGCCTGCTTAATGTTAACATCAGTTGCCATAATGCACTTTGACACTATTTGGGATTTTCCACTAGGTAATCTGACCTCTCTCAAGTCAAAATTGAAACATCCAAGAATACCTTAGAAATTGAAAAGCTCAAGTATAATCTTCAGTCTACTTGACCCATACTTGGTCCTATATATGCTACAATCAATACTGTGGAAAAAAAATCTGCAGCTCAAATATTTTCAAACCCAAATTTTGGGGGGAGGAGCTGATTAAATAAAAAAGATTTGGGGTTGTTATTCCATTACATCACACTTTGTAAATTTTCTACATTCTTGTTTAAAGTGGGATATAAATAAATACATATTCTCCTTTTTATTTATTTTCTATATGTTTCCCTTACATTCTTTACCCCATCTTTTTGTATATATATAAATCTGAGGGTGAAGATTCTGCATCGTTCTTATTTAAAAATATATGGGTTAAGGGTGCCTGGGTGGCTTTATCTGTTAAGCATCTGCCTTCGACTCAGGTCATGATCCCAAGGTCCTGGGATTGAGTGCAGCATCAGGCTCCCTGCTCAGCGGGGAGTCTGCTTCTCCCTCTCCCTCTGCCCATCCCCCACTCATGCTCTCTCTCTTTGTCTCTCTCAAATAAATAAATAAAAATCTTTAAAAATATATATATGGGTTATTAGTCTCTGTGATAATATGTGTTTTCTCAGTGAAACAGTTACTAATTCTAAGTACACCTCTTACAACAGGTGATGAGAAACTTGATAAAATAATTGACTTGATAAAATAATTGAAAAATGAAGCTTCTTTTTCCATGAGACAGTTTTAGTGGGAATGGGGTAGAGTGTGAGTAAAAACAGTCAGACCTCTTATTTGACTGATTTATATACTCTCCTTTTTTATTAAAAAAGTCCACTTGACTCAATTATTTATTGTACTAAAGTCCAACTCCACCCTAACTGCTGGAAGATAAATCTTATGGCATAAAGTCCTTTCCATCTTATGAATAAGTAATTCTAAGATATAACACATATTTCTTGGATTCATTAAATTCAACAAGACGGAACTGGACTCTATTTTGGGGGAACTGCTTCTAATTTCCATATTCAACACCTGAGTGAGTAAAAAGTGCCTTTGCACAACTTCCACCCTCACTCCTCTCCCTCTGGGACATCAAGTCCTATTCATCTTCCTTTGCACTCTTCAAACTAGGATGGTTAATTTCAAGGCAGGTATGTGTGGTTGACTGGATGGGGAGCAAAGAGTGGTGAGAAACTGCAGAAGAACAATTTCAATGCCTACCTATTTCCTGATTGGTATTCCATTGTATTCTGTTGAAACATATGGAATTATATGTTGAGATTTAGGGGCTAGTTTTATAGCCCCATCTGGCCTTAATTCTGCATATACAATTGTACATCATGAATTGGTCTATAATTTTGGTTTATGTTCCTCTGTTTCTGTTTGATCTGAAAATGAAATTTTACTCTGCATTAAATGAAGAAGTCGGCTACAAGTCGTCTTTATATTATTTTGAAATGAAACAGATAAAATTTTAAATCTTTAAGATTTAAAGATTTATGATCTTTCAGACATATCTGAAATAAAAGAAGATTGTCTTTGGAAACAAAGAATCATATCTTCCAACATGTATCCACCACAGGATTTTCTCGAAATCAGTTTTTCCTTTCTCCTTTATTATTAAACTTAGCAGTATTAATATTTATTAAACACCTGTGGGGTGCCAGTAACAATTCAGAGCACATAAAAGAGGTGGTCCCTAATGTCAAAAATCTTAAAAAGCTGTTATATGCTATTGTGCTTAATCACATGCTGGCCAGAGAGGAAACATTTTTATCATCAACCGTCAGAGCTGTTGCTTTTGTTTTCTTTTGTCAAGATGTATCCATCCTACAAGTGTAATTCTAGTTAAATGCTACAAAATCTGTAGTTAATGATTTTGAGGGTGCATATCTACATCCCAACAGTCATTTTTTTCTCAAAACGAAATTAAATTTAAAAGAAAAGAAAGGAAAGAAGCTGAAAGCTAGATAAAACAATAGCTAGAAAGGGATGAATCACAAGGATTGGTGTAACAGACCCTTCCTGCTATGGAAATGACACATAGGATATAATTAAAGTGCACAGAATCAGAAGTGTAGATAATGTAGGTTACTTTCTTTCAGCTTATGTAGCACAAAGAGGATTTAATGAAAGCTAAAGGAAAATAAATTCAGCATAGACATAAGGAAGCACTTTTTCATTTTTCAAGTAATAAATGTTTAGAATGGCCTTCCGCACAAGGTCTTTGAGGTGAAGGACACTGGAGTTATTCAACAATTGGTGCCTTGCTGTAGTAAATTCTAATCCGAAATAGTTTTTCTCATTTCTTTTTTTTTTTTTTTAAAGATTTTTATTTATTTATTTGAGAGAGAGAGAATGAGAGAGAGCACATGAGAGGGGGGAGGGCCAGAGGGAGAAGCAGACTCCCTGCCGAGCAGGGAGCCCGATGTGGGACTCGATCCAGGGACTCCAGGATCATGACCTGAGCTGAAGGCAGTCGCTTAACCAACTGAGCTACCCAGGCGCCCAGTTTTTCTCATTTCTTATGTTAGTGTACAATTGAACAACAATTTTCAGTCCCTAATTAGAACCAAACCTACACAAATGATGTTCACAAGAAAGTATATGTGGGAAATGGCAGGGAATAAAAGAAACTGTCAATGCATGCCTCAAGTCAAATCACTCTTCAAATCTCAGTTACTAGGAAGAAAATACACTAATTCATTAATTTTAAGTACCATTAGAGGAATTACAAGTGTATTGACTTTTCATCCTTCGATCTATGGCTTTAATAGAATTTTTAGGGTGTTGGTAATTTGGTAATTATATTAACACTAAGATCTATCTATCTCTTTATTTATTGAATCATATATATATATACACATTACATATACATACATATACACATATATATGTATATGCACATCCACATTAACAACAGCAGCAACAACAAACAATTCAAATACCTGTGGAAAAGGAATTAATGAGACAACAGAGTTGAAACAAGTCCCCAGAGGTCATATTTGCTATGCAACACTCCCTTCCCCCACCCCAACACATACACACACACATACACACAGCAGAACTTTATTACACAACTCAGATAATGCTTACTTTTTGTTTAAAAGCTGAAATAGAAAAGTTTTCATCCCCATACTTCTGCATGTGCAAGTCTAGACTACATGTAATGGCATGTAATGTTTACCCACAGCACCTTGATGATGCAGCTTGTTTTCATTTGGCTCTGGAAATTTCTTCTAGATCTAAGTAGTAAAGCTTTCATTCCTTCATTCATTCATTCATTCTTCCTTCTTTCCATGCATGCTCAGTGAACATTGCCAGGCTAGACAGTATGGATATAAAGATGATCAAAGCACCATCATTGGCCTTAGAGTTTAATTGGCAATATACACAAATAAGACAGTATAGAGAGATAAATAATAAGAATGACAATGCAGCAAGATAGTACAGCATGATGAAACTATGAAAGAGATCTGCACATAGTGTCACAGAAGCACTAAGGAAAGGCATATAAATCACACTGGAAATTCAGAAAAGGATTCCTAGCAGAGAAAATGCTTGTGCTGAGTCTTAAAGGACAAGTGGACATTAACTAAACAGAGACTGTAGCCAAGGACATTTGAAGTGGAGGGAACAATATGTGAAAGAAACACCATGGTGTATTTGGCAAACAGCATTCAGAATAGCAGGTGCAAAGAACCCACATAGTACAGTGGCAGGAGACTGGGCTGGAGATATGCACAGTGTCTAACGATGTACGGCATGATGTGAGACTCTTTAGTTGACCTTTCTCCTTGAGACTCTGGGATTCTTGGAAGGACATGAGGCATGCCCAGGTGTGAATTTGTCTGGGATATAAAGGATAGCTTCGAGGAATGTTAGCCTAAGTCAGGGAGGTTGTATCTATGCGCCATAGAGTAGTAATGAAGAACAGAGGTCTTACTGGGAACAGAGAAAAGCAGACAGATCTCCTGAGCTATAATATATAAAACCTGGTGACTAATTGTATCTGTAGATTACATGATAAGAGGAGATCTGGTATTACTCTTCATCTTCTTGGATGAGAAATACAGGAGAACAAGAACAGCTTTGGGAAAAAATTACACATTTCCCATTCCATTTAACATTTTTTTAAAAGATTTTATTTATTTATTTGACAGAGAGATAGAGAACACAAGTAGGGAGAGTGTCAGGCAGAGGGAGAGGGAGAAGCAGCTCTCTGATGAGCAGGGAGCCCGATGCGGGGCTCGATCCCAGGACTCTGGGATCATGACCTGAGCCGAAGGCAGCCGCTTAACTGACTGAGCCACCAAAGCGCCCTCCATTTAACATTTTTGTGGCATATCCAGATAGAGGTTACCAATGAGCTAGATAAATGTGAAACCTACTGAAGATTTTGGGGTCAGTGGTTGTTAACACCATGGCTTTGGATAGAAGACTGTATAAAATGAGATAAATTTAGGGCTGAGCTTGGATGACTGTGGGTAAGGTTACAATGTATCAATATGGTAGACTATTTCACAATAGGAAAAGAAATATTTCTACACAGTGCATTCTAAAATTGAAGATCATAGACAAAGGAGAGGTTTCTGAAATACCTAAAATGAAAAAGAAATTCCTGATTGAAGTAAGTCACACTAAGTCTGAGTTCCTAACTAGATGGAAACTACTCATAATCCCTTGAAAAGGGCACACTTTAAGAGGTTTATAATTCTTAAGGATTAAGGATGCCCACCAAGTGAAACAGTTTTCTTGTTTTCATATTCTATAGAATGCTGACCCCCTATGGTTCAAGACTTCAAGGATGCTATATCTAGGACATTCTCGAAACACCTATGCTCTCTCTGTAGTAGTGGTCTATTTATATATTCATTAATTCTATAAATATCAAGCACCCTTTGGAGCCAGACACTGTTTTCAGTGCTAGAGATTGGCAGTGACAAAACCCAACACTGCCCCGATCTCATATAGTTTATGTTCTTAGTAAGAGAATGCAATTTTTGGGGCACCTGGATGGCTCAGTCGTTAAGTGTCTGGCTTCGGCTCAGGTCATGATCCCAGGGTCCTGGGATCGAGCCCCGCATCGGGCTCCCTGCTCCGCAGGAAGCCTGCTTCTCCCTCTCCCACTCCCCCTGCTTGTGTTCCCTCTCTCTCTGTCTCTCTCTCTGTCAAATAAATAAATAAAATCTTTAAAAAAAAAAAGAGAGAATGCAATTTTTGAGAGGGAGGAGATAGCTTTTGTAGAGAAGGCTGTCAAGGATGGTCTCTCTAATGAGATGACTTTCAAATGAAAGACCTTTCAAATGAGACCTAAATACAGTGAGAGAGAACTAAATGCAGTACTGGAATATATGGAGCAAGAGCATTCCAGGCTGAGGGAACAGCAAGTACAATGGCTCTGAGTGGAAAGCATTCTTGGTGTGTTTGAGAAATATCAAGAAAGCCAGTAGAATGAGAATTCAGGGATCAGCGGAGAGGATGGCATGAAATCCTGGCCAAAGTCCATACTATGTAAGTCTTTGGGAGATGAGAAGACTTTATCCATGCCAACAGATAAAGTATGTTTGGAGATAAGAGTTCAGGAGAACTGATATTAATTATGTCACTCTTGCTGTTATTTGCAGAATAGACTGCAGAGAGCCAAGAATGGAAACAAAAAAATAGTTAGGAATCTTTTATAGCAGTCTATACAAGAGATAAAATGTTCTGGACTTAGATGGTAGCAGGTGTAATTAGCAAGAAACAGCTGGGTTCAAGATATATTGCAAAGAGAGAGAGACTGGCTAGAAGAGGAACTGGCTGTCCAGTAGGAGAGAGAGTTAAGAAAGATATGAATACAGTTTATTAGTTTAGATTTTTTTTTAATTTAATTTTATTATGTTATGTTAATCACCATACATTACATCATTAGTTTTTGATGCAGTGTTCCAGGATTCATTGTTTGCGTGTAACACCCAGTGCTCCATGCAGAACGTGCCCTCTTTGATACCCATCACCAGGCTAACCCATCGCCCCACCCCCCTCCCCTCTAGAACCCTCAGTTTCTTTCTCAGAGTCCATAGTCTCTCATGGTTCGTCTACCCCTCCGATTTCCCCTTCATTTCTCCCTTCCTACTACTTCTTGTTTGTTTGTTTTTTGTTTTTTTTTAACATATAATGTATTATTTGTTTCAGAGGTACAGGTCTGTGATTCAACAGTCTTGCACAATTCACAGCGCTTTCCAGAGCACATACCCTCCCCAGTGTCTATCACCCAGTCACCCCATTCCTCCCACTCCAGCAACCCTCAGTTTGTTTCCTGAGATTAAGAATTCCTCACATCAGTGAAATCATATGATACATGTCATTTTCTGATTGACTTATTTCACTTATTTCACTCAGCATAACACCCTCCAGTTCCATCCACATCATTGCAAATGGCAAGATTTTGATGGCTGCATAATATTCCATTGTGTATATATACCACATCTTCTTTATCCATTCATCTGTCAATGGACATCTTGGCTCTTTCCATAGTTTGGCTATTGTGGACATTGCTGCTATAAACATCGGGGTGCACGTACCCCTTCGGATCACTACATTTGTATCTTTGGGGTAAATACCCAGTAGTTCAATTGCTGGGTTGTACGGTAGCTCTATTTTCAACTTTTTGAGGAACCTCCATACTGTTTTTTAGAATGGCTGTACCAGCTTGCATTCCCACCAACAGTGTAGGAGGGTTCCCCTTTCTCCGCAT
>NC_138374.1:111116789-111163569 GCF_054177405.1 Leptonychotes weddellii
ATACCTTCTGCCCCTCTCTGTCTTTCTTCTTCTTCTGGGATCCCAATTATTCTAATGTTGTTTTGTCTTATGGTATCACTTATCTCTCGAATTCTCCCCTCATGATCCAGTAGTTGTTTATCTCTCTTTTTCTCAGCTTCTTTATTTTCCATCATTTGGTCTTCTATATCACTGATTCTTTCTTCTGCCTCATTTATCCTAGCAGTTAGAGCCTCCATTTTTGATTGCACCTCATTAATAGCCTTTTCGATTTTGACTTGGTTAGATTTTAGTTCTTTTATTTCTCCAGAGGGGGTTTCTCTAATATCTTCCATGCTTTTTTCAAACCCAGCTAGTATCTTTAAAATCGTCATTCTGAACCCTAGTTCTGACATCATACTAATGTCCGTATTGAGTAGGTCCCTGGCAGTCAGTACTGCCTCTTGTTCTTTTTGTTGACGTGATTTTTTCCTTCTTGTCACTTTGTCCAGAGGAGAATAGATGAATGAGAGAACAAAATGCTAACAGGGTAACAATGAACCCAGAAAAATATACACTAAACAAATCAGAAGATACCTGAAACCAGGGGAAAAGAAAGGGAAATAAAGATTAAAAAAAAGATAAAGATAAAAAAAAAAGAATAGATCAAATGTGATCAGGCTGGTGAATAGATCAGTGCCGCACACTAGATTTTCTGCGTATTTTGGTCTGTTAGAAGAAACTGCCTCCCAAAATTTTAAAGAAAGAAAAGCTTATATATGTACAAAAATAAGGGTAAATACGATGAAGGGATGGAATATGACTGTAAAGATGAAAATTATAAAAGATTTTATAAAAGGAATTGATAAGATATGAAGTTGGTTGAAAAAAGAAAGAAGAGAAATTTAAAAAAAAGGGGGGGAGAGAATGTGATCAGGCAGGAGCAAAGCCATACACTAGAGATTTAGGGTAAATTTTGGTATGTTAGAAGAAACTGTATCCCAAAATTTTAAAGAGAGAACAACTTATATATATACCAAAAATAAGGTTAACTACTATGAAGGGTTAGAATATGACTCTAAAAATGAAAAATAAAAAAGATTTTTAAAAAAGGGATTGATAAGATGGTAGTTGAAAAAGGGAAAAAGAAAAATTCAAAAAAAAAGAAAAAGAAAATTAAAAAATTAACTTGGAAAGACTAAAGAATCAGGGGGAAAAAAGCCATGAATTCTATGTGCAGTATTCCCCTAGCGCTGGAGTTCTGCCATTCTCATTGATCTGTGAACTTGGTCTTGGCTGGCTGTTCTTGCTGATCTTCTGGGGAAGGGGCCTGTTGTCGTGGTTCCCAAATGTCTTTGCCAGAGGCGGAATTGCCCCACCCTTGCCGGTCTGGGCTAAGTAATCTACTCGGGTTTGCTCTCCGGAGCTTTTGTTCCCTGCAAGATTTCAGTACAGCTTTGGGGAACAGGAGTGAAAATTGGGGGCCTCCCAATCTCCACCCTGGCAGAGCCGAGAACTCGGGGCCCCACTCCTCAGTGCACCCCCAGAGAAAAGCAGTCAGTCACATCCGTGTCTCCGGTCTCCGGCCGCACTCCATGCTCACCCGGCCGGTGACGGAGCATTTCTATCTCTGGCACACGACCCCATGTGGAGTCTCCAAACCCAGCAGATCCCTGCAGTGTGCTCCCGCGCCCCTCCTTCCGGGGGAGGAAGGGGAATCTCCCTAGATCTGCCGCTTGTTGGGTCCCTGCTGGAGGAGCAGTGGCCCGACTGTGCTGTGGATCAAAATTTATGGCAACCCTGGGCTGGGAGCCCACTCCTTGGCTCCGTCTCTGCAGCCAGCTTCCCTGCTCCAATTCCTGGGAGCTCTGCCACACTCAGGCACCCTCGGTCTTTCTGTGACCCCGAGGGTCCTGAGACCACACTGTCCCACGAGGGTTCTACCCCCCGCTTAGCCACTGGAGCAACGTCCCTCAGCGGAGCCGACTTCTAGAAGTTCCGATTTTGTGCTCAGTGGCTCTATCACTTGCCAGAAGTGGCGGACGGAGGCCCCCTCCCCCACCGTCTATCCTCCCGAATATCGCCTCAGATTCACTTCTCCACACATCCTACCCTCCAGAAAATGGTCGCTTTTCTGTTCAGAGAGTTGCTGCTATTCTTTTCTTTCATCTCCTGTTGAGTTCGTAGGTGTTCAGAATGGTTTGATCCCTATCTAGCTGAATTCCTGGGACCAGATGTAATTTAGGTCTCCTACTCCTCCACCATCTTGCTCCTCCCCTTTAATTTAGATTTTTAAAACTCTATGACTAAATTGGAGCCTAGATGAAAGGATGTGGGCCATGATATAAATGAAGTCATTCCCTATCATAGCAGACATAGATAATGACTAATAGTTGATAAATCAAAGAAGGGCAGTGCAAGTATACTTTAATGATATGGAAATAATTTCTAGAAGAAACGGCTGAGAAAAAATTAAAATATTTATCTCTGTCAATTGGGAATAGATAAGTTGAAGATGGAAGAGGAAATGGAGGTAAAGTTTTTATAGATAAAGATATAAAACTTTATAGTTGTATTAATCTTTTAGTGCTAACTGGTTTTAAAAATTCATGAGTATGTACTCACTTAAGAAATGATTATATATGCATATATAATGATATAATCTATATTTGTATTAATATAAAATTAGTCAATGATCAATGGAGGCAGTGGATGTAGACCACACATTTTAGGAAGTTTGATAGAGATAAGGGGAAAGATTGGATGACAACAATATAAAGAAGTTAGGATGGACCCAGAATAGCCAACATAATATTGAAGTTGAACAAAGTTGGAAGACTGACATTACCTAAATTCAAAACTTACTATACAGCCACAGTCAAGACAGTGTGTATTGGTGAAAGAATAGACAAAAAGATCAATGGAACAAAACAGATAGCCCAGAAATAGACTTCTAAAAATATAGTCAACTGATCTTTGACAAAGGAGCAAACATGGTCTCTTCAACATATAATGCTAGAACAACCGGACATTCACATGCAAAAAAATGAATGTGGACACAGCTTTCACCCTTCACAAAAATTAACTCAAAATGGGTCATAGACATAAATATAAAACACAAAACTATAAAACTCATAAAGACTAGGGGAAAATACTTGCAAAATATATATCTGATAAGGATTGTTATCAGAAATATATGAAGAACTCTTAAAACTCAACAATAGAAAACAAGCAACCTTACTAAAAAATGGCCAAAAGATCTTGACACCTCGCCAAAGAAGGTACACAGATGGCAAATAAGCATATGAATAGATGTTCCACATCATTTGTCATCAGGGGAATGCAAATAAAGCAAAAATGAGATACTACTACACACTAATGGTCAAATTTAGAACATTGAAAACACCAAATGCTGGCAAGGATGTAGAACAACAGGAACTCCCATATATTGCTGGTGAGAATGGAAAAATGGTACAGCCACTTTGCAAGACAGTATGATAGTTTTTTTAATAAAACTAAGCATTGTTTTATTATATAGTCCATCAATTATGCCTCTTGGTATTTACTCAAAGGAGTGGAAAGCCTATATCCACCCAAAAACCTGCACATAGATGTTTATAGCATCTTTATGCATAATTGCCGAAACCTAGATACAGCCAAGATGTTCTTCAGTCAGTAAATGGTTAAACTGTGGTGCATCCAGACCAGGGAATATTGCTCAGCACTAAAAGGAAATGAGCTAGTAAGCCATGAAAGGACAAGGAGGAATCTTAAATGCATATCACTAAGTGAAAGAAGCCAATCTGAAAAGGCTATATCCTATGTGATTCCAACTATATGACTTTCTGGAAAATGCAAAACTATGGAGACAATAAAAAGATTCGTTGCTTGGGGTGGAGAGGCAGGGATAAATAGACCCAGCACAGAGTGAAAATACTGTTAGATATTATAATGATAGATATATGTCATTACAGATTTTTTCCAAACCCATAAAATGTGCAACACCAAGAGTGAACCCTAAAGTAAACTATGAACTTTGGGTGATTATGATGTGTCAACAAAGGTCCATGCTTGGTAAAAAAAAAAAAAAAAAAAAAAAAGTTCCATGCTAGTGAGTGATGCTGATAATGGGGGAGGCTGTGCATGTGGGTGGGCAGGGGGGCATATGGGAACTCTCTGCACCTTCCTCTCGATTTCGTTGTAAAACTAAAACTGCTCTAAAATTTCTTTCTTAAAAAAAAGAAGCTAAGGTGAGCATAGCATGCTTGTTTGCATTAAATATAAAGTCTTGGAGTTTTAAGATGGGGTTTTCATATCCCCCATCCTCTTCTGAATTTAAAATGGACACAAATAAGTTTAGAATAGACAAAAAAAAAAAATCAGAGTGATGAAGTTTAAACTGTTCACTTTATCATTGGTTAAAGCTGGATTGGAAAAAGTGTTTCAACCATACTTAAGCCTCTATTAACACTGTACTCATGTCTAAACCCTGAGAAAAACCATCCATTGCCCTATATCTGTTGAGCTCCAATGGAGGAGATTGAAAGAGATTGGCCTTTCAACCTGCCTTTAGAAGATATGCTTTGCCCTACTCTTGCTTGCTTACCATTTGGAACCTAGACCAGGACTCAGATATACCCATTCTGTAGGCAGGCAGATAATAGAAAACTCAGAAAAGATAAAGACATGCATCACCATTTCCTTTTCCCAGTCTTAATGAACTATGTGACTAAAGCATCAGCAAGAAGAGTAGAACATTCTTGAAAGAAAGAACAAACGGATCTCCTTACATAAGGAAATCCTAAGAGAATTTGAAGGAAGTTAGAAGAGAAGGAATCTGAGAATCATCCTAGAGGATCTCAAGGTAATGAGATTCAGTATTCTATTAGAAGTATTGCTCAGAGAGAAGAAGAGATGCTTTTCTTCCTGAAGTTTGGAGAAAGGATCGACAAAAGGATAATAAAGAGCAGAGAGGAAGCCCTATTAGATGCTTCTATGAGAGGTTTCTCTCCAGCAAAGGGGAAGCAATCTCTGCTGTGTTGCTAGGGAAGTTTTAGTGAGGCTGGAAGAAAGAGGTTTCAGAGAAGATATGTATTTATGAAACAGTGGAAACAGGATATGTTTTGATTAATTTTTGCATTAAATAAAAATGACAGTGACATATTTTCACACAAAAATATGATCGTTAAGACACACTCAAAATAACATACACATTGAAGAAACCATTTAACATTTCCATTTTGAGTGAGTATGCCTCTGGGCACATCTTCTGTATCAAATTCTCCCACATGAACCAGTCAAGAAAGCCGCTCATAAAGAAAAATCAATCTTAAGAATACTCACATGTTAAGGAATAGCTTAGTTTCTAAAATATGTCACATGATCCTTTCACCTCTCAGTGAGTGGACTCAGGCTCCATGAGACTTGGGGAGTCACCAGTCACTGCCCCCTACTCTCGGTTGTTTAGCAAACCTCATGGTGGCTATACAAAACTGAAAGATGTCCTGCTTTGCTCAGCATTTGGCTCCATCAGTTCTCTAGAAATGACTACACTCATTAGTTTATGAGCCGGGTCATGTGAATGTCATCTTCAATAAAAGAAACTGCATTTAACTGACTTCACATTATTCAAGCACTCATTAGAGCTAGCTTAGCTAAACATTTGTAGGTGCTCATTGACCTCAAAGGAAAGCTCTAAAATGTGTTCTTTAAGTCTAGGATTTGTGTAGTTTCTTTGATATTTGCCTTGGGTTTATTATGTGATGAGCTAATATCTTGGTATATTAACTAAGTTATGGGTGTAGTTGATTAAATAAGTAAAGGAAAATATATTGGTTAATCTGGACAAGAAATCTTGATCTAAGTAATCAAGGTAAAGGAACAACTGGAATAGAATAGAATTAGGGATGTTTTACCAGGAAAGGAAAATGTTGAGCAGAATTGAAAGACAACAGCATTGTCAGTGAGAAAGCAGGAAGGCTGGGAAGTCAGGCAGCAAATTGTAGAAGATAGCAGCTATTAACACTTGTATGAATTGTGGACACCTTGGAGTCTGATAGAAGAATGAAACCCCTTTCAGAAAAATACATATAATCATCTCTGCATAAAATTTTGCATATCGGCTCATAACTGGAAGTTGGGAATGCCTTATCTAGGACACTGCCATAAGGTACACATTTAAAGACAAAGCTTGGGCCAAAATATATAGGAAACACTGTAGTATTTTAAAGGACATATTCAAGGATGCAGAGCTAAAGCTGTGATTTTTTTTTAATCCAAGGGTAAAAGGTGGTAAAAAAAAAAAAAAAAAACGCATAGTCTTACTCCCCTAAAGAAAAGTAAACCTGAATATGATGCTTCTGGACAAGTGCCTGCAGGCTAGACAGGTTTCCCATTTCTAGAAATTGAACAAGTTATTTGAAAAGCTCTGCCAAACCCAATCCCATTTACTTTTTCTCTTTCTGCATAGAAGTTCCCTGAGGTAGTAAGAGTCCTCCTGAAAACCAAGCTTAGTAGGACTTCGCATGGATGCTCATGGTAAACTTGCACAGTTTGGCATTGCTCCTGGTGACTGACTAAAGAATTGTCACAACTAGTTGTTACTTTCCTAATATTTCTTTTTTTTTTAAAGATTTTATTTATTTATTGGACACAGAGAGAGACAGCGAGAGAGGGAACACAAGCAGGGGGAGTGGGAGAGGGAGAAGCAGACTTCCCGCCGAGCAGAGAGGCCGATGTGGGGCTCGATCCCGGGACCCTGGGATCATGACCCAAGCCGAAGGCAGATGCTTAACAACTGAGCCATCCAGGCGACCCTAATATTTCTATCTTTAGAAAAATGTTAGTATAAACCCAGAGTGACCTGTTTCTGGGTTAATGAACAAGCAGGCATAAAAAGAAAGTCACAAAGAAAGGGCAATTTTTATTTAAGTAACAACTATAAATTTAGAGCCATTTATGGTCCTGAACACTAAGGATTTACAACCTCCTTTTCCATAGTTAGCTAACATATTCTCTGTAGCGTCTAGTAGAAATCATATATAAATTGTAAAGTCACTCCTTGGTAAATCTATGAGCATCTTGTAAGAATATCACACTTTGACTTTTACAGCGAGCTGTAGAATGTTGAGGTATAGACAGTCTGTTCAGAAAGCCTGTTGTCAAGGAAACTGCACCTTCATCCAATGAAAAACCCAAGGGATCTTCCAACATCTTGGGGAGGAAATATTTAATCGTTTACTGCCCCCATGCATGTTTTTCTTTGATCCATAGATGGTGATATTAGTGTCTTTATTAATGTTACCTCAAAAATCAGTAAAACATGCTTTTCTCCATTTAATCATAAATAGGAGACACAACTAATGTGGTCACAAGTAAAAACACCCATTTTGTATTTCATGGTTTTTTTTCAGAGCATCCTTAGCATGTATTAGACCAAAAAAGTGACAAGAACCAAACAGAAAAAAAATCCAAATCTCTTTTACGGGGTTAGCATTATGACTTTTGATTTTCCAACTATCAAAGTATAAAATTACAGCACAAACTGTTCCTCTACTATCTTTTCTTCTTGACTAACTGATGTACGTATACAGAGACTAGATCTATACAGAGACTCGATAAAGGAAGCAACACAGAGTGAAACAACTCTAGACATCCTGAACTCAAGTTCCTGAGACAACCTTTATTAGGTATCCCTTCATGCGTTTAAGCCTCCCTTTTTTATCTGAAAAAGCAAAATAATGAATATTTCATCTGGGTAACTGAGGAGATCAAATGAGATAGCATAATGTCATAGTGTTTCATAAATCACAGGAGACAAAAGGCAGTTATGATGGGATGTACATGAAAAACAGCAGTGTCATGGTTAAGAGAAGTGCATGCAGGAGTCAGACAAACCAATGTCATAACCCTGATTCATCTACTCCTTGACGATATAGCCTGAGGCAAGTTTTTCCTGTGCCTCAATGATCTCATCCATAAAATAGGCCCAATAATGTGTACAGTTACTTCACAGGGGTGTTGAGAGAGCTTAATGAGATACCATATGTAAACACATTAGCAATGCCTAATTACTAATCTATCACCATTAGAAACAGAAATACATATTAATCTTTACAATGAAATAGGTGAAATAGCTCTGTGCCGCTGGAAAGAACAATGGTGCATCTTGTAAAAAGCAATGAGAAATGAGTTGGTTCATTTGAGAGAAAAATTTGAATCTTGGTAGGATTCATAAAAGGTGAAAGTTCTTCAAATGGTAGCTAAAGTCTTGAAGGAAAGGGTGGTTTTCCCCCTTTATTTGGTAGGTTGGAAAGAACTACTGACTTGCTCTTCACAGCAACAACTACAGCATGATGACACTGCTGATAGTTATATATGGATTTTAAAAGATAATTTGTGTATTACACTTCTTAGCATTTTTCCCTCCAACCAATTTCAAGTTCAGGATTACTGTATTATCTCCCTTGTTCTCTCTCCTCTAGTTGATCTTGTGAATGGTTATATTAATGTCACATAACTTTTTTAAATCATGAGACATCCTGGGAAAAGGAGGGGGTTCTGTCATGTGTCCCATTACAATCAAAGTCACAGCAACCACCTCTAGACCCATCTTTATAACCCTGCCTCCTGCCTTTATGCTACAAGAACCCCTACTTCAGCTGGGTTATCCCAGTCTGCCATGAGCATTCCTTGGCACTCTTAGCCATTTTCCTCATTTATTCAAATACCACTCATTCTTGTAAAACTTTGCTCAGGTTCCATCGTTTTATTAAATGCTTCCCTGACCACTCCAGTCCCCTCATGATCTTGCCATCATCTGACTTCCTACAGCATTTATTATCTCCCTTTCATCTGGCACTTAGTCATATATTTACTTTCTTCTTTTTTTAAAAAAAGAATATTTTTGCTTAATCTCTCCAACTAGAGACAGTAATCATTTATTAAATGTGAAAAAAGTCCTCTCTGCTGGCACATAATATGTATTCACACTATATTTGTGGAAATATACCAGCTTTAGAAAACATAGCCTTTGCATTGTTTACATTCCGTCTATATTACATTTTCAAATAAATAGAATTCTCTCTCCACCCACACTAAAATTAACTGAAGTATTCTAAATAAGTGTCTGAACAACAGACACTATGCTTTAAGACTCAGCTGTCAACTCTTATTTTGGGGTAGCTAAATAAGCAAATGATCTGACATTTCTAAAATTTCAGTACATATCCTACTTTCTCTAGTACAAGAAAAGGTCTGTTAACCTAAAATTCCTAGCTGTGAATTTCCCCTCTTTGCCTTTCTGCTCAAGTTTTCCTTGAATGAAATGTTATCTCCCACACATTTAACCTAAGAATAAAAGAGCAACATATTAGAAGCAAGGCAAAAAGGCCATCTTTTTATTGATGAGAGTGAAAGGCAAATTTAAGATCTTTTGCAGAAAGCATGCTATATGGTAAAATTGTCAAAATAGAAATTCTTCGTTCCTAACATAGGTTTTGTTTAATCAGTATCTTCTCCTACCTCTTCACGTATGAAATGGCAGCAATCATGATCTTAAATCTGTTTTTTCCTACTTCTATTAGGTGAATTCCGGAGGGAATCATTATGGGGCTTTTTCTTACACCTTGCAGAAAATTATATCTATAGTCAACATTTACTCAGATTTTTGACACAATGTAAAATGTGGCCTTTCAAAGAGCTATCTGTCTAACATGAGCACAAATGAAATGAGAATAAAGAATATGTTGGGTAAAAAAGAAAGAAAAAGTAAGTTGGTCTGGACCAAAGCTCTCCTAATATTAATCTCATGTAACATTTGCATAACACATGTGATTTACAGAGCACTTTTATTTATATCATTTTGATCCTCATAAAGACCTTGTGAAGTAAGCTTTGGCTATATCCATATTCTCCCATCCACCCCCCACTCCCAGTTTTTTAAAGCATCTAAGGCAAATTTTGGTAACAGAGAAGTTAGGTGTTTTTTCCTAGGATCGTAGCTCATGAAGAGTGATCCATGCTCTTCTCTTTCCATGACTCAAGTCCTTCCTCAAGACAATGCTCTAGAATCAGACTGATGGAAAAGTAAACACTGTCCTCTGGAAAGAAAGCCCCTGCTTGCACCACTGACCCTCCTCCAAGAGTTTACTATTTACGAGAGGCTTGGTTTATACACGAAGGGCAGACGTGATTCTCTATCCCTTCCAGCTCAAAATTCCCAGAAATGGGGAGAAAAACAACTTTCATAAGGATTTTATAAAATGTTATGTTCACATCTAGACATTTGTAGAAGCTTTATGCAACAAGGCTATGATTCTAGAGCAGGGAACGTAGCAACAAGAGAGGGCAGAAGTTATATGTTGGTGAGATTAGAAAAGTCCTGCTAGCCTCCAGGCAGAGAAGAGCGTCCTCCTCCCCTTTCTTATGCTGACAGGCAGAAGCAGCACGAAAGGCTGCTGGGAGCCAACCGTGCCCAAATAAAGAAACTTTTTATTCATAAGAGGGGGAGGACGTTTGAAGGGTATGGAGCCTTCAGGGACTTATAACACTAAGTCAACCAATGGAAGGTTCATGTAGATGCTTTTTAGCAGCATCCAGGAATTAGGTTGCTGGCTTTGTTTCTGGTTGGAATTGATTTTCACTGCCGGTAAAATTTAGAAACTCATCCTTAAAAAAAAAAAAAAGACACTCCTAAGAAATCCCTCTGTAACAGGAACCAAGACTTGCCAAATCAGCATAACAATGGGAAGGTAGTATTTTAAAGAACGCATTTGTGCATTCTTTCTTCAGCCTATTAAATCCTTGAATCTCTGTGTTCTCTGCAATGGAGGTTCAGTTGTGGCCACAGTAAGCAAATGACCAACAGCTAACATTGTATCATAAGCACAAGCTAGGTACCAGGCACAGCTCTAAGGCAAGTCCAAGGCGTTAGTGCATTTATCCACACCAGGTAACAAGAACAGAACTAGTAAGTGTCAGAGTCAGGATTCCAATCCAGGCAGTGTTTTCTCCAGAGACCATGGTCTCTCACCCTGACCATTTTTTTCATCAGCTGGACTTTTATAGTACCATTTTCTCTCTCTGAAGATTGTGTTAAGATTGTAGAAGGCTGAAGGAGATGAGGAAGAAAATAGAAGACCTAGCAATAGCAATCTCCCATGGATGATTTCAGCCTGTTTCTGCTGTGCTAATGACTGAGAAAGCACTGAGGAATCAGACTGATGACCTGGAAAACCAGCTCAGATTAGGAAATGTCAAATCAGTGGGACTTGCTGAAGGCATGGAGATGAAAGCAAATGGGATTCTCTCCCACCCCTTTCATTTTTAATTTTTTTATTTTATGGAATGAAAGGAAAGGAAAAGGGATGATATTTAATTTTCTGTAACAAACCATGCTTTGTTGCACATCCAGCAAGGCCAATTCATTCACAGACTCTGTGTTGTACAAACTGCAATCCTCATAGAAAAGAAATAAACAGTAAGGAGCTCTCAGACTACAGCTAGTATTTTGTAAAGATATTTGCAATACAAATACATCAGAGTCACTAATTCATATTTCACTATGCTATGAACCTGAAAATTCTCATTTACAAACAGCATTTCCTGAAGTGCCACCAAGATATATTGACTGTCAAAGTGGCACTTCCTGATTGTCTACTGAAACCCAAGAAAAGTATTTATTATGCTGTTACATTATTTTTTTCATAGTATAATGAAAATACATTAGTCTGCAGTAGCAGCCCTGATTCTTTCCCATTATATTTGTTCACATAATCACTAATCTGCCAAATTTAATAGTTTGCTAGTTACTACAGAAATGTATTCTGAATTTCAGTTGGAATAGGGATAAATTGGCTATTCCTGCTTCTGGAAAATGTATAGATAGTATGTGTAAATGTCAAGAAAGACTTTGTGATGCTTATACGTTTTTGTAATTTAATGTGAGAACTTCCCAGGATAATATGGTTTAAAATAATAATCATAGCTGACTTTTACTGAGCATGTGCCATGTGCCAGGTACTGTTCTAAGTGTTTTATATTATGTTTATATTATATTAATGTATTTAATCTTCATATTTACCCTATATAATCAGTACTATTGTCATCCCCATTTTATAGACACAAACTGTAGGTTACCCAGTGGGTAAGTGGCACACCTAAGATTCAAATTCAAGCAGTCTCTTCAGATGGTAGCTACAATTGTAGCAAGCATAGATAGCATCATATATAAAGTTGATGAATCACTATGTTGCACACCTGAAACTAATGGAACACTGTGTGTCAACTATGCTCAAAAAATAAAATAAAGTCTGTGCATTAGTGGGTTTCTCAACCTCAGCACTGTTAATATTTTGGATTAGGTATTTCTTTATGGTAAGGGGCTGTCCTATACAATGTAGGGTGTTCAGCAGCATCCCTGGCCTCTTCTTATTAACTCCCTACAGCATCCCTCTTTGCACCCCTCCTTGCAGTTCTGACAATCAAAAATGTCTTCAGAACTTTGCAAATGTTTCCCCTGGGGGATAAAAATGCCCCAGCTGGGAATCACCGCTTTGGAGTTTACAGTCTCAAAAGGGGGCAATATCGCCCTCAAGAGGGCAAAATTTTGTTCTGGGGGTGCAAAAAAATCCTACTCTAATTATGAAGCAAATATATATACAGTTACATGCATTGCCTTAAGCAGATGTGCAGTATATTTGTAGTAATAGAATTTCATGGGCGGGATCAGGAAACAAAGTCTAAAATGCTCCTTAGGAGAGAAATAATGAGAAATAGGTTGAGAAACAATAGGCTAGGATTTGGCTCTTAATCTCTATGCTGTTCTTCACAGTAACAGGCCAGATGGCAAATCTAAACTCTTGAGATGAACGCTTATTTGAATGACTCTCCCCAAATGGTCAAGGAGATACTCTCTCTGACTTCCTCCCAGAATGAGACCATTACCTTCACCTTCCTGAGGGTTCAACATCATCACCTTAGCCCTGTGGATTGGAAAATTTGTAACTTTGAGTTTTGGGTTCAATAAAACGCTTTAGACTATTTTTCAAACATTTTCCTTCCAGCAAAAACTACAAAACTGTATTTGCCAAGAGCTATTTTTCTTAAACTTTTTAATCCTGGGTGTATTTCAAAGGAAATTTATCCATATGGTTCTCATTCATTTACTCTTAATTCATCAAGATGGTGTTTTGTAAAAGCCAGTTGACAACCAAGGAGCTGTATGCATGTTTTTTTTAACTTGAACCAGGAAGTTGGGCTTTGCTTGTGCTAAATAGAATTTAAAACCCCTTAAGTTTTTCTATACTTGGCTAAATGTAATTTTCCCTCTTACTAATCATTAATTTGGAGTCTACTTTTTTGATGTAAAATGTTTTATGGTAGAAGAAGCGAGACAGCAAAAAAAAAAAAAAAAAAAAAAAAGCACTTTACTAAGAGAGAGACTTTAAAAGCTGGAACATAAGAACAAGGATGTGGCCAGAAAATTGTATGTTTGCAGAATACTTTGCTTCTGTAATCTAACTTGCACTAGGTTATACTTAGTAATACAAGAATTACATACCTCTTTTAGAAGGTGGGGTGGTAATTGCCAAGTATTTCTCTGTTTGGGATAATACTGTATATTTAGGAGACTTGCTAGAAGCCCCTTGTCCTTCTTCCCCAATTCCTACCCCCTAACAACCTTGTAGCTTTACAGCACCCTTTCTTTTCTTTGAACAGAAACCCATCATCATCACTGAGAATAAACAATGGGCTTCATTAAGAAGTGCTAAATGTATTTGTATGAAAGAAACAGAATAAAAATCAAACATGCATCTTTAAAAGGTGCTTTATATAGTGAATGGAATAAATGTAGAACATTAACTTTAAATGTAAATTTTAAACTTTCAGACTCTCAATAACGCTTTTGTGAAGAGAGAGGCACTATTTTTACATGATAGGAGACAATGGGATCATTTCTCCCTTTCTATTCCTTATCCCTAATCAACCTTCTCTGTGTTAGGCAAATGCACTAATGTAAGCAAAAACAATAAATTCAAGGAATAAATCATAAAACACTGACGATATTTTTAAAATAATAGAAAGATGTATTAAGCCAACATAAGACTGATTTAGGGCGCCTGGGTGACTCAGTCAGTTAAGCATCTGCCTTCAGCTCAGGTCATGATCCCAGGGTCCTGGGATTGAGCCCCATATAGAGGCCCACATCGAGCCCCACATCAGCCTCCCTGCTCAGTGGGGAGCCTGCTTCTCCCTCTCCCTCTGCCGCTCCCCCTGCTTGTGCTTTCTCTTAGGTAAATAAATAAAATATTTTTTAAAAAGACTGATTTAGAGATATTTCCAAATCATTTTGTTACTTACGCATTTCTACGTTAAGAAATAGGTACTGGTCCCCTCTCCAAAACTGTTGAATCAAAGTCTCTATGAGAGGGGTCCAAAAATCTGTATTTTATAAGCTCCCCAAGTAATGCTTATGCATAGTATTGAGAATTACTGATTTAGATAGCAGTAGTAACTGATAATTGGGCTAACACAAAGACTGGCTTAACATGAGGCAAGCATCTTTCCTAGCATCAATTTTACTAAATTATTACAAAGACACAGGCATTCAAAAACTTAGAGCAGAGAGAGGTCTGGGCAGTGAGGATACCTCCCAAGATCCCTTCCCACATCAGACATGCCCTTCTGGCCCCGAATAGTTGAAGTCTCCAAGTAAGGTCCAGGGGGTTGCTTACACAGTGGGAGGATTTCAACTATAAAGCATCTCCACTCTGCTTCCATAGAGCTGTAGAGACTATGTGACTTTCTCCAGAACCCATGTCTGGATTTTACTTATTCACTGTCATTCTTAGCCAAGGTCATTTTCAGAGATAAAGTCTCTTTCTCCTAGCAAGTATAATAATTTACCCAGAGTCTGGTTGAAAAGGAGAAATGACTCTCTTATTTCCCCTGGGGGTGTACTCTGGTAAAAGGAGTAAGTGGATTGCAGGCTGACTGCTTTACCTCCCTCCTACCAAAAATAAACGTAATAAGCATTTTATCACCCTGGATAACCAGGCTTTAATAATACAGTGACATGGGAGCAGG
This sequence comes from Leptonychotes weddellii, assembly GCF_054177405.1. Lineage (NCBI taxonomy): Eukaryota > Metazoa > Chordata > Mammalia > Carnivora > Phocidae > Leptonychotes > Leptonychotes weddellii. The sequence goes on from NC_138374.1 coordinate 111,131,835, forward strand.
TCCACAAGGACCATATGATAGGGTGGGTGTTTTTGCAGGTTGCCCGCTTTGGGCCTTCTCTATCTTTTCTACCCTGGTTTCCATCACTGACATTCATCCAAAGTTTTGTACAACTAAAACTTATGATGTAACGGAGCTCCCTCTCTGATATTATTTCTAATATTTAGTTAGGGGTTAATTTTTCTCACCTAGAGGCTAATTGTTTCTGATCAATGAATGCTTCCATTTATTGATATAACATCCAAGTTGATAGAAATAGAAATACATAAGAATTAAATTAATCACCATTTTAAGATTTTGGTGATAAAAGGTAAATATTGTTGCTCTTTCCAGACTTTAAATTAATTCTAGACATGATAGAGGTTCTTGGTATGTTTGTAAGATAATTAAAGGCAAATAAAAATTTTAAATAATTTTTAGTACTTTCATCTTGAAACAAAAATACCATACTTCCCTTTCACTGAGTATTTGAGGTTAGATTAATATGGTGTAATTCCAACTTGTTCATTAGAAAAAAGGTTTAGGTTTTAAGCTTGGAAAAATTGTACTTCAAACTTACTACATTTTAAAGATTCAAAATGGCAAAACTCACTGTTTTCAAGGCTCATAAACTATATCTGTGGTCACAGTACCTACAGAAAGTTGTTGGAAACCATCATGATGATTCTAATCAATTTTTCAGTGGCAAGCACTAACCCTGTACTTTTCTATATAGGAAGATATCTAAAGGATGCTCTCTGTCTGTTCAAATGACAAGAGCACTATCCAGCTGTTTGGAGCAGGAATGGCAGCTTAGTGACCACTTAGAAAAGTATTTGTTTGTACTGTAGAGTCATTCTCCCAGTACAAGGCTCCCACTGAGCAGTTACTGTGTGAATGCTGGAATGGCTCAGTTATTGGCATCATATAGAACACTCACAACATATAGTACTTTCAATCAAACATGACATAGTAGTTCAGTTGAACACTTAAAGTAGCCTTTACAAAAAATCAGATAACAATATGTTAAAGTACAAAATTTTATGGTAGAGACTTGCTGTAGAAGATAGAAGGGTGAATTCAGGGGAATTGGAGGAAAAGAATTGGGGAAGGTTGCATGAAGGTTAGGTTATGCTAGGCCATTCAGATATTCTGCTCTATTTTTTGTCTCACATATCAGTATATGTTTCTTATAGCCTAACGATATAAGAGATAAAATTATTTTGCATATCTAACCAAGTATCTTTTCAGTTTTACGCTTCAACATTCACCGTAAGGAGTTTTTGCTAGAGAAATACAGAGTCATCTTCAGCTCAGGTTTCTGAACATAATGATTCATATAACTTTAGGCTTTCTATCAGAGATATTGCTAGTACCTAAGGGAACCATTGACTACAAACTTGTAGCTCCCACAAGACATAGCAGGGAAAGTTTTAAAAAAGGTAATGACAAAGTGTTGTTTTTTAGTTTTTATCTCAAAAACATTCACTGTCAGGGAGACTTATGATCAAGAAACAGAAATTACAGATATTTACTAGCCTTGATAGAGTTACATGACCAGAATATTTTAGTGTTGCTTCTATAAGAATTAGAACTAACTGTAATTCATAGAGCAGAGCTGAGATATGATTTCTCAGCTCTGATTCTGGATCTTGTCTTTCTACTTGAGAAAAAAGGGAACTGAGATATAATTTATCATTATTTCTATAAAGGAAACCACACAGGGGCTTTCATTCCAAATGAATCCAAAGATGAATCTTGAATAAAAGGACATTTTTTTGGTACTGCATTGAATAGAAAAAGTATTAATGGTTTTTCTCTTTATAACTGTTGAGTCATGGGAAGTTATGAATATTTGAAGCATAGGAAAACAATGTGTTTTTTCAAGATGTTTTTCTTTAAATCTTGCTTGTAGGTATACCCAAATATAGCAAGGAAGACTCATTTGAAAGCTATTGAAGCAATCCAGGTAAGAAATCGTAGTGGTTTGGACCAGGTTGATAGTAATGGAGGCAGTGAGAAGGATTGATCAAAGTCCAGGTAGATTTTGCTTTTATTTCTGCCCCTTACAGCCTCTTCTCAACACAGCAGTCTAAGTGATTTTGTAAGTGAAAAATAAATCAGATCATATTACCCCAATGTTGAAAGCCCTCTGATGGCTTTCCATTTATCCAAGCCAAAGCCCAAGTCTTTACAAAAAGTAGAGTGAGACTATATATTTTATTACCCAAACCAGAGCCCTGCTGAATGTTAAAGACTGACTACTATTAATTACATCAGGACAATGAGTTTAAATTTGGGTTAGTCCAGACAAAATGATATGACTCTGTATAATCTGAACTTTCACTACATCTCTGACTTTGTCCACAGCTTTATTCTTTGACAGCAATAACCATACTTGGCCTCCCAGGGTTTCCCTTTTCTTGGCATGCTCTTCCTTCACAGATCCAAATGGCTCTCCTCTCTTCCTCAGACTTTGTTTCAAAGTCAACTTCTCAATGAAGACTTCCCTGGCCAACTCATCTAATATAGTGATACTAACTAATTTTTCTATCTTCCTTATTGCTTATTTCTCCCAATGGTACTTATTCACTTGCTAATATACTATATATTTTACTTCATCTTCTCTTTTTTCTATCTCCTCTACTGGAATGTAAGGGCTATAAGAGCAAGAATTTTGTTTATTTTGTTCACAAATGAGTCCATGTAGGCTAGAAAAATATGTGACACATAAAAACCTTAATAAGTACTTTTAAATGAATGAATGAATACCTTGCCATTCTATCCCTATAAAGTATGCATTTCTTTTAGGATTGGACAATCAATCTTAGGACCATGAACATTAGATTTCTACATTTCAGCAGTGAAATGATGCTTATTAATACATAGCACAATTTGACTGGTATACATAATTATATAGAAATTAAATACCCTAACAGAAAATGAGTTATATAGAAAAGACAAGAAACTGCTTAATTTCCAAACCACAAACTCCCCTCAATACATTCTGGTAGATTCTCCTGGGTAGGGTGGGACATTTCTTTCTGAAATCTCGAATAGGTAACAGGATGATGATAACATCAACAACTAAAATCTCTGGGATGTGAGGCAAAATGGTCATAGAAACTTTAAATTTGCAGTAGTTGACCTGGTCCAACACACTCTTTTCTTGTATCTGTTACATGCATTTAAGTTAATAAATTTCCTTCTCGGGACACCTGGGTGGCCCAGTTGGTTGGGTGTCTGCCTTTGGCTCAGGTCATGATCCCATGGTCCTGGGATAGAGCCCCACATTGGGCTCCTTGTTCAGCAGGGAGTCTGCTTCTCCCTCTGCCTGCCATTCCCCCTGCTTGTGCTCTCTCTTTTGCTATCTCTCTCTCTGTGTCAAATGAATAAATAAAATCCTTAAAAATAAATAAATAAATTTCCCTCTCAATATCACTTTAGCTACATTCTATAAATTTGAATATGTATTTCTTTAGCTTTTAAATTTTAATATGTCTTCATAATACTTACATTATTCTTTATTTTAGCTTTTCATTATCTTTCAGATACTCATTTTGGGCTATATTTTCATTATCAGTTTCCAATTTTATTGCCTATGTCATATAAAATAGTTTATCTGTAGATTAGTTTTATGATTGTTGAGACTTTTTTTGTGGCTTATTGCCGATTTTCCAAAACATTCCACATGGTTGGAAAGAATTCATGTTTATGTTTCTAAACATCTGTTTCTTTGAACTTGTTAACTTTATTGTTCAATATTCTATACTGTAATTGATTTTTTGTCTACTCTATCAATTTCTGACAGCTGTGTAAAATAGCTCTTCATGATTTATTAATGTACTAATATCTTCTTGTCCAACTGTCAATATTTCTTTAAAATTTTTAAAGTTTTCTGGTTAGCTGCTGTGTCAGTTATCAATTTATTGCCTCTCAACTCCAAACCTACCCTTCACTGTCTGCTTGTAATTCTGGGACATTTCTCCCTTGCCAGATGGCATGATGTCAAGCTTTATCAGTAGAGGGCACTGGAGAAATATCAGAAGAGCTTCTTCTCCTGGTCCCCTTTGCTTTGCTTCCTTTTGCTCCTGTGGCACAGGGCTGGTGTGCAGGACACTTGATGAAATTCACTCCCCACCTCTGGTGAGTCCTGTCTCATCACCACAGAGCAAGTGGTATCCTTTAGGACAGTTTCCAGCGAGTTCTGTGGGTACCCAGGCAAGTTTTCCAGTGGTAACTTCCCAGTGGGCTTAATAGCACCCACTGCCCCCACTGTTTGCAGCTTCTTGGCACCTCTCCTGGGAAGATATCTATTATCCCAGCTGACTTCCCCTCCAGCAAATTTAACAGTACCCCTCCACAGGCAGCTTCCCATATTTGCAACCCCATGCTTATTGCATTATTCTCAATAGCCAAGAGGTGGAGCAGCCTAAATGTTCATCAACAGATGAATGAATAAAGAAAATGTTGATTTGCATATAATACAATATTATTCAACCTTAAAAGGGTAGTTGGGGGAAAAAGCGAGTTGTTCAATAAATATCAAGTTTCAGTTTTGCAAGATGAAAAAGTTCTAGAGCTTGGTTGCGTAACAGCATGTATATAGTTAACATTTTGGTACAGCACACTTAAAAATGGTTAGGATGGTAAATTTTATGTTGCATGTTTTTGATAACAATGCAAAATTCATAATAATATGTTTTATCTCAAGGAGTGTTCAGAATCTACCTAGAGATTTTTATCCCTAACCTTTCAGAATGCATTTTACTTGAGTCTAAAGAACCATGTCTGGCTTCAAGTATAAACAACTCTTATCCATTATTCCTTTAAATATTGTCTCCTCCAAAATCCTTTCATTATTTCCTTCTGAAACATCTTCTAGAAATACATGACTTATTCTATTGTCTCTGTTAGTGTTTCATTCAGCTTTTCCTGACATTCATCTCATGGTACTTAATTCTGGGTGATTCTTTTGCAGACTTACTCTTTAATTCAGTAATATTATATTATATTTGATCTTCATGTTCTTAAATAGACCTGGCATGTTTGCAATTTTAGCAACTATACTTTTCTTGCCTACAAACTCTATTTTTTTTCTTATTTTCATCCTATTCAATTTTGTAGTTATATTTTCAGGCCCTTGTTTGATCTCTTTAATCACTTTAAGCATTATAATTTTATTTTATACTTTCTCCAAGTCTGTTCCATTATTTCAAGTTCTTGGGATCCTAATAAATACTCTGACTTTCCCTTATGGGTGGTTTATTTCTACACATAAGGTTGTTTGTTGGTAAGTTGTTTCATGTGTACTCATATTCAACAGTTTTTTGTTTGTTTTCTGTTTCATTTTCTTTTGCTTTTTCTGCTGGAGTATGTTGTGTCATAAATTTCTCCTATGTCTTTGCTCTTACCTAGTGGTTTTAGAAGCTCTGGATGAGTTTTTGTTTTCAGGTTTCACTTAAAGTTCCTATACTTTAGGAACAGGATGCCACAAAGGGAGTGTGCCTTTAGAACCCACATTCATGCAGTTCAAAGGTTGTTATTTTTTCACAGGTGATGTTTGTCCTCCAACCCCAACTCCTATGAATTAAACAGATTCTCCTTTGCTCCTTCCCCAGGCAGAAGATAAAATTTTCCTCACCCCTTTTTGACAATTTGGGTAGCACTTGATTCCGACTTTACACAGGAGCATGAATTAAAGATTCCCATCAGCCTAAACTCAAAGTCCTGTTTCCCAAACCTGGCTCCCAGCCCAGAAGGTCTAAATCTCCCTCTAAATATTTATGGGCCACTGTGATATCAGCTTCTCGTTACCACAACTCTGGCTTTGAGTTACTTTTAATTCAACTAGGAATTTTTCTTTCTTTTTGTTTGTAACAGATACAAAGGTATACATAGACGTATAACTTGCTCTCTAGATGTTCCACCATTTCTGTGTATTTAGAAATCGAGAATTCCTTATGCATAAACGTCATCTTGCAGGTTGCTGAAAGTAGAACCAACATATCCATCTGCAGTTGTAAAAACTGAGGCACAGAATTATTAAGAGACTTGTTCACAGTTAGTGGCAAAATTTGACTTTGTACACCACACTTGTGATTCTTGGTAGAGTTCCCCTTTGTTTTTACCACATAATGGTAGCTAAGACATACATCCTCCTCACAATGTGCCAAAACAAAAGTGGATAGGATCTTATCTATGAACTTTTTAAATTTAGGCTATATAGACTCCAGAATCTACATAAAATAAGACAGGAAATGTTTCCCTGAGAATCCAAATTTTTGTTTTTAATGATCAAAAATCTTTACCAATATGCATATATTTGTATACATATAAATTATTCATGTATATACAAATATATATGACAAATAACTAACATTTGAGTACTTACCATATGCCAGACATTTTTCAAATTGCTTAAACTATACAATTCTCATGTTATTCTCACACTGACTTTTGGCAACCAATGATAAGCATGATTTGAAAGGAAAATATTTTTTTCTGCACTAATGCAGTTGTGAAATGACACGAACCCTGGTCCCCCATTTTTGGGGTTAATGTGACCCACAAAAGAGAGCTCTCCTAAAGCTGTCAAACATAAAGGAGAAAAACAGAAAAATTAGGAGAAGAAAAATCATCTTACCATAAAGGGGAAAACCCAGTTTTTTCAACACTCATTCAGCTTTGGCTCCTAGATTAAAAAAGGGGCAAGATTTGGCCTGACTCCAGTGTGCTTCTTGCATTATCGAGTTGACAGGCCAAAAAGAAAAATATATATATATGATTTTTCACCCTCCCATGTGTTTCCCCAAAGCTACTGGGATTTCTAGAAACTTTGATTATCTTAAAATAATTCCAGATATCTAAGCAATAATGTTTAACTTCTCTCAGTCTCTGCTAAGGTTTATCTCATCTTCTTCATTCGCAAATGTTTAGCTCACAGGACTACACATGGTTTCCCAATGTTAATCTTATTAAGCCCAATCTTAAGAATTATAGAAACTGTGAACTGTGAAAGTGAGTGAACTTTGGGAAGTAACCTGAGTTTCATGGCCATACTTCTAAATGGCCTCGCTGACTACCAAAAGGAATCTTGTGCAGTGGAAGAGTATTTCTCATTATATAGTGCATGGAATAATAGTAACTGTGAAATCTAACACTTCTATTACTTTTCTTAGGCATCAAAATCATAATCAGGTATAAAAGCTTAAGGTCTGGAATGCTGTACAAGAATAACACAAGAATGATTATGTACTATACTTATTAAAATATACATACATCTGATTTTTTCCAGTAAAAGGTATTAAGTAGTCTTTCCTATTACCATTTATTAAGTTATTACCATTTGCCAAGTTTACCTTCCTACTGTATATATTTTACCTTCTTACTCTATGTCAGTCACTTTATTTAATTTTATAACTTTATAAGGCTGGATAATGACTTTGTCCTACATTACAGATGAGAAAACTGTTCCAAAAAAAAAAAAGATTAGGAGTTGATCTAAGTCCACATGGCTTATAAATGATAGAATCAGTATTTGAATCTAATCAGTCTGACTTTAAAGCCTCAATGATGCATAATGTTAGCCAATCAGATAAATCAAGTATACATATTTCATGATTTTATCAAGATATCTGATACCACATTTTATGAAAACCATATATACTCCATAGCTACCACCAACCACTTGTTACTTACCAGTTAGCTAGAAAATAATAGCTAAGACAAAAATAATACCTGGAAATAAAATGATAAATTAGATCAAAATAAGAGTAATCAAAATAAAATACTATAAATCCCACTTTCTCCTTTTACTAGCTGTGTAAACTTGGGCCAGTTATTTGTCTCTTTATCTCAGTTTCTTCATCTGTATCATGAAAATAATAATAACACCTACTTCAAAAGACTCTTGTGAAGATTGAGATAATCCATATGAAGCCCTTATACTAGTGTTTTGCAGATAGAAAACAATCAGTAAATGTTAGGATGCATTGTCACTATTGGTAGTTTTAGTATGTTTTTAAAAATACCACAGCACGTGAAGAAAAACTGAAATATAATAAATAGGCACATAATTAAATAAATAAAGCCAGAGAAAGAAAATATTTTTTAAAAAAACTAGAAAAAAATAAATACTAACATAAAAGCAAAAATGAAAGGACCTAAGAAAAAATTAAGAGACAGAAACTAAAAGACTTATAGTTAAACTAATATTATGGGAAAACCCTTTTAAAATGCACAAATGTAAGATTAAAACTTCAATAAGCTAGGGGCACCTGGGTGGCTCAGTCAGTTAAGCATCTGACTTTTGGTTTCGACTCAGGGCATTATTTCATGGGTTGCGGGGTCAGGCTCCCCGTTCAGCAGGGAGTCTGCTTGAAATTCTTTCTCCCTCCTTTTCCCTTCTGTTCTGCTCCTCCCCCCCATTCATGTGCATTCTCTCTCTCCAGATAAATAAATAAATACTTTTAAAAAACTGCAATAAGCTAAAACCAGATTAAAATAAGCAAAAATAGTATTTCAGCATTTCAAACCTTTCTTCAGAACTCTTTGAGCTGGGATGTCTCACAGAGCTTACAGTCCCTCTCTTAAATGATAATAATGACTTGACCTTACATGCTTGAAAATCTCTCCATCATCACCATCATCATCATCATCATGGCAGCTAACATTTATTAAGTTCTTACTATGTGACAGGCAGTATTCTAAATTCACATTCATTACCTCACTTAATTCTCACCATAACACTATGAAGTTTGTATTCTTAATATCTGTTTCACAGATATGGAAACTGAGGAAGTTAATGAACTTGCCCAAGGTTAGACCTCTAGTACAGGATAGGATCAGGATTTCAACAGTCAAGTTCAAGATAAATAAAAACAGACATGTTGATAAGGGAGTGCTGAAAACTAGAACATTAAAGGAAAGAGACAGGCATTTAAAGAGAAATTTTGAAATCTTTATGATTTGTCAGGTAAACACTCTTATCATCGCTCCAAGAAACCTATTGTAAAGATCAGTGTCATTTTTCAAGGGCACCAGATTTGTGGTTTGGGTTTGATATGATGTGGTTTGGGATGAGTGGGAATGTTCAGATTGGTCTTGAAATAACAGCATGACGACTCCACAAGACCTATTACATGAGGTCATACAAAGATTAATGAAGGTTGTCAGGGTATAACCACATATTAAAACCAAGATGTTTGCACACATTTTCCACCTCTCCTTCTTTATACATTAATCTCTATTTTAGAGTGAATAAAATTATGCAAGTAAAGATGACATGTTCTGTGATTTCATCAATAATATAAAGGAAGGCCTTTTGCTTTATGTTAAGCTCTAAACAAAGAGAAGAAGGTCAAGGAGAGAAGGTACAGAATTGATTTCTTTCCTTTCTGGAATGAATCATGGGCAGAAGTTGCAAAGATAGGTGAAGAGGAGTTTTGTCAAAGCATTTCTGTATATCTTCAACCTCTCTGCCACATATGTGTAATGGTTAAGAACAATGATAACAAAGGTTCTCACATTTAGTAAACAAATGTAAAAACAAAAAGTCTTCAGATTGTAATGTAGGATATTTCCTTCTAGGAACAGGTTGCTCATCCATTAACTGAGTGAGTTTGTATTGTCATGGTATTTGGTAAAGTAAATTATATTTTTAGACAAGATCATATTCTCTACTTTGTCAAGAGTTAACTTTTGGAAAGGAATTTGCTTTGCCTTTATCAATATAGGGTCATGCAATTAATAATATAAGTTAGTAATGTTTCCTCTCCTTAAACTCTTCTTCATAATTACTTCTTATTTCTGTTTTGTGAAGTCAGTATTTGAAAGACAAAATGAAAAGAAAGATAATAAGATCATTTGATTCTTGGATCTGTCATGTAAATGGACCATTTCCAAGTTTTCAAAATAATGTCCATTACTGTAATTAGGGCTTGGAAAGCTAATTCAGAGAATAACATTAAACTTAACCTTTTCCTGAACTGAACTGAACCTTTCGGGGTTCATAGGAATTCAGTTCACTTCTTGGAACCTTGAAAAAATATGCTGTTTTTAATTATAATGACTATCAGAAATAGTTCATTGTCATCATTCTATATTAACCAGGCATGTGTCAGACTAGCACAGTTCAATGCAATATTTCATGTTTCTTTCCTTTGACCTCCATCATCTTCCTCATGCTTAGTGTCTATAAGTGATTAATTGATACAATAGGATTGATGACTGTAAATAACAATAGTAAGATATGAAAGGTTAAGAACTTAAAACAATTTTAAAATTTGAGGAAAAAATGAGTTTGTATAACCTAAAAGAGGCCGGGAATTCTCAAAATAGTTGATAGGCTACCGCACTCCCTGGGTGTAGAGAGGCATGCTTATTGTGTGACTGCTCATTTTTGCCTGGATGATTTTAATGGCTTTTATTTCCAACTTGGAATTTTACTCCTAGGACCACATTCTGAAATTTTTATTCAGAATAATCCCACTTCTGAAATCCCCCTTATGATTTCAACTTCTTCTTTTCCCACATCCTCTCTCATATAAAAATTGTTGTTTAATCTTATCATTGTCTTCTGGTATTTGACCTAGCTAGTTAATATGATGGCAATGATGATTTTTATGAAGAATTTTATATATAGTTCCTCATTTAATATTCAAAGGTAGGTATTTTAATTTTCCCCTTTTGACAAATGAGAGAATACCACTTAGAGAGGCTGAATTGATCTGCAGTGTTCTCTCTATGCAATAGTCTGCCTAACTACAAAGTTTATGTTCTTTTCTTTTTTTTTTTTTAGATTTTTAAAATTTATTTATTTGAGAGAGAGAGCACAAGCAAGGGAGAGACGCAGAGGGAGAAGGAGAAGCAGACTGCCTGATGAGCAGGGAGCCCCACACAGGGCTGGATCCCAGGACCCTGAGATCATGACCTGAGCCAAAGGCAGATGCTTAACTGACTGAGCCACCCAGGCACCCCCAAAGCTCATGTTCTTAATTACCACAAAATATGCCCTCTGTCTTCTTTACTTTCATCCCTATCCATACCCATGTCACAATCAGGTCACCAATACAGGCTATAATATCTTTCTCTTGACTTTTTGGAAGACCCAATATTGTACTACTTTCAAATCCTAGAGCAACCCATTTGTTTTCTCTGCTTTTGCTCTCAGCTTCTGAGAAATGTTAAAGAAAATTAAGTTCCTGTGATCAAAGACTATATTATAAAAATATTATTTCAGACTTCAATTAGAGCCTTAAATAAACACAGCAACATTTTCACTAATTTTTAGTTTACTTCCCTTTCTCATGCTTCATTCAAGCTGCCCAGAGTCCATACAAGTCTCTCAAGGCCTCCAATTCTGCACCAACTTTTTGTAACCTTAGAAGAACTTGGGTTCTTATGAAAGAAAGAAAGAAGAAAGAAAGAAAGAAAGAAAGAAAGAAAGAAAGAAAGAAAGAAAGAAAGAAAGAAAAGAAAGAAAGAAAAAGAAGAAAGAAGAAAGAAAGAAGGAAGGAAGGAAAGAAAGAAGAAAAGAAAGAGGAAAAGAAAAGAAAAAAGAAAGAAAACACATTTAAATTAAAATGTCTATAAACTTTCTTTCTTCCTCTAAATCTCAAAATAGTGAACATCAAGAATTCTTGACTTCTTCAACTTACTTAATTGTAGCAGAATTTTGGGTTTTGTGAGCAGCTTTTTTTTTTTTTTTTTTTAGAAAAGAACAATGATATTTATTGGATTCTCCAAAGGAGTCTGTGATCCAAAAGGTTATACAGAATTGACCTAAATCTTCACCTTTTTAGTGAAGGAGCACATGAACTTCTCTCAAATTTAGAATTATTATATCTTCCTGGGAAATTGACACTTTTTATTTTATGAAATACCTTTTTTTTTTAACTTTAATAATGCTTCTTGGTTTGAAGTACACACACACACACACACTAATGTATGTATACCAACTTGTTTTGGTTTTCCAAAACTGATGAAAGACATCAAACCCTAGATACAGGAAGTGCTATGACCCCTAAATAGTATGAGTACAAAGAACATCATGTTATCACTTGGGCAGCTTGTCTGGTTGTTTTCAGCAGGAAGTTTGTTCTAAACCCCTAGATCATCACTATGAATTTCTTCCAACATTAACCCTGCCATCTATCCTTTTCATTCATTCATGATTCTGACGTTTTTTCCTCTACTTTATCTTTATTGGGCATTTTCTACTATGGCATCTCTCCGTTAGGTAAAATATTCTTAAGTCTTACTACATCAAAGTCACCAAAGTCTTTTTCTCGTAATTGCTGAGCCAATGGCTTTTATCTACGATCAAGTGGACTTACATGCATGAGTTGATGCTCTTGATCCATCTCTCATTTGTTAAACCCATTCATCCGTTGGTTTCTTTGACTCTGTCTGCTCTTGTTTCTTTCTTTCTTTTTTTTTTTTTTAAGATTTTATTTATTTATTTGACACAGAGAGACACAGTTAGAGAGGGAACACAAGCAGGGGGAGTGGGGGAGGGAGAAGCAGGCTTCCCGAGGAGCAGGGAGCCCGATGCAGGGCTCAATCCCAGGACCCTGGGATCATGACCTGAGCCAAAGGCAGACACTTAATGACTGAGCCATCCAGGCGCCCCATGTCTGCTTTTGTTTCTCTTCTTACCTCTCTAAATACCCTTTGTCATCCCCTCTTCCTATACTTATCTCTAAAATTTGGTTTTCTTATGGTTCTTCCCTCAGTCAACTTTACTTCTTACTATATCCTCCACTAAATGGTTACATCATCACATATAACTTTTAAATGAATAATTTGTTAACTGCTGTTCAATTCTTTCTTCTGTTATAAGTCTCAATTTCCAACTAACTCATGAAAATTTCAGTTTTATCATTAACTATTTCATCTTAAAAAGACCCCAAAGTACAATCTTTCCTCTGTTTCTTCTACCAAACTGGTCATATTTATCATACATGAAGTGTACCATATCTCATTTCTCAAGCCCCCAAATGTGGGTTCATTTTGAATCTCTCCCTTTATTTTTCCTGTCAGATCCTGTTTCTGCACACTACTCAAATCCCAATTTGAATTCTCAAAGTCATATCCTAATTTCTCTTCCTACTTTTTTCAGTCTAAGAGATAAGAAAAAAAAAGTGGTTCACATTTACAGAATGCTTGCAGAGTTGCAGACAAACTATAGTTATTATCTCATTTAATCCTCATAACAAACCAGTGAGATAAATGTTTTCATCATTATTTTAGAGATGGGGAAATTGAGATTAATAAAGATGAAGTAATCTACCAAGGCTGCATAACTGAAAAATGGAACAGTGGATTTGAACACAGGGAGTTTTGGCTGTTAGCAACTATGCCTATTTCCCATGCTTTGTGACTTGATTCTTGTAATAGCTTCATAAGTGGTTCTCTTGCTCTACACGGCCCTTTTTAATCAAACTTCCTGATTCTCACAAGTCATTTTTCTGAAGATAAATCTTATATTTCACCCTTGCTTAAAACTCATTTTGATGGCTCTTCATTGCTCTCAGAATAGAACAACATTCTGATATCATCAAGTCTTGCCCAGTTTAATTCCCCCTATTTTGCTGCCACTCCTCCCCCTGCCAATATTCCCAATAATCACATGTATCAATCCCCTTTCTGAACTTTCGTCTATACTTTATTCACCTATATCCTTCCCCCTTTTTTTTGACCTATCTCCTAATTATATGTCTCTGCTCAAATATTGATTCCTCTATGAAGCTCTCCTCCTGATTTTCCTCACATTTCTCAAAACGTTATCAATGCAGTATCAACATGTATTATAGTTAGCTGTACACACTTGTCTATTTAATGTCACTGCTACATAGTATAATGATATTATATATTTTTAAATTAATATATCTATTAAGAAGCAATGAATATATGCCAGTGAGAATTCAGAGTAGACTTTTAGTATATTCTGGGCCAGTGAACATTACTAGACCTCAGGGCAAATGCAGGACTCTGTCCCACAATGGCACTTAGTAAGTGTGCTCTGCACCTTGTGTGTTTTATTGCACCAAGACCTCTCTTTATGCCAATTATTCTGTGTTCTTATGGAGAGTTTTGATTCACTATGGTTGACAAAAGCTGTACGGGTAATAATTCTAGGCCTGCCAAAAAGAAACAAAGGAAAAGGTTCATGTTGTATGTTAAAATGAGATTTTTACAAAAATTGTGTTTTTTTCAAAGATACTGTCAAAGAAATATAAAGTAAATAACAGCAGCATCTAAGAAGCAGCAGGACTTTGATATTATGGAAAGTATCATAAATATAACTCCATCCTGAGAGGATACAAAATAATTATATGAATGGTAGTCAGAAAAATAATGGCTAGACATACGTTAAGACTTCGGAATATTTAAAGAGACTTTTAAAAATGACTGACAATTCTTAATGCCAAGAATGCATCTCCATAGGGACAGGAAAATAATGACTCTATAGTGTTAGGTAAAGACCCATACTTTGATCGTGTCTATTTTTTCAACATTTAGCATAGTATCTGGCACTGTGTATGAGCTGAACAAGTTTTTTAAAGTAAGATCATACAGGGATGTGAGAAGAGAAGAGGGTAGGGAAGCATAGTGGTTTCTGGATTTACAGTACCTGGTCCATGTCCCAGTCCTACCACTTACTAGTTCTGTTCCTCTATTTTCTTTCCTTCAATATCCTCTTTTAGATATTAGACAGTTCACAGTTACTATAGTACCTATTCATAGGGCTGTTGTTACAACTGAATGATATAATGCATATAAAAGTGTTTAGGGTAGTTCCTGACACAAAATAAGCATTCATTAAATTTTGTTGTCTTCTACTTTTACTAAGACCACTGCCCAAGGAAACAAATATTCAAAACACAGGTAAAAGAGGGGGTAGTGTGGAAAAGAAGCCTGCAAAAGAAATTGAAGAGAAGTGGCTATGTGTGCACACATATGCACACAGGAATACACAACCATGGGACCTAAGGGAAAGGTGTTTCCAAAAGGAAATGAGTCAATAGTATTGAATATGGCCAAGAAACCAAGGAAGATAAGCAATGGAAATTGCTCCTGAATTTAGAGAAAAGGTTTTTGTTGATCTTGGAAACAGTAGTATAAAACCAATTGCAGTAGATGAATGAAAGAAAGCAAAGAAGGAGAGGTAGGAATAATAGACAATTCTTTCAAAAGTTTTAGTCTGAAAGAAGAGAAATAGAGTGATAGCTGAAGGAGCATGGTGGACAGACAGGGTTTGGTTAGTTTGTAAATGGGAGAGACTATTAATAGATGGAGTATCTTTATGAAATGAATGGCTAACATAATTGTCTTTTAAAGTATAATAAAACACTTGTCTTTCCCAGATATAGATATATAGATACAGATATATAGATATAGATATATATAGATATAGATATTTTTGTCTCCTGGTTTGAATAGGTGGTTTAAATATATATATTTATATATGTATGCATATATATTTATAAATACATATATTCAAAATATTCAAAGAACCCAAGAGATGGAAAGGCTATAGAAGCCGAAAATTGAAGAATTCCAAGGACACATATTTTCACATTTCACATTTCCATAAAAGGGTATTTTGAGTGGGAGCCACTTGCAGATAAAAGCAAAAAAAGGACTACATTAAATAACAACAAGTGGGCCAATGGTCAATGTGTGGATTGTGTGAATAACCATCACACTTGTTTTACTCTCCTTTTTCATGGCTTTCGAATACAGTGGAAACCATGAGCAACAATATCATCAAAAGGCCATGTGCACCTAAAATTGAGAAAAGTTCCATCAGAGACTTCAAAAACCACAGCAATAGAAACTCTAGGCATCAACATGATAGTAATAGTAAATATTAATATCAGTAATTATTTTAGTATTAGAATTAATAGTATTTGTATTAATACTATTAGTAATGGCAACATTAAGTATCAGTAACATTAATGTTAATAATAGTAATAAACTTAAAGCCTTGCCTGGCAACAGTCATATCCTGCCTTCTGAGGATGTGTAGCTAGAGTATACATATACAGGGGCACGTGATGTAGGAGGCAAGGGCATCTGGTAGGACAGATGTATTTTATACTTATCCAAAGGCTCACTCATTGGAAGCCTTTCCCAATCCAACTTATATAAACCAAGGGGAGTGGTGAAGGTAGCAGGGGCAGCAAGCACAAGGGATTTATTCATAAGAATATTTAATAGCAAAAGTTCTCTGTTTGTCCCTCTCTACATATGCTGAATGACAGAATGGATTAGTGCTACTTACAACAATAAATTTGCAACTCATTTTTTAGCCATGTATGGAGCTAATGATATATCCAGAAGATTAAGAGTAATGTTTACACTGCTTTTCTTTAATCAATTCACAAATATTTGTTGGGACATTTAGAAAAATTAGAAACTATAGGTTTGCCTGGTTTTGCCGAGCTAGAAGCTTTGGAGCGGATCCCACTGCTGTGTTCAGGTTTTATGAGAAAACAGCTAGATTCAGGGTGAGTCCTGAAGGTTGATCCATCATAAAACTTACTCCCACCTCCTTCTGTGAAAGGCTTACTGAAGAAAAGCTTAAATAAGAAGGAAGCTGGAAGGTGGGGGTGGGCAGAGGGTAGAGGTGGTGGGGGAGCGAGTACAGCTGTGGGTCATTAACAATAATCACAGCCCGCCAGCATGAAAGGAAGCAGAGCGTGAGTATCCCCTTTTTCCCTTTCCCTGTTAGAAGCCATCTGGACAAGGCAGTTTTGAATAAATGCTAGTAAGGGAATTTTATTCTATCTGACTTTATTTAAAGTCCTGGTGTAGACCACGCCTTTGCTTTGGCTTTGGCTTTGAAAGTTGGGACTGAGAAACCCCAAAATAAAAGCACACCTCTGGGTTTGCAGCATGACCGACTGGTGTTGTCCTAAATGAAAGTTCACAGCAGAATGGGGAGCTTATTCTCTGCACTGGATGATGGAGAGGAGAGTGCCTCACTGCAGTGGCCCAGGGCTCAGGGCCAAGCTGCATTCTGTGTGGGGTTGACTGGCCAGCACTATCTTTGCTGTCTGGTAGAAATGTTAATGTGCTTATAATTGCCTCTTTACTTAAAAATCCAGCCCTAGTATTTATTTAGAAATAAAAGAAACTGAAGGAAATATTTTCAAGGGAAAAAAAGGAAGAAAGAGCACAAACTCCCAAATTTCTTTTGGAGTATAAAATCTACTGGTGGCTTTGTTTTTCTCTTTTGTCTAAAAAGTTTTCTTTTTCCCATTCACCAAGGTCATTTTACGTGAAATTTTAAGTTAAAAATATCCAAGCAATTATAATTATTCACTTAATGCATGGAGCAGGACCCTACTACTTTACATTTATTTATCATCTTTTTTTTTAATTTATTTATTCATGAGAGAGAGAAAGAGAAAGGCAGAGGGAGAAGCAGGCTCCTTGAAGAGCAGGGAGCCCAATGCAGGACTCGATCCCAGGACCCCGGGATCGTGACCTGAGCTGAAGGCAGATGCTTAACCAACTGAGCCACCCAGGAACTCTACATTTATTTACCATCTTTGAAATTGCTATTATACTTTGATGATTCTCTAGAAATATATTCAGTCAAAACAATCTATTTGTTTGAAGGCATTGACTTCAATTGGCCAATTTCTTCTTACAGAAAAGTGATGTCTTCCTTTTTGAAAATCACACAACATAATACTTTATAATGAAATCACATAGGATTTCTGGTAGCCTCTTATTAGGAATTGAGTTGCTCTCTTATTGTATTTTAGAATAATTTGTGAGTTTGACATTGAGAACCTAATGATGTGGTGGAAATTATTTAAATAGAATAAGGATAAATATGAACATTCAAAATTAGTCCTTGAACTTCTCATAAGTTACATATTGGCACAAAGTTGTTAACCATAAAGCAACATTTTTGAGCCAATGAATAAAGAACGGGATGCTCTATTATGGCATAGATGCCCACAAATAGTCAAACATGAGAAGTCCAGCTGGCAAATGTTGTATAACAGTAGCCAAAAACTTAGGCATTCTCACCCAAAAGGAATAATATTAGTCCCCAAAGGAATTCCATCTGCCTTTTTCTTGAGCATATAACATACATTTGAGATTAGAAAAGTAGGATTGAAGATGAGTAAAGGTTGTGACATTAAGAAAGATGATATTTTATATATTTTTACCCAGGAAACAGAGTTTCCTTGTAGCATCTTCTGCTTTATGTTATTTTATAGTGTGCTTATTGTATAATCTAGCATTTTAAAATAGTATACATCTGGTGGACATAATATGTATTTGGTAGAGAAAAAATAAAGCAAATAAAATTTTATGTTTTTCTTTTTTGGACATTACTTAGAAGGATAGATTTTTGTTGTTGCTGTTTTGGTTGTAGCAGTAAAAAAAAACACTTAAAATGTTATTTTCTTTATTCTTATTTGATGTATTTATAAAGTTATAAATTTAGCTCTGTTTAAACTGATCAATCAAGACATGAGGCTAGAAAGCTGCTAATTCTGCCTTGATGTTCAAAACCTTTTTGTGTGAAGGTTGACTCAGTGAATTATGTCAGTTAGATTTTTTTCCTCAAGATCTAACTGGAGCTTGGTTTACAAAACTCAAAATGAATCCAACAAAAATAAGCCAAAAAAAGACTAGCTGTCCTCATTTGTCCTGCTGTCCTCTTTTCAAGCTATTTTTTTCCTTTGGTGGTAAAGTTTTTACTTTGGGGTTTCTAAAATGCCATAGCTGGTTGTATTTACATTTTGAATACCTAGTCATGTGGAAGTTTTAATTCTCTATTGACACAGCTTTGAGTGACGTGTTTCTTTGAGAATGGTCCAAATAGAATGTTCTGGATTCACAAACAGCTGATGCTACCCCTTATGTGTAAAATGGAAAAGAAAAAAAAAAGAGGTCTTCACAAAAACAGAATGGTTCCATTGCTGCTAGAATAATCTGTATAACTAAAGCTATAGACTCATTTCAAAGACAACGTTGTTAGACTCCTTTATTCAGTTCCTGTTGTAGTGGGTTCCCTACCAGAGACAGAATGACAGAAATGAATTGTCACTGTCAAGAGATGTTGCAGCAACGTGACAGGATAAAAGGAAAGGACATCGCCTTAAGAATCACCTAGGGAAGCTTTCTTGGAGGAAAAGGCCACCTGGAGGCCGTTGAAGGGACTTTGGTAATAAAGTAAATATAGCACCAGAAGCTCTGTCCAGAAAAAGAAAACACCACCAGAAATCTGAGAGTTACCAATGAATTTAAAGGGGTAGCCTTTCTGAGTCTCTGAGATAGCTGTTACCAGACTCATCAGTATCACTGTTTCTCGGGGCAGTTTCCAACCTGAGCAGTTGCTGCATCTAAACTGAAATAGTTGATGGCTACAGCTGAAAAACTTTCTGCTCAACTATGTTTTGAACCAGAGGCTGGAGATTCACTTTTCCCTGAAAAACTACTGTGAAAGAGCTCTAGCCTCCATTCTGAATCCCATGCCCAATTTTCATGGACATTCTCACTTTCTATGCCATGCACTCCTGCTGACTGAAATTCACACCCCACCCACTGTTTCTGTGACTTCTTTCAGGGAGACTCAGAATCCTTGCTTCCATGTTTTGAACATGTAATGATTATCTACTTAAAACCTTCCCTTGGGTGTTTAAAAAAACACCTCAAAATATCCAAAACAGAGCTTTTGATTATCTTCTGAGTTGCTTCTGATCCTAATCTTTCACATCTCAACAAACCACTAGCCCTCTACTGTCATTTCAAGGAGGCATCCTTGATTTTTTATCTTCTCTCAGGCCTTACATCCAATTCATCACCAATTCCTATTGGCTCTACTCCAGAATATATCTTGAGTTCACCCATCTCTACTGCTACCTCTATAGTTACACCCCTCATCATGGACAAATATAGTAGCTTCTGCACTGGTCTCTCTGCTTCCTCTCTTGTTCTTCTACAACTTACACATCATACAACACTGGAATGATTATATAAAAATATGCACCATATAATCACCTCCCTTTGCTTAAAACCCCTCAATGTCTTCCCACTGCTCAGAATAAATCCAGCCCCAATACTGTAGCCTACAAGACTCTACATGAAACTCCTCTTAACTTACTCTTCACCTTCATTCTGTACTATTCTCCCTCTTGCTCATTTTGTCACAGCCACACTGGTCTTCCGTTTCTATAACAATGCCAAACATGTTGCTTCCTTAGATCCTATGCATTTCCAGGAATTGAAAACCATCAGACCAGGAGACCAATCAGACTTTGTGCAGCTACTACACTTTTGTCTTTTTATCCCCCTAGCTTCTGAGCACACTGTTCTCAGGCACTGCTCTCTCTAATATCACTAGTGCTTGTATTTTCATTATATTTAATGCCCTTTCTCTGAGTTTTCATCCTCCTTTGGCCTTGCTGAAGCAATGGATGTTCTTATATACTTCCATCCTTCAGGAATTATTTCTATGAGTTTTGAGGGAACTTGATGGCCCTTGATATCAGAGGTAACTTACCATGATAAGAATTATGCTGCCAGAGCTGCTGGATTTTATTCCAAGTTCTGTCACTTATTATATGACCTTGAGAAAATACCTTAAAATCTCTAAGACTCAATTCTCTCAGTTATAAAATGAAACAGCTACTTGGTGGCATAACGCACATAATGTGTTCAGCACAGTTCCTGGCACAGAGTGAGCATTAAATAAATATAACCTATAATTATAATATGGTTCAATAGGCAACTTTGGAAGAAAAAAAGTACTACTGTGCATAATCACAAGAAATCCTGAAATCATTACTATTTGGAATGGGAAGAATGAAGACGAAAACTTTCCAAGGCAATCAAAACCCATTTATTCAGCCATTGTGTTTTATTGTCTCTTACACTTGAACTCTGGGTTGAGTACAATTTGCTCTCAAAATAATGCCTTAAACTAGTGAATGCCAAAAAGCCAAATTTTCCCCAGGCTATCATTGTGATAAATTTAAAATGTGCTCTGAGAGAGAGATACATTGACCCAAATTCATTGAAGTAGTTCTAATTATGCTGTTGTTTATTACTATGACAAGTGTTTTGACGATAGGATTGATATTAGAAACAAACAGAGATGTTACTAACTTGCCATAAATTTTTAGAAGAATGTGGGTTGTGTTAAACCTGCAGGCTCATTTTTAAAAAGCTCCAAGAAATACATAGATAATCATTTTTACTTAAAAGGGTTTAAAAGGATAAAAATATTTTTTGTTTTTTTGGGCGGTTGTTTTTTATAATGAAAAGAGACAGGGTTAACTGTTCAGAGGCTGAAATAAGCAGTATGCCTACAGGCTTCCAGCAACCCTGAGAGAATGACAAATGGCCTCCAGAAAGCAGACGGCAGAATTCTAGTGCATTGAAAAGATGGGAGGGGGTTCAAGGTAAGCAAGTAAAAAGGTGCCAGAACTCAAAAGTAAATAAATAAATAAATAAATCTTTTTTTTTTTTTTTTTTTTTGATGGTTCCTTGGAGCATTTACCACTTGGAATGCTACAGAGAATTCTCTCAGGGGTTTGGTCCCAACAGAAAGAAAGAGAGAAAGAGGAGAAAGAAAAAGAGAGGGAGAGTCAGAGAGGGAGATCAGAGGGAGGGAGGAAAAAGTACATACTACTGAATACATTTCTTTGGGTTTTTTTTTTTAAGTTTATTTATTTATTTTTAATAATCACTCTACCCAGTGTGGGGCTCAAACTCACAACCTCGAGATCAAGAGTGACAGTCTCTTCTGACTGAGCCAGCCAGGCACCCCTCTTAGTGCTCTTAAAAGATAGGAAGGGGAAGGAACTGATAGGCCATTTTGTTATTCACAAAGGTGTGGGGAGTGTTGGCTGAGGCTCAGCCAGGACTGAGAGGCCACGGCACTCAGTGGGTAACCTTCCCTAAGATACCACTTGCTCTCCCAAGGTGGTGAAACTGATGCTGACTGCAGCTCCCATTATTGTCTGAAATTTCATTTTTGAATCTAGACACAAGCCTTCATTCACATTTCATTAAATGTGCTAAAAAAAATTACCTAATTTAAAATGGTAACATAAACATAGCTTTCATAACATTCTTCTATTTTCCCCTTTGTAATTTCTTTCTTCCCACAAGGTCTTGTTTTCAGCTACAAATAACCTTTCATACACGCTAGAGAAGTGTTTCTCAAGGTGGGATTCAATAATCTGTAACATCGGAATCACCATGGGAACTGGCTAAACATGCAGATTCCTAGGGCCCTACCCCAGACCTACTGATCCAGTTAGGCCCCCTCTATAATTTGAGAACTAGTGAGTTAAAAAAAAAAAAATAAGTCCTAAAGATCTGAAGTCTCAGAACAGCAGGATCTATGTCTTGTTCATTTTTAAACTCTCAAAATGCTGAGCAGAATGGCTGGCATATAAGAGGTAAGCAATAAATGTTGGTTAAATAAAATGAATGAACAGCAGTTGAATTTCAGGCACCCTTGTCGATCAGTTGGTTCTCCCTGTGGCTCAGAAACATTCTCCAGCCTGACCTGTCTACCAAGTAGTTCCAGAGACATGGAGGTCTGCAAGTGGGGGCAGCTACTTTATAGTAATGCTCCAGGGTCCCAGTTAAGGAATAACTGTGTGGCCTTACTTTCTCATGACTTGCAACATGAATATTGTAGTAACTCCCTGAAGCACAGTCCTACAGAAAGGAAGAGAGCTGCTTGCAAGGGGAGGCATATTCAGTTTCAAATATGAACAGTTGATTGGGGAGTTCTTTTTTGATCTCAGAGGAATTAGCTAAGTACTTAGTTGTACATTTCCGTCAACTGCTGCTTCCTATGGGAGGATTTCTGTATAGCTTACTTTTTATAATTTTCATCTAAGGAATTTTGTCAGTTACTCTTGGCTCTCAGATATATGCAGTTTAACATCCAGTATAGTATTACTTAATAGGAAAATGTTTCAATCTGCGACTGATTTACCAATAGAAATGTTAGCACAAACCCAATGGCTGATCTTATATTTGTGTAGCACTTTATAGGTTTTTTCAAGCATGCTCATACATAAGAGTTACCATTTCAAGGTAGAATCACTGCAGTATAGTTGATGCAGTTGGAACACAATGGGTATCTTTTATCTTCCTCTGCCATTATCCATTCTAATTTCCCCTTGCCCTCAGCTATACCCTCTATTGTTCTTACTGGTTTACTTGGTGGTGTGACCCAAATCCCCACTCTTCATGTCACCAGGACCAGATCAATATTCCTATGTATAGAATGTGTTGTCTCATGTACCAAAAGAGGCCTACCAAACATGCTTCCTTTTTTTGCAGTATGGAATGCAATTTGTCTTTCACTTTGGAGGGATGTTCCAACATACTCCAAACACGGAAGCCCTAAAAAACATACTGTAATGGCAAACCCCAGGATTTTCATAGGGTTTATTTTCCACTCTCTAAGCTTGTTGTCTTCTACCAAAGCCTCCAGATTACCAGTCACCTCTTACTCCTCTTGCTGGATCAGCATGATGTCACTGATTTAATGAATCAATGAGATACTCTGTGGAATATCTAGATTGCCCAGACCTATTTAGACTATATCAGGACAGAGAACAGGAGAAATACTGTGAACATATATTATTGTCTATTCCATGTATGGGTGAATTTTTTCTGATCCTTTTTCCTAATTAAGATAGAAAAGAACACATGTACCCAGTGAATGAATTCCTACTATGTCCCTGAAGTCAAATTAATCTGTTTTAGCAAAAATATTACCTTTGGCATGGCAGACTCCTACCAATATATCTACCCACTTACCAAAATCTATAAGTAATGGTAATCTTTGTTAATCATTTCCTTGTTCCACTAGATCTCTTATGTTCTCTTCAAGGATATAATCCCAGCAATTCTTCTCCTCCTACATCAACATTTCTTTCTCATTATCATTGCCATTAACATATAACATAGATACAAGCCCTTACTTTTCTCTTCCAGTTTGTTTGAGAAATAATTGATACCACCACATAAATTTAAGGCATAAAGCATGATGATTTGATTTACATATATTATGAAATGCTAACATTCATCATATATAGATACAATAAGAAAAGAAATAATAGAGAAAAGAAAAAAAAGTCTTTGTGATGAGAACTCAGAATTAACTCTCTTTCTTGCTTCTTAATGTGTTTATTGCTATGAACTTCCCTCTTAGAACTGCTTTTGCTGCATCCCATATATTTTGGTATATCATATTTCCAATAGCATTTGTCTCAATAAATTATTAATTTCCCTTTTAATTGCTTCTTTGATCCATTGGTTGTTCAGGAGACTGTTGCTTGATTTCCACGTGTTTGTGAATTTTCCAGTTTTCCTCTTGTTACTGATTTCCAACCATTGTGGTTAGAGAAGATACTTGATATGATTTCAATCTCCTTGAATTTGCTAGAACTTTTTTTTGTGGCCTAACATATGATCTATCCAGAAAATGTTCTACGTGTGTTTGAGAAGAATGTGTGTGTTCTGCTGTTGTTAGATAGAATGTTTTGTATATGTCTGTTAGGTCCATTTGGTCTACGGTGTTGTTCGTTCCATTGCTTTCTTATTGATTCTCTGTCTGGATGACTTATATCTTGTTTTAGCTCTGTTAGATTCTGCTTTATATACTTAGGTGCTCCGACGTTAGGTGCATAAATACTTATAATTGTTATATATTCTTGATAGATTGACCCTTGATCATTATATAATGACCTCTTTTGTCTTTGTCTCTTTTTGCCATTTTTAAAGTTTATTTTGTCTGATATAAGTATAGCTACCCCTGCTTTTTGTTGTTGTTGTTATCATTTGCTTGAAATGACTTTTTCTATCCCTTCATAGTCTATGTGTGTCTTTAAGGCTAAATTGAATCTTATTTAGCAGGATATTGTTAGATCTTGTTTTCAACCATTCTGTGTCTTTTGCCTTGAAAATTTAATCTGTTTACATTTAAAATAATTATTGATAGGTAACAACTTACTGTTGCCATTTTGTTCATTGGTTTTGGTTGTTTTGTAGATCCACTGTTCCTGGTTTCATATCTTGCTGTCTTTTTTCATGTTTTGATGTTTTTGATATTGGTATGCTTTGGCTTCTTTATCATGTTCTTTTTGTGTAATTGCTACAGGTTTTTCCCTTGTGGTTACCATGAGACTTACATGAAATACCTTAAAACTATAACACTATTTTAAGCTGGTAACAACTTCATGTCGATAGAATTCCTAAACTTTAAACCTATACTTCTGCCCTTCACATTTTAGGTTATTGTTGCTACAGTTTACATATTTTATGTCTTGCATAACTAATAACAGATTAGTGTAGTTATGGCTTTTTTACTATGATTTTTTAAAAATATTTTATTTATTTAATTGACAGAGAGAGCAGAACACAAACAGGGGGAGTGGGAGAGGGAGAAGCAGTCCTCCGGCCAAGCAGGGAGCCTGATGTGGGGCTCGATCCCAGGACCCTGGGATCATGACATGAACCAAAGGCAGATGCTTAATGACTGAGCCACCCAGGTGCCTCTACTATGATTTTTACTTAGTTCATTTTTTAAACTTTTAAGCTAGAGCTGTTAGTGAATTATGTACCACCATTACAAAATTACAGAATCTATCTTTGACTGTATATTTATTATTATCAGTAAGTTTTATGCTACCTTTTTATATGTTTATATATTAATTAGCATCCTTTCCTTTTCACTCAAAGAACTCCTTTTATCATTTCTTGTAAGGCAAGTCTAGTGGTAGTGAACTCCCTCAAGATTTTATTTGTTTGGGAAAGTCTTTATCCCTCCTTCATTTCTGAAGGACAACTTCACTGGGTATAGTATTCTTGGTTGACAGTTTTTCTCTTTCAGTATTTTGAAAATGTCATCCCATTCTCTCCTGGCCTGAAATGTATCTATTGATAAATCCACTAATAGTCTTATGGGGGGAGGGAGGGATTCCCTTATATAAATTTTTCTTCTCTCTTGCTGCTTTTAAAATTCTTTCTTTGTGTTTGATGTTTGCAAATTTAATTATAATGTATCTTGGTATATAGCCTTATGTAAGTTCAACCAATTTGGGGTCCTTTGGGCCCCATGGATCTGGATATCCATTTTTCTCTCCAGGTTTAGGAAATTTTCATCCATTACTGTTTTATTATTTATTTATTTATTTATTTAAAGATTTTATTTATTTAAAGATTTTATTTATTTATTTGACAGAGAGAGAGAGTGAGCACAAGCAGGGGGAGGAGCAGAGGGAGAGGGAGAAGCAGGCTCCCCACTGAGCAGGGAGCCTGACACAGGGCTTGGTCCCAGGACCCCAGGACCACAACCTGATCTGAAGGCAGATGCTTAACGACTGAGCCACCCAGGCGCCCCACATCCATTAGTGTTTTAAATATACTTTTCTATTCTTTTCACTTTCTCTTTTCCTCCTGTAATTTGCATAATGTAAATATTGTTTCATTTTATTGTGTCCCACAAGTCTCAGGCTTTCTTCACTCTTTTTCATTCTTTTTCTTTTTGCTCCTCTGACTGGATAATTTCTAATGCTCTATCTTCTGGGTCACTGATTCTTCTTTTGCCTGGTTGAGTCTGCTTTTTTTTTTTTTTAAAGATTTTATTTATTTATTTGAGAGAGAGAGAATGAGAGACAGAGAGCATGAGAGGGAGGAGGGTCAGAGGGAGAAGCAGACTCCCTGCTGAGCAGGGAGCCTGATGCGGGACTCGATCCCGGGACTCCGGGATCATGACCTGAGCCGAAGGCAGTCGCTTAACCAACTGAGCCACCCAGGTGCCCGAGTCTGCTTTTGAAACTACTGAATTCTTCAAATCAGTTATTGTATTTTTCAACTCCAGAATTTCTGGGGTTTTTTTAATGGTTTCTTTTGCTTTGTTAATCCTTTTGTTTTATTCATGCATTGTTTTTCTAATTGTGTTTAGTTGTCTGTGTATTCTTGTAGTTAACAAAATTTCTTTAAGAGGATGATTCTGAATAGTTCATTGATCTCCATTTCTTTAAGATCAGTTATCAGGGCTTTATTTTCTTTGATGGTGTCACATTTACCTGTTTTTTATGATTCTTGATTCTTTATATTGGTATCTGCACGTTTGAGTAATCAGGTTTCTCTTCCAGACTTACAGCTTTGCTTTGGCAGAGATAGATCTTCACCAGTCTGCTCAGTTTGGGTCTCTGAGCATGTCTGCTAATAATGTCCTTGGCCAGGTGGGTTCTGCTATTATGGTCTATTTTGGAGTAAGGCAACTGTTAGAGCTCTGAGGTTAAGGATGCAGGGTTGTGCCACTGGATGAGAACAGTTGAATAGGACTGTTGACTTGGTTTCCCACCACAAGATGTCCTCCACAATTGCCAGGATTCTCTGGTCAGGCTTACTAGATGGTTGGGACTGGGTACCAGAGTCAGTAATAGATGGGGTTATGAATTAGCTTCCTGGAAGAACAGCAGAATAGGACCAAGGGCCTTAGGGGACTCATATCAGATAAGAGTGTACACTGATTTCCCTGTTCAGATGAAGCCACTGGTTTTGCTCTGCAGATGGGAAAGCCATGGTCTGTGTTCTCTGTTCAAGTGCCACTATCAGCAAGGACGTTGGATGGGCTACATAGCTTCTGTGCGCTCTGGTTAGGTTCCCCAGTCAAGTAGGCTAGAGGCTGTATTCAGCATTGAGGGGGACTATAATTTAGTTTTCTTGCCCAGGTGCAGCAGGAAAAGCAGCTTTAAAGCAAGTAATGCTCTTTGTTGTCGTAACTCAAGCTGATCCATGCCTCAAGTTCCCTGGCTAAACAGGTCCACTGGCTTGGCTTTGCAAACTACTGGCTCTGTATGCCCTTTTTTCAGCTCAAATGCCACTGGGCTGCAGAGCTTACAGGTGTTCTTGTTGTTCTATCAGATGGGCCTGGGAGCCATAGCAGGTAGGGCTATGTCTTAACTCCCTTGCCTGGGCAGGAAGGGGAGGGGCCACTCCTGGCAACTCTCAATTTCCCAAATAGGCTGTCCAATTGGGAAGGACCCAGAGGTACCCTAAGCCTTGATTATGAATTAATTCCCCTGTCTATGTATAGCAGGAGAACCCTTCATGCCCAGTACTTGTTTTGCTCTGGGGCTATGAGCTCTGCCAACTCGCTTCATGGCTTAAGCTTTGCTGGGCTACACAGCTTCCAGGTGTTCCCACCAGCCCCTCTGTTTAGATGTGGCTGGGAGACATTCTCCACAGTGAGTGGGGCTGTGACTCACCTCCTTGGCTAGGCATGAGCAAACCAGGCTGTAGTGCTGGATAAACTTCTTGTTTGAGGATCTGAACCAAGCAGATCTGTACACCACTGAGTTCTCTAGTCAGAGTGTACCACTGATTTGTTTCTGCAGATAAGGTAAGCTTCTGGTTTGGATTACTACTTGGGCACCACAGTATAAACTCAGTCTTCCCAGATTTGTGTGCTCATTGTTGCAAGCCCCTCCCCACTTCTCCTTCACAGTCAGATTCTCAGTAGTTGAGTCCCACAGATTCCCCTGCAGTCCTCATGGGGTGAGATCAAGGTAGGTAGGGACTACCACAAAGCAACCCACAATGGGGCGGTGCTGGTTGTACCCTTTGGGTTCTCTTTTCCCACTGCAGGAGTAAAGTCCTCTCCATGTGATGCTGTGCTGACCTGGGAGAAGGGCAATGCCGTCAACATGTAACTGCTTCACTTACACTTCCAATGCAGTTTGTCTTGGTCTCTGTGGTATGGAGGTCGGGGGCATGCTTCAGCCTCAGCCTGTGTTCTAGGATTCTTTCAGTGGTATCTTGGTCTTTAAAAGTTATTAGTTGTTTTTCTTGTGAGGGGAAGCAATGTCAGGAACAACCTATGTTATCATCTTGGGGACATCACCCCCCCCCTTATTTCTTGATTACAATGAAATTTTTTGACCCAGCTTTCTTTGCCAGCTACTGGGCCATTTCTCCTCCCCTTCTGCAATGAAATTCAGAAAATATTTGTTATACACCATTTCTTTCTTACAGTTCTCTCTTAAACACATTCCTAACATACTTTCACCATCACCAGTCTACCAAAACTTCTCCAAAGACCAGGTTTCAATCTTCATCTTAATTTAATAGAAGCATCTGACACAAATGACCACTCTTTTCCTTAAAATTTTTATTCATCACCTTGTTTTTCTTTTTTTCTTACCCACTGGTTGTTCTTTCCTGATATCTTTTACTAGTTATTTCTCTTCTCCCTAGTCCTTAGGCTTCTTCTTTTCTTACATGTATTTACAGTCTCCTGTTCATTATATCCAGTCTCATGGCTTACATATCATATATATGCAAATAGTCTCACAGTTTATATCTCTAGACCAGGCCTCTACTTTAAATTCTACATTTGCATATCTATCTTCCTAATAAATATAACCACAAGGATGTCTAATATTCACTTAAAAGTTAAAAAATCCAGAGGCTGCTGGGAAGATGGTGGAGTAGGCCGTCCCTGGGCTCACCTCTTGCCACGCGGCCGCCTAGAGAGCACCCACGTCAGCATAAATAACCCAGAAAGCAGCCTGAAAACTGGAAGAACAGACTCTCTGCAGCCTGGCATAGACAAGAGGCCACAGTGAAGCAGATCCACCCCCTCCAATCGCTCTTGGCAAGATCCCATCAAAGCGGTGCCACAAGCCTGGCAGTGTGCGCACAGCCCAGACAAAGGCCAGCGCCACTCCAAAGTGAGTCCTGGTCCAGGGATAGTGGAAGATAACCACACCAGTCTGACTGTGATCCCAGCAGTGGGCTGGGGGTAAGCAGCTGGTCTGAATGCAGGCCCCACCCACCAACAAAAGCTTTTCAGGGGACAACACAGGGAAAGTGCCTGCAGTTTGGTGCTACTTTATCTCTGGCAATGCCTGGTCTGACTCAACTCAAGCCCAAGGCAGCCCCGGACTGGCCCACTAATACCACGAGCACCAGACTCTGCCCACAACAGGCAGAGAGCCATCACAGGCTGGACTGAAGGCAACCACATCCCAGCCACAACAGTAGGACAGCTATTGGACTCACTAAATGGAAATAAAAATAGACCACCTGGAATAAATAGCAAACAAGAGGAAGCAGAAGAATGGATCAGCCACCTAGAGGACAGAGTAATGGAAAGTAATCAAGCTGAGCAGATGAGAGGGGGAGAAAACACGCAAAATGAGAATAGACCCAGGGAACTCAGTGACACTGTCAAGCATAATTGTTGCATGATAGGGATCCCAGAAGGAGAAGAGCAAGAAAAGGGGACAGAAGATTTTTCTGAAGAAATAATAGCTAAAAACTTCCTGAATCTGGGGAAGGAAAGAGAAATCCAGATCTAAGAGGCACAGAGAGCCCCCAACACAACCAACCCAAAGAGGTCTGCACCAAGACACAAAGTAAATAAGATGGCCAAAAGTAGTGATAAAGAGAGAATTTTAAAAGCAGCAAGAGAAAGGAAAGCAGTTACATACAACCCCATACAGCTATCTGTGGGTTTTTCAGCAGAAACTATGCAGGCCAGAAGAGAGTGGCATGATCAATTCCAACTCCTAAAAGGAAAAAATCTACAGCCAAGAATACTCTATCCAGCAAGGCTTTCATTTAGAATAGAAGGAGACATCAAGTTTCCCAGAAAAACAAAAGTTAAAAGCAAAGCCAGCCACGTCCCCATCACACATGATGCCATCAGCCTGTGGGTCCCAAATTCACAGGCCAGCCACCCTCCTGCCCGAGTCAGTGCGCATGGCCTGCCACCTGTTCAATGCCAAGTCAACATGCCTTCACCTCAGATTGCCAAGCGCTCAAACTGGCACTCTTCCCCTCAAATTCCAGCCCCTGTGCTCAAGTTTGTGCACAAAAGTGGGCATAATTATAACAGCAGAATGAAGCAACCCAAACAGTGACACTATTTCTGTGGAATATAGAATGGATAAAAGGAGTGTGCTAGGCTGAGAACATCTCCAACAAGCACATCAAAGAACAATACATACAGCATGATTCTGTTTAGTAAAAAAAACAAACCTGGGAAGAATAAAACAAGATGAAATCAGGGACAGAGACAAATCATAAGAGACTCTTAAGCATAGGAAAGAAACTGAGGGTTGCTGGAGGGGAGGTGGCGGGGGGGATGAGGTAACTGGGGGATGGGCATGAAGGAGGGCACATGATGGAATGAGCACTGGGTATTCTATGTAACTGATGAATCACTGAACTCTACCTCTGAAACTAATAATATACTATATGTTAATTAATTGAATTTAAATAAAAAGAAGGAAACCCCCCCCAAAATAAATAAAAGTTAATAAATCTAAAACCAGCTTTTGATCATCTTACCTGCAGCCTTCTACATCTCAATAAATAGCAATTCTTTCTTTTAGGCCAAAAATATTGGTGTTTTCTTGACATTTTTCTTTTACTTGTAACCCACATCCTTTCTGTCAGGCAATCTTTTTTTTTTTTTTTGGTCTTATGTTAATCCCCATACATTACATCATTAGTTTTAGATTTAGTGTTCCATGACTCATTGTTTGTGCATAACACCCTGTGCTCCATGCAGAATGTGCCCTCCTCAATACCCACCACCAGGCTAACCCATCCTCCCACCCCCCTCCCCTCTAGAACCCTCAGTTTGTTTTTCAGAGTCCATCGTCTCTCATGGTTCATCTACCTCTCTGATTCCCCCGTTTCATTCTTCCCCTCCCGCTACCTTCTTCTT
>NC_138374.1:111164069-111196834 GCF_054177405.1 Leptonychotes weddellii
CCTCCCCAGTGTCTATCACCCAGTCACCCCATCCCTCCCACCCCACCCCCCACTCCAGCAACCCTCAGTTTGTTTCCTGCAATTAAGAATTCCTCATATCAGTGAGATCATATGATACATGTCTTTCTCTGTTTGTCTCTCAGGCAATCTTAATGGTTCTGCCTTCAAATTATATATAGAATCCAGCCATCCCTTCTGCCCTCTCCCTGGTTTGAGCCATCATCATCTCTTACTTGGATTCCTAAAATAGACTCAAAATAAGCCTTGCTGCTCCTACTTTTACCTTCTTTAGTCCTTTCTAAATACATCAGCCAGATAGATTATTATATTCCTCTACTGCAAACCTTGTAAAGCTCTTTTTATCTCAAGATAAAAGTAAAGTTTCTTGGGAGCTCAGAAGACCCTATGTGATATAGCCACCATCATTTCTCTGACTCACTTCCCAGCTCATTCATTTCTTTCCAAACCTCCTTGCCATTCTAGAATATTTCAGAAAGGATCCCACTATAGGGTGTTTGCCTGGCTATTGACTCTGTCTGGAATGCTCTTCTATCAACTCCTGCAAGTATTTTCTCAATTAGGTTTATTCTGACTGCTTACCCTATTTAAATGAAAATCCACTGCCTTTGCTCTGTGACTCCTGCAATGCTGATCTTCATTAACCTGCCATAATATCTCTCATTTTCCTTTAGTACTTGCAATCTTTTTACACACTATGTAAATTATTTATATATTATGCATAATGTTTTATCTGGTTAGAATATAAACTTCATTTTGTCAGTGATGAGAGACCTCCTAAAACAATGCCTGGCATAAGAGGGATTCAAACAATATTTGATGCATGAACTTTTTTGAAGTTAGCAAAACAAGACTAAAATCAATAGATATATCATGAAAAGATAGAATATCATAATAATATCAAATATCCCCAAGTTTATAAAAAAATAAAAAGAACTGATTTTAACTTATAGAGTAAAATCAAGAATACCCAAAATAATTATAAATAAGGTTAAGGAGTGGCATTGCCATTGGGCAAACAAATAGATCAATGGAACAAAATAAAGAAGCCATACATGTACAATGTAGCAACTTGGAATATCACAGCAATCGCCTTGCAGTTCACAAGTAAAAGAAATGAAAATTATATGAAAGAAAATTATATTCCCATTTCACAAAAATTAATTCTAGGTAGAAGAAAAGTCTAAATATGAAAAATAAAACCTTAAACCATTTAGAAGAAACACAGGAGATTGTTTTTATGACATTGAAGTAGGAAAACATTTCTTAATCAAGAATGCAAAGAGTCAAATACAAAGGACAAGACTGATAAATGTGTTATCACTATTACAAAAAAATAAGTAAAAAAGTTGTCATCTACTTAGAGACAATATTGGGAAAATATTTAACTGATTAAAAATTAGCAATTATAATGTATATTTTGATGAGGTGGCTGGGTAATGGACATTGGGGAGGGTATGTGTTGTGAGCACTGGGTGTTGTGTAAGACTGATGAATCACAGACCTGTATAATACATTATATGTTAATTAAAAAAATAAAAAATTTTAAAAGAAGCTTACAAATCTATAAGAAAAAGAAAACCGCACAAAGAAAAACATGAACAAAGGTTATGAGCATGAATTTTCCAAAAAAGTAAATAGCCCCGGGTGCCTGGGTGGCTCAGTTGGTTAAGCGACTGCCTTCGGCTCAGGTCATGATCCTGGAGTCCCTGGATCGAGTCCCGCATCGGGCTCCCTGCTCAGCGGGGAGTCTGCTTCTCCCTCTGACTCTCCTCCATCTCATGCTCTCTGTCTCTCATTCTCTCTCTCTCAAATAAATAAATAAAATCTTAAAAAAAAAAAAAGTAAATAGCCCCTGCAAATGTGGAAAGACAAAAATTACAATGGCATAATTTTTACAACCATCTGAATGATAAATATTAAGAAGTCTGATAACATTGTGAGATGACGGGAGTGTAAGTTGGTACTATTTTGGAGAATAACCCAAAATATCTAATGAGAGTGAAAATATGCATACCTATGGCACAGGAACTCCACTAGGTACCTTGAGAAACCGCTACTTCTGTACTCAAAGAAATATAAAACCATATCTCCCGTGGAACTGTTTCAAATAGCAACTGATAACAGAACAGGAATCTGCAGCTGAAGAATATAAATTCATAATTTAAGATATTTAAGCCAAGCCATGTTTTTTTAAGCAGGAGCTATTTTTGGAGGTGATGGACAATATGGTGGCTGTTTGGAGCAGATTTTATAAGAATGAAGGAAATTGTAAAATCGGATGTGAGAAGCATTCTTAGTGAGGCTAGAGCCAAAAAAAAAAAAAAAAAAAGATGGAGTGGAGATAAAGGCTGCAACCCCATCACTGGAATTATTGAGAAATATAGAGAGTTTTCTAGAAGATACTAGACTATAAAAAAGAAGATATTAAAGAGGATCATATACGTGGGAAGCTTGAACTTCAAAAGAGATGTCTGATTTTGGTCACAAAATAATAACATGGAAATGGCCTTGTGAGTCAGGAGAAAAGGGAAAATGCTGTCAGTAAAGAGAAACAATTTAAGATAATGGAAGAAGAAGGAATATCGATATGCATGCCACTGATATTGCCACTCTCCATTTATTCCATGTTTCTTTACTTCCAAGTATAAATATAAGGATTTGCAGAATGTTACAAAACATCCAGAATCATCTTTCGAATCTTTTCTAGCGCTTTGATTAGAAATCTTGATGTCATCAAGAGTAATTACCAGAGCAAACAGTAAGCCTGGCAGTCAGGCAGGTGTGTAGCCTTTTCATCACTTGCCTAGATATTCTCAATAGGAAGGTGTAGCTTGATTGATCACTTCTGGCTGAACGTGAAGGTGCTGTAAAATAATCCAAAGCCCATGTGGAGAAGAAATAACCAAAATGGTTTATTCTTCCTCAATTGTGAATCTGCTTTCCTTTTTGGATATCAGATTTGGAAAATAATTTAATATCTTTTTAGTCTGGAATGCTGGAAAGAAAAAAAAAAGAAGGGAGGAGAAAAGGAAAAGAAAGAAGGATGAGTTTCAATAAGTCTCTTAAATTG
This sequence comes from Leptonychotes weddellii, assembly GCF_054177405.1. NCBI lineage: Eukaryota > Metazoa > Chordata > Mammalia > Carnivora > Phocidae > Leptonychotes > Leptonychotes weddellii. Next base: position 111,167,161 of record NC_138374.1, read on the forward strand.
GGTTATACACAGAGATTACCATTTGGAATAACTCCAACTTTTCAAGGGAAGCTATGGTAAACAGAAGCCTTAATTAACAAAAGATCTCATTAAAAACAGGAAAAAGAAATACATTGAGTGGAAAAGCAAATAGGGGATGATCTGTAAGAACCTCTCTGGCATCCCAATCCCCACACAGGCCCTGTCCTCTAAACTGTCATGTACCTGTCCTGCTTTTTCCTTTATCTGCCATTCCTAACTTTAAATATCATTTAATGAACAAATAGTAAACAGATTAAATATATTGATTTTAAGTATATTTACTTAAATAAATTGACTATAAATATATTGATTAAAAATTCCGGAGATATTTTATTTCTTGAGATTGGTTTACATTTTTTTTTAAGATTTTATTTATTTATTTATTTATTTGACAGAGAGAGACACAGCGAGAGAGGGAACACAAGCAGGGGGAGTGGGAGAGGGAGAAGCAGGCTTCCCACCGAGCAGGGAGCCCGATGTGGGGCTCGATCCCAGGACCCTGAGATCATGACCTGAGCCGAAGGCAGACGCTTAACGGCTAAGCCACCCAGGAGCCCCTGGTTTACATTTTTTTAAAGTTTGAAGGAACTGCTTTTGAGCTCAGGTGCCTAGACAACTATTGGACTCCAGGCCCATCACCTCCTTATCTGGGATCTGCCTCACTCTTCCAGGTGCAAAATTCAGAGCAGCCATATCCTGACTATATGATCCCCTCTTCTGCCCACAGTTGGCTGGGACTAGGGTGGTTACTTCATCCATACAGAGCCAGAGTCTCTTCAGCCAGAATTTGGGTTTGGGACTGAGAGGGCAATTCGATTCACAGGAAAGAATTTAGAAACGTCCTCTATGAGGACCTATGAAGGCAGAGAAAGTCAGTGTGTAGAGGAAAAGAACAAAGCAAATATGAAGGGAGGAGTAGGAGGGCTCAGAGAGGAGACAGGAGAGATGAGGAGAGCATTTTAACCACGTGAGGACCCCTGGTTTTAAGGGCCTGGCTGTATTTCAACTGTAGAGTTTCATGAAATAGATAATGGAGCAGTCTTTGTATAATTAGTTCTTCTTTCTCTTTAAGCTGGCTTGCATGGTTTTCTTTTACTTGAACACAAAAGTCCTAGCTATTATAACCACTTTCTAGTAATTACTGATCCTGTGATCACTAATCCCTGTTCCTAGGCAGGTCTTTTATATTAAAAATTCTGCAAGTGTAAATTTTACTTTGTAATTAACCACATTAGTGTCCTGGCCTCATCAACCTTCTCTCTAGCCTTACCCTAGAACGTTACTCTGTCACTTTAGTGATTGAACCTCTAAGAACTGTTTATGGAATAAATGGATTCATTGAGTGAAAGAGGCTTCACTATTTAAGAGTAGTAAGTGTGCAATATTTCCTTCTTCCCAGAAGTCCCACTATTAAAATTCCCTTTATTTGAGCCATTTGAGACAAATGTTTAAATGCCAGGACTATGACTCATTCAGTGGCTACTGCTCTCAGGCATAAAAAGCACACTAAAGTATAAATAACTAATTATTATCTAGGGTGATCTAAGCCCACATCTAGTGAAATAGTCTATTACCTGTGAAATACATTTCATGTGTGCTCCAGTTCTGAGTCAATTTGATTACTGGGAAACAGAATAGTACAGAGTCCTAAAGTCAGATTCCCTGGGTTATAGCCTATAAACATAAACTCTAAAAGAGTTTGTTTTGTTTTTTGTTTTGTGTTATAAAACAAATTAACAAATTAGGTCTTGACTTTCTCATGCATAAAATAAGGAAGTTGAACTACCAAATGATCTCCAAGGTGTCTTCCTAGTTTTAAAATTCTTTGATTAAATTCTTTATAGGAGGACTGACATTATAAACTGTCAACAGCCACTGATAACATTTTTGTTGAATTCCAACACATGGAAGAACCACAGCAAAGCACCAGTTGCCTAAATGGGACATATGCACATATAGAGAGTACTTTCCTCTCCACAGATGAACTGCTTTTTCTTGGCTTTTTCTATATGTTTTACCTAGCATGTAACAATGTATTCTTAATTAATATGTCCTTTTTACATATTTCCCTTTTCAAAAATGATTTTAATCCTAATAAATGAGGTAGATACAGTCCTAAAAATGTATTTATGTTGTTTTGTTTATCAAATCCTAATTTTCTCACAATGATCATAATCAATTTGAAAATAAATTTCATCGGGCGCCTGGGTGGCTCAGTCGTTAAGCGTCTGCCTTCAGCTCAGGTCATGATCCCGGGGTCCTGGGATCGGGTCCCACATCGGGCTCCCTGCTCAGCGGGAGGCCTGCTTCTCCCTCTCCCACTCCCCCTGCTTGTATTCCTGCTCTCGCTGTCTCTCTCTGTCAAATAAATAAATAAAATCTTTAAAAAAAAGAAAATAAATTTCATCAATATTTTTAAAGGTCTCTAAGAAGCAGGAAACAAGCAAGTTGAGCCCTAAACTTTCTCCAGCTTGCCACTATGTTGAGAGAGTTTCTAAAGCACAGACAGGAAGAGGAAACAAAACAAAATGGAGTCCACTGGTCTCCCTGACTTGAGGAAACAGTTCAAAGTACAAGAGACTAAGGCAGCTGGAGTTTGCAGAGGAGAGTACTTGAGGGGAGAGAGTCACATAGAAATAGAATTCTGGATGTTTGCAGAGCACGCCACTTTTAGTCTTCAGCTGATTACTGATAAGAACATGTACATGAGGAAACAATCTGAGATCAAAAACAACCAGAAAGGAATAGCACATCCCCAGGCCACATGTCGGACCTATAATAGTTAATAGTTCTATCAGCCAGAGTGGGAAAAACTTGGGAGTACATAGGGAATTAGGTAGAGTACTCAGACAGTATTACCTCAATTATGCGACAAAATGATCCCAAGACTAAAGACTGCTCTAGTCCTGACAAATAAGGCTTAAAAGCAAGTCTTGAAAAAATTAAATTGTTTCTACATAACTGTGCTCTAGAAAAAATTTTTTAAAAATAAGCAATTATAAAATGTGGGACAATTTCCGGCAACCTAATATACATGTAATTGGGAGGCACGAAGAAGAGGAGACAATGATGGGTACATAAAATTTTTTTGAGGAAATAATGGATAATTTTTCCTCCAAATTAGATGAAAATTCTAAATTTGCAGGGGTGCCTGGGTGGCTCAGATGGTTAAGCATCTGCCTTCAGCTCAGGTCGTGATCCCAGGACCCTGGAATCAAGCACCACATTGGGCTCCCAGCTCAGCAGGGAGTCTGCTTCTCCCTCTGCCTCTGTCTCTCTCCCCTGCTCATGGTCTCTCTCTCTCTCTGTGTCTCTCTCTCTCTCTCAAATGAATAAATAAAATCTTTAAAAAAAATTCTAAACCTGCAGATTAAAGAAGCGCAATGAAGCACAAGTGAAAGAATCATTAGGGAAACCACAAAAAGGCACATTAAAATCAAATTAATTAAAACCAGTGATAAAGAAAAAATATTAAAAGCAGAATAAAAACAGAGACTCATACAGAGGAAAAAGAATGAAGTACTTCTTATCAAACTGAAACATGGTTAAACAACATCTTTAAAGTATTAAGAGAAACACTTGTCAGTCTAGAATTCTATGCTATGTAAAAATATCTATCAAAAAAGAAAGTGAAATAAAGACTTTTCTCAGATATATAAAATCTTTTGTATAAGAAATATTAAGGACAATTCTTCAGGCAGAAGGAAAATAATACCTTATGGAAATTTGTGGCTACAGAAAGGAGTGAAGAACATCAGAAATGGAAAAGATATGGAAAATTTTTAACTAAGTTTTTATTATATTTTAAATAATGCTACAAGATAATTGACTGTTCTTTGATTTTTGACTAGGTACAAAGTCAGTTCATTGGAGGAAAGGATTGCCTGTCCAGCAAATGATGCTGGAACAGTTGGATATCTACATGCAAAGCAAACAAACAAAACCCCCAAAACTTAGATCCATACTTTATGCCATATAAAGAGATTAACTCAGAATGGATCACAGACTCAAATGGAGGAGGAAAAACAATAAAACAATAAAACAAAAGAAGATATATGAATGACTAAAAAGTACATAATAGTTTGTTCAACATCATTACGCATTAGAGAAATGCAAATTAAAACCACAAAGAGATACCATTTCACACTAGTATGGTTATAAGAAATAAAACAGTAACAAATATTGAGGATGTGAAGAAAATGGAACCCATAAACATTGCTGGTGAAAATATAAAATGGTGCAGTCATTTTGGAAAACAGTTTCACAGCTTCTTTAAAAATTAAACATAGACTTCTAGTTTCTGGTTCCAAATGTAAGGAACCTAGAAATCCCTAATGTGTCCTAACAACAAATAAAAAGCTGAATAATCACGACTGAAAAATCAAGAACACTTCTTGGATCCATAAGTGAGGTGAGAATACAAGGCAAACTACTGCCCTCAAGATTAGAGAAACAAACAATATAGGGAGCCACAGCTTACCAGAGCAGAGACTCAATAGCAGAAACCACCATAAAAACAAGTGACAGGATAGGAAAACCTGAATTGTAATTGACGAATTGCTGGAGGCTCATAACCAGACATGGATAAAGTAAATAGCATGCAAGAACCAATTAGCAATGTAAGCAGAGAGATGAACATGACTGAGGAAAGAATCTCTAAGTTTCAAAATATCTCAATAGAAACCTCAAAAGCTGAAAACAAAGGGAACAAAGACAAAAAACAAAACAGAATACCAAGGACTGTGGGACAACTACAAAAGATGCAATATGCACATAGTGGGAGTACCAGAAGAGAGAAAAGAAGAAATATATGAAACAATAATGAATAAGAATTTCCCCCAAATTAATGTCAGACAACAAATCACAGACCCAAGAAGCTCAGAGAACAGTAAGCAGAAAAAAAAAAATGCAAACAAACAAAAAACACATAGGCAAATCATTTTCCAAATACAGAAAATCAAAGATAAAGAAAAAATCCTGTAACAAGCCAGAAACAAACACCTTACCTACAATGGAATAAAGATAAGAATTATATCTGATGTCTCTCTAGAAACCATGAAAACAAAAAGTAGAATGAAATATTTAAAGCGTTTAAGAAGAAAACCCACTGACCTAGAATTCTATATTCTGAGAAATTGTCCCTCAAAGGTAAAGGAGAAATAAGAACTTTCTCAGACAAACAAAAATTGATCAACTTCATTGCTAGTAGATTGACATTGCAAGAAACGTCAAAAGAACTTCCTTGGAAAGAAGGAAAATAATATAGGCCAGGAACTCAGATCTACATAAAGAAAGGAAGAGCACTAAAGAAAGAATAAATGAAGGTAATATTAAATATGTTTATTTTCAGTGCACCTGGTGGCTCAGTAGGTTAAGCATCTGCCTTTGGCTCAGGTCATGATCCCAGGGTTCTGGGATCAAGCCCCACATCAGGCTTCCTGCTCAGCAGGGAGTCTGCTTCTCCCTCTTCCTCCGCAACTCCCCCTGCTTGTGTTCTCTCACTCACTCTCTCTCCCTTTCTGTCAAATAAATAAAATCTTTAAAAAAATGTTTACTTTCCTTATTCTTAATTGATCCAACAGTTTCCTCAAAATAATAATAGAAACAATGTATCTGATTATGTATTCCTATTTATATATATTAAGTGTATATGGCTGTGTGCTTAATATAAGTAAAATGAGTTATAGCAATGATACAAAGGATAAGAGGGAGGAATTAGGATTATTTTGTTATTATAAGATATTCACACTACCCATTAAGTGTTGTAATGTTATTTGAAAGTGGGCTTGGATTTATTGTAAATATATATTGCAAAGTCTAGGGCAACTACTAAGAAATTTGAAAAAAAAAGAGGTATGGGCGCCTGGGTGACTCAGATGGTTAAGCGTCTGCCTTCGGCACAGGTCATGATCCCAGGGTCCTGGGATCGAGTCCCACATCGGGCTCTCTGCTCCTTGAGAGCCTGCTTCTCCCTCTGCCTCTCTCTCTCTCTCTCTCTGTCTCTCATGAATAAATAAATAAAATCTTTAAAAAAAAAGAGGTATAACATGCTAAAAGGAAATAAAATTGAATCATACAAGATGCTCAATTAAAACCATAAAAGGCAAAAAAAAAAAAAAGGATGGAAGACAAAAACATAAACAAAGAACAAGGACAACAAATAGAGAAGTTAAAAATATGGTAGATTTTATTCCAATTCTATCAATAATCACTTTTCATGTCAATGGTCTAAATGCACCAATTAAAAGACAAAGATCATCAGAGTATATTGAAAAACATGACCCAAATATATGTTGTCTACAAGAAATCCACTTTAAATAAAAGACACATATGATTAAAAGTAAATGGATGGAGAAACGTATACCATGCTGACATCAAAAGAAAGCAGGAGTAGCTATATTTATTTCAGATAGAACAGACTTCAAAGCAAGGAGAGTTATCAGGGATGAAAAAGGACATTACATTATGATAAAGGGCTCAATTCTCCAAGAAGGCATAGCAATCCTTAATGTGTATATGTCAAGCTACATGAGGCAAAAACTGATAAAAATACAAGGGGAAATAGATAAGGCTACTGTCATAGTTAGAGACTTCAACATCCATCTATCAGAAATAGGCAGATCCAACAATCAGTAAATTACTGAAGCCCTAGTTAAACTCAACAATACCATCAGTCAACTGAATATAAGGCACATTGATAGACTACTTCATCCAACATATTGACAAACTGATTCTGAAGTTTGTGTGGAGAGTCAAAAAATCCAGAATAGCCAACACAATATTGAAAGTAAGATCAAAGTTGGAGGACAGACACTACCTGACTTCAAGTGTTAATATACAAATACAGTAATCAAGACAATGTGATATTGGTGAAAGAATAAATAAAAGAAACAATAGAACAGAACAGAGAGCCCAGAAATAGACCCCACAAATATAGTCAACTGATTCTTGACAAAGAAGCAAAGGAAATACTATGGAGTAAAAATGTCTTCAACAAATGGAGCTGAACAACTGGACATCTGCATGCAAAAGAATAAATTTAGACACACACCTTACACCTTTCACAAAAATTAACTCAAAATTGATCACAGACCTAAGTGTAAAACATAAAATTATAAAACTCCTAAAAAATGATATAGGAGAAAATCAAGATGACCTCGGGTATGGTGATGCCTTTTTAGATATAACACTGAAGACACAACCATGAAAGAAATAATTGATAAGTAGGTCTTCATTAAAATTTAAAACTTCTTCTCTTTGAATGACAGTGTCAAAAGAATGAGAAAACAAGCCACTGGCTGGGGAAAAAAAATTAAAAACCCACATCTGACAAAGAAATGGCATCCAAAATATACAAAGAACCCTTTAAACTCAATTATAAAAAGACAACCCAATTAAAAATGAACCAAAGAGGGGCACCTGGGAGACTCAGTTGGTTAAGCATCTGCCTTTGGCTCAGGTCATGATCCTGGAGTCCTGGGATTGAGCCCCGCATCAGGCTCTCTGCTCTGTGGGGAGCCTGTTTCTCCCTCTCCCTCTGCTTGCCCCCGCTCATGCTCTCTCTCTCTCTCTTTTGCTCTCAAATGAATAAAAAAAAAAATCTTAAAAAAATGGACCAAAGATCTTAACAGACACCTCACCAAAGAAGATATACAGATGGCAATAAGCATAGGAAAGGGTGCTCCATTTCATATAAGGGATATGTAATTTAAAAACAACAGTGAGATACCACTATGCACCTTTAGAATGGCCAGTACCCAGAAAACTGAAACACCAAATGCACATGAGAATGTGAAGCAACAGGAATTTTTATACACTGCTGGCAGAAATGAAAATAGTGCTGGTGGAAGACAGTTTGGCAGTTCTTAGAAAACTAAACATAGTCTTACCATACAATCCAGCAATTGTGCTCCTTGGTATTTACCTGAAGGAGTTGAAAACTATGTCCAGACACAAGTGCAGGCATGTTACAGTATATTTATTTGTAATTGCCAAAACTTGAAAGCAACTAAGATGTTCTTCAATAGATGAATGAATAAATAAACTGTTGTACATCCAGACGTTAGGATATTATTCAGTTCCCAAGAGAGATGAGCTATCCAGCTATGAAAAGTCATGTAGGAACCTTAAATGCATATTACTAGGTGAAAGAGACCAAGCTGAAAACCTTTACACTGTATGATTCCAACTATATGATATTCCGGAAAGGGCAAAACTATAGAGATAGTAAAAAAAATCAGTGGTTGCCAAGTTTTGGGGTGGGGGGATGAACAGGTGGAATGCAGAAGATTTTAGAGCAATGAAAATACTCTGTGTGATTCTATAATGATAGACGTATGTCATTATACATTCCTCTAAACCCATAGAAGGTACAATACCAAAAGTGAATCCTAATGTAAACTATGTACTTTGGGTGATTATGATGTGTCAGTATAGGTTCATCAACTGTAACAAATGTACCACTCTGACTGGAGATATTGATAATGGAAGAGGTTACACATGTGTGAGGCTAGGAGGTAATGGGTAATCTCTGTACCTTCCTGTGAATTTTGCTGTGAACCTAAAACTTCTCTAAAAAAAAAAAAAAGCCTTAAAAAATGTTAAACCTACTATAAAACCCAACAATTCCACTCCCGTTATCTACCCAAGAGGAAGGAAAACATATGTCCCTACAAAGACTTCCACATGAATATTTATAACAGCATTATTCAAAATAGGCAAAAAGTGAAAACAACCTGAATGCCTATCAACTGGTGAATAGACAAAATGTAGTATATTAATACCATAGGATACTATTCAGCAATAACAAAACCAAACTACGTCATGGATGAAAAACCAAATATTGTATGACTTCATTTAGATAAAATGTTCAGAAAAGGCAGATTCATATAGATAGAAAGCAAGTTACTGGTTACCAGAGCTGTGAGTGGAACAAGAATTAACTGTAAATTGGCACAAATGATATTGTTAGGGATTGAAGTGTTCTAGAATTGATTTATTTTAATGGTTTTACTATTGAGTAAAGTTACTAAAACTTATTGAATTGCATATTTGAGGTGGGTGGATTTTGTGATATGTAAAATATATATCAATGTATTTGTTAAAGAAAGTTATTTATTTAAAGCAAAAAATAAAACGTGTTTATTGTAGGATTTATAACAGATGTAGAAGTAAAATGTATGACAATAGCACAGAGATCTAGAGTGGGAAAATGAATGTATACTGTTGTGAGGTTCTTATACTATACATGATGTAATATAAGGTGTATGAAGGTGGACTGTGATAAGTTAAACATGTATACTTCAAATACTAAAGTAACTACAAAACAAAACATTTAGTTAATAAGCCAATAATGGAGATAAAAATTCATGTAAAAATAGTTAATTCAAAATAAGAGGGGTAACGTGGGCAAGAAATAAACAAAGAAGAAATGAGAAATATACAAAACAAATAGCAAATGGTAGATTTAAACACAACCACAGTGATATAAACATTAAATATAAAGGGTCTAAATACCCCAATTAAAATTCAATTATATGCTGCCTATAATCTATGCAAAATATGAACACAATTACATTAAAAGTTAAAAGATGCAAAATGATATATCATTCTAATTTTAATTAAAAAAAATAAAAACTCGGAGCACCTGGGTGGCTCAGTCATTAAGCGTCTGCCTTTGGCTCAGGTCATGATCCTGGGGTCCTGGGATCAAGTCCCACGTCGGGCTCCCTGCTCGGCGGGAAGCCTGCTTCTCCCTCTCCCACCCCCCCTGCTTATGTTCCTGCTCTCACTATCTCTGTCTCTATCAAATAAATAAAATCTTAAAAAAAAAAAAAACTTGGAGCGGCTATATTAATATCAGAAAAAGTTAAGCTCAGGTCAGAGAATATTACCACAGAGATAAAGAGGGACATTTCAATGCAGAGGTCAATTCGTGAAGAGGACAAAACAACCATGAACGTCTATGTACTTTGTAAACAAGCTTCACAATATATGAATAAAATATATCATGGAACATATGACAGAATTAAGGAGATACAGGATAATCAACAATTAGAGTCAATGATTTCAACATCCTTCTCTTAATAATTGATAGGACAAGTAGACATAAAATCAGTTAAGGCATAGGAGATTTGAACAATATCATCAATCAACTTGACCTAATTGAGATCTACGGAACATTATACATAAAAATAGCAGAATACAGATGCATTTTAACACACAAAGCATTTACTTAGGAAGACTATTCTGGTCCATTAAAAAACTCAGTAAATTTAAAAGAACATAAATCATAAAATGTATTATCTGGCCACAATTAAGTTGGAAATCAGTAACAGGAAGATATCTAGAAAATCCCTGAATATTTGGAAATTAAGTAACGTGTCAAAGAAGAAAGCAAAAGGAAAACTGAATGAAATTAAATGTGTGGGAATAAATTTGTATTTAGATGACAATTTATAGCACTAAACACCTATATTGGAAAAAAAGGTCTAAAATCAATTATCTTATGATGCCACCTACAGACATTAAAAAAAAAAGAGTAAATCAAATCTAAAATAAATAAATAAATAAGGAAATAATTAAATAATTATAATTATTGTATATAATTATAATCAACTAGTTATATAATATATAGTTGTATATAAATATACTGATCACATATATATTTAAATAATTACATAATAAAGAGCAAAAAATTTATAAAATATAAAAAATAATGTTCTCTGTTGTTTATAGAGAAAAATAGATTCAAAAAAACACAATTCTTCCTTTGAAAAGATCAGTAACATTGATAAACCACCAGCAAGACTTCCTAGAAAATAGATACAAATGAACAATATCAGAAATGAGGAATCATTACTAGAAAGCCTTATAATTGTTTAAGTAATTTAATATGTAATTTAAAAATTCCCAAAATGGAAACCTCAGGCCCATATGGTTTCACTGGTGAACTGCACTAAATATCTAAGGAAGGAATAATACTAATTCTATCCAAACTCTTCCATAACTTTGAGATAAGAGTATAATTTTCAAGTCATTCACTAAGAAGAGAATTAACTGGATACCAAAATGAGGCAAAGAAAATCAAGCAAATACAACTACTGATCATTACCCCTCATGAAGGAAGATATTAAAATTCCCAAGTAAAATGCAGCAAATTAGATCCAGCAATATATCAAAAAGATAATATGCCATGACCAAGTGGGGTTTATCTGCATATAAGACTAGTCCAAAACTTTAAACATTTTAAAATTGATTAATATAATTTATCATATCAACAGTCTAAAGACAAACATTCAGCTTAATAGAAGAGGAAAAAAACATTTGACATAATTTATCATATCAACAGTCTAAAACATTCAGCTTAATAGAAGAGGAAAAAAACATTTGACAAAATTCAACATCCACTGATAACAAACAGTCAGCAAACTGGGAAAATAGGGGCTTTCTCAATTTGATAAAGAACATCTACAAAAAACCTACAGCTAATATTATAGTTATTGGTGAAAGACTGAATTATTTCCCAATACGATGAGGAAAAAAGAAAAATGTCCTTTTTCACTAACACTGTTCATATTATATAATTCCATTCATACGACATCTGGAAAAGGTGAAACTATGGGCACAGAAATAAATTCTTTACCAAAAACTGAAGTTGAGGGAGAGGGTGACCATACAAAAGCATGTGCAAATTTTTGAAGTGTGGTAATTGTTCTATGTCTTGATTTTGCTTGCATATGCTTGTGAAAACTCATAGAGATATACTCTAAAAAAGGGAAAATATTATATACCTTAATAAAATAAGAGAAAAATTAAAAAGCCAGCTGGATTTTTCAAATATGAATATGAAGTCATTTCTTTGAAAATAAAGGTCTGATAAGTCTAATAAAAAGTCCCAAAATAAGATATACTCAGAATGACATTGTGAAGGTTATGTCATTACTCCCAAATACTGCAGCTCAGCCCAAGGGAGAACTATATACAGTTGATCCTCATTATTAATGTGTTTTATATGTGGGAATTTGCCTACTCACTAAAATTTATTTATAAACCTAAACTCTATACTTGTGGCACTTTCATGGTCATTTGTGGACATACGCAAGGCAGTGAAAAATCTGAGTTGCCCAATGAAACATTCTCAGCTGAGGTCAAAGAAGGTAATGCTCTGTCTTCTTGTTCTAGTTGCCATACTGTAAACAAGTGTCCCTTTCCTGGTCAATTTAGTGGAACATTTTTTCATATTTTTGTGCTTTTTGTTGGTGATTTTGTTATTTAAAATGGCCTTCAATCATAGTGCTGAAATGCTGTGTAGTGTTCCTAAATGCAAGGAGGCTGACATGCCTTTTGGTACAATCTACTTATATCCAATTGAAAGAGCATCTCTACCTGTAAGTCAATTCTTGAACAAATATATAATATGTATACTATAATAAAATTAATTACTATAACCTTTCCATCTTGAAAATTAAATAGCATCTATCTAATGTATTTTTAATTTGACCTCCCTTTGAGATTACTGTGTATAGTTGTAGAAATAATATAAAATTAGTAAATGCTTTTATTGATATTTAATGAGATACTTTTTACAGAATAGACTTTAGTAATAATTAAAATCATTCAAGTGGGTTTTAAAATTTTCATTCTCACAACCATTTTATGAAGCAGGCAATATTATTATTCACTTTTAGAGATAGAGCATCTGGGTTCATTGTGGTTACACTAACACCTTCAAGGTGAAAGAGCCAGGGCCGGAAGGAACAGGACTAAACCCAAGTGGGTCTCCAAAACCCTTGCTCTCAACCACTACAAGATGGCAATATTTGCACAATTGATCTTTTTCTTGTTTTGTAAATGAATGTTTATTTTAAAAAATAATCTAGAATTTTAAAGGCCAAACTTCTTATTCACTACAGTTTGCATCATCTTGCCTTTAGTCAACAAATTTAGCTGGGGACAAGGTATATATCAGAAAGTCATTCTTATAATTATGTCAAAAGTTAGATAATTCATACTGTTTATTGTTCTATTGATTCAGAAACACTCACATGTCATTTTTATAACAATTATGTGTCTTTTTCTTTCTAAATAAAAATTTTCATAATGCATTTTTTTACGGGAGGGGAGAGAGTGAGAAATTATTTCTTGATGTGTAATCATCTAAATATATAATGTGTTTTCCAGTTTACACAAGGAACAAATAGAAAACTTGTTGGTCCAAGTTCCTGTTCATTGTATATATAAATCTGGTTGCCTCTGATTAAAAAATGGACTTATCAGTCCAAAAAATCCCTGTGTTTATATTGTAGCTGGTGTTGTGAAACTTCTCCTATAGTGTGCCTGCTTCTTGAACATAGGCTAGCCTCTAGTGAATTATGCAAAAACAAATATAAAAAAGGACAACATTGATTGCTTTGGCTATTCAAAGTCTTTTGTGGTTCCATACAAATTTTAGGATTATTTGTCCTAGTTCTGTGGAACATGCTGTTGGTATTTTGATAGGGATTTCATTAAATGTGTAGATTGCTTTGTAGTATAAACAATTTGACAATATTTGTTTTTCCAATCCATGAGCATGGAATGTTTTTCCAGTTCTTTGTGTTGTCTTCAATTTCTTTCATCAGTATTTAGTTTTCAGAGTACTGGTCTTTCACCTCTTTAGTTAGGTTTATTCTTAGGTTTCTTATTTTTGGTGCAATTATAAATGGGATTGTTTTCTTAATTTCTCTTTCTGCTGCTTCATTATCAGTGTGTAGAAATGCAACAGATTTCTGTACATTGGTTTTGTATCCTGTGACTTTACTGAGTTCATTTATCAGTTTTAACAGTTTTTTGGCAGAATCTTTTGAGTTTTCTAGATTTAGTATCATGTTATCTGCAAATAGTGAAAATTGTGATTTTGATGGCTTTTATTCCTTTTTCTTGTCTGATTGTTGTGGCTAGGACTTCCACTATTATGTTGAATAAAAGTGGTGAGAGTGGACATCCTTGTCTTGTTCCTGACCTTAGGGAAATAACTGTCAGTTTTTCCTCATTAAGGATGATGTTAGCTGTGTGTTTTTCATATATGGGCTTTATTATGTTGAAGTATGTTCCCTCTAAACCTACTTTGTTGATGGTTTGTATAATGAATGGATGTTGTATTTTGTCAAATGCTTTTTCTGCATCTTTTGAAATGATTAGATGGTTTCTATCCTTTCTTTTTTTGATGTGATGTATCGGGTTGATTGATTTGTGGGTATTGATCCACACTTGCAACCCAGAAATAATCCCACTTGATCATGCAAATGATTTTTTGAATGTACTGTTAAATTCAGTTTGCCAGTATTTTGTTGAGGATTTTTTCATCTATGTTCATCAGAGATACTGGCCTATAGTTCTCTTTTTTAGTGGTGTCTATCTAGTTTCGGTATTAGTGTAATGCTGACCTCATAAAATAAATTTGGAAGTTTTCCTTCCTTTTCTATATTTTGGAATAGTTTGAGAATGATAAATATAAACTCTTTAAATGTTTGGTAGAAGATTCCTGTGAAGCCATCTGGTCTAGACTTTTGTTTGTTGGGAGTTTTTCAATCACTGACTCAATTTCTTTGCTGGTAATCAGTCTGTTCAAATTTTCTATTTCTTCCTATTTCAGTTTTGGTAGGTTATATGTTTCTAGGAATTTATCCATTTCTTCCAGGTTGTTCAATTTGTTAGCATATAGTTTTTCATAAATATAAATATATTTGCTGCTCTTTTTCTAGCTCCTTTAGGTATAAGGTTAGGTTGTTTATTTGAGACTTTTCTTGCTTCTTAAGGTAGGCCTGTATTGCTATAAACTTCCCTCTTAGAACTGCTTTTGCTATCTCCCAAAGGTTTTGAACCATTGTGTTTTCATTTTCATTTTGTTTCCATTTCTTCATTTTCTTTCCATTGTTTTTATTTCTTCTTTTATTTCCTGGTTGGCCCATTCATTATTTAGTAGCATGTTATTTAACCTCCATGTATTTGTCATCTTTCCAGATTTTTTTTTTGTTGACTTCTAGTTTCATAGCATTTTGGTCAGAGAAAATGCATGGTATGACTTCCATCTTCTTGAATTTGTTGAGGCTTGTCTTGTGGCCTAATACATCATCTATTCTGGAGAATGTTCTATGTGCACTCGAAAAGAATGTGTATTCTGCTGTTTTAGGATCAAATATTGTAAATATATCTGTTAAATCCATCTGTTCCAGTATTTCATTCGAAGCCAATGTTTCCTTGTTGATTTTCTGTTTGATGATCCGTCCATCGATGTAAGTGGCGTGTTGAAGTCCCCTACTATTATTATATTATTATCAATTAGTTCCTTTATATTTGTTGTTAACTGTATTATGTATTTAGGTGCTCCTATATTGGGTGCATAAATATTTACAATTGTTAAACCTTCTTGTTGTATTGTCCCCTTAATGATTATATACTGTCCTTTTTTTGTCTCTTGTTATAGTCTTTGTTTTAAAATCTATTTTGTCTGATATAAATAGTGCTACTCTGGCTTTCTTTTGATAGCTATTTGCATGAGAGATGTTTCTCCATCCTGTCACTTTAAATCTGCAGGAGTCTTTAGGTTTAAAGACCTGCTGCTCTTGTAAGCAGCATATAGATAGGTCTTGTTTTTTATCCATTCTGTCATCCTATGTCTTTTGACTGGAGTGTTGAGTCCATTTACATTCAAAGTATTTATTGATATATATGTATGTAGTGTCATTGTATTATTTGTTTTGTGGTTGTTTCTGAAGATTTTCTCTGATCCTTTCTTGTCTTTCTCTCTTTCATGGTTTGCTGGCTTTCTTTAGTGATATATGTGGATTTTTTTCTCTTTATTCTTTGCATATTTACTAGTGTTTTTTTATATATGGTTACCATTAGGTGTGTATATAACCTTTCCTACATATTGCAGTCTGTATTAAGTTGATGGTCATTTAAGTTTGAACCCATTCTTTTTTTTTTATTTTTAATTTTATTTTTTTTATTATGTTCAGTTAGCCACTGTATAGTACATCATTAGTTTTTGATGTAGTGTTCAATGTGAACCCATTCTTTACTTGTATCCTCCCCACATTTTACATTATTTATGTAATTTATATTATAAATTATAAATTTATATTTTACATCCTTTTATTTCATGAGTTGATTTCTTACAGGAATATTCACTTTTACTGCTTTTGTGTTTCCTGCCTTTATACTGTCACTATTGGTCTCTCCTTTCCATTCTAGAGTCCCCTTTAATATTTCTTACCAGGCTGGTTTAGTGGTCATGGACTCCTTCAGTTTTTGTTTGTCTCCTTCTATTCTGAATGATAGCCTTGCTGGATAGAGTATTCTTGGCTGCAGACTTTTTCCCATTGAGTACGTTGACTATATCATGCCCCTCCCTTCTGGATTAGAAAGTTTTTGCTGAGAAATATCCTGCTAGCCTTATGGGTTTTCCCTTGTAAGTTATTGTCTTCTTTTGTCATGCTGCTTTTAAATTTTTTTCTTTATCAGTACTTTGCCAATTTAATTACAATTTGCCTTGGTGTGGGTCTACTTTTGTTGATTTTGATAGGAGTTCTCTGTGCCTCCTGGATCTGTATATCTGTTTCCTTCCCCAGATTAGGTATGTTTTCAGCCATTATTTCTTCAAATAAATTTTCTGCCCCCTTTTCTCTCCTTCTTTTGGGACTCCTATAATATGAATGTTATTATGATTGATGGAATCACTGAGTTCCCTGAGTCTATTCTCATTTTGCATAATTATTTTTTCTCTCTTTTGTTCAGCTTGATTACTTCCATTTTTCTGTCTTCTAGGTCACTAATTTGTTCCTCTGTTTCTTCCATCCTGCTCTTCTTTCCATCAAGCATGTTTCTCATTTCATTTATTATACCCTTTATTTCTGCCATGTTATTCTTTATCTCTGTGTTAAGCATCTCATTCATGCCTTCCACTCTTTTCTCAAGTCCAGTGAGTATCCTTATGATCATTACTCTAAATTCTGTTAGGCATATTACTTATATCTGTTTCACTTAGATCTCTGGCCTTGTCCTATTCCTTCATTTGGGATAAATTTCTCTGTCTTCTCATTTTGTCTAAGTCTCTGTGGCTGTTTCTATGTGTTAGGAAAGCCAGCTACATTTCTTATTCTTCAGGGTAATGGCGTTATGAAGAAAAAATCTTGTAGTGCCCTGCCATGTAGTGTCCTCTGTCCCCTAGGGTCTGGTGCTTCCAGGAGTGTCTCCAATGTGTACTGCATGTTCTCTGCTGTTTTGTCCTGGACACTTTATCCTTCAGGTCACGTCATCTACAGAGGTTCTTTGCCTGTTGTGGGCAGTGTTTGGTCCCTGGCCTGAATGTGGTGAGTTTTAACAAGGTGTGCTCTTGTCTGCTTGTGAAATGAGACCTGTTGCCACCATTTCCAGAATCAAGGCTCAGAAAAACTGCCATATCAGGAGACATGGTGTTTGTAGAGATTTGGACTGGTCTTCTGAGGGAAGGGCCTGCCACACTAGGATTGAGGCAAGAGACTGAAAGGAATAGTTCCACTGGAGTGCTGGGAGGAAGCTTGGTGTAAGCAAGTTAGGTAGGAGTGTTGGTGCTGTGCTGGTTCCCACAGGTGGCCCTGTGCTTATGCTGAGGGATGGGGGAGGGAAATGGTGCCAACCAGTTCCTTTGTTCCTAAGGGGTCTCTCTGTAAATGCTGCCTCTCTGGGACACCAAGATGAGAAAATAACCTCCCTACAGTGGGCCCCAGGAGCTCTTCAGATCACTGTTTCCGTGCTGTATGTCCATCAGTTGTTTTCCCTGCCTTCTCTCTGTGAGCAACCCCAATGCCTGGGGGCTCTCCCTGAGCCAAGCCTGCTGACCTTAAAACTGCAGGCTTTAAGCCCTGCTGGTTGCAAGAACTCACAAAATTCAGCCTCTCTGACTTTCCAAGCCAATTGCTATGGTATTTTGTTTCACCATGTTCTCCCCTGTGTGCTAGTCTGTCTCTTTTTCCTTCTCCATGATGACAGCTTCCTCCTCACTGCAGTGGCCATGATCTGTTTCTATTCCAAACTGCTCTCTGCACTTCCTACTTTCTTTGATGTGGCCTCTTCTCTATCTTTAGCTGTGGAGTTTGTTCTGCCAGGCTTCAGGTCAATTTTCTGGGGGTATTTAGGATGATTTGATAGTTATCTAGTTGTATTCATGGGACAGGGTGAGTCTAGGGTCCTCTTATTCTGCTGCCATCTTCCCATCCCTGTCTATTTTTCTTTTTTACTTGGACTTTATATTGTTAGTTTTCAGAGATAAATACAGAAAATTCTGGATAGAAAATTAAAGTTATTTTGAGAAGTCTGAGTAACATTAAAGAAACTGAACATTGTTATTCTGATCTCATCCTCCTTTGATCAATGTAAATCCAAATCTGTAAACTTAGTGGGATGGTAGGAGGAAGAGGACTCTGTTTCTTCCTGCATGTATGTCCAGTTATAAATTCCTACATTGTCTTATCTCACTTTAAGCCTAGAATTGTTAATAATTGTCAAATGGGGAAAAGCTATTTAAAAAGAAATCAATAATACCAGTTATCAGACGAAGTAATAAGAATTAACTCATAGCACTTAGAAACAGGGGCATTAATTCCCTGCAGGGAGCCCTTGGTCACTGTCTGCCTTCACTTATCCCCTTCTTTCTGCTATAATATTCCCATCTTCTAATCAAACCAATCTGTTTGTTTGTCACTAAAATATCGTGTCATATAAAGGAAAATAAAGCCTTTAACTTTGCAAAAGTAGCATCAATAGTAGTAGTACATCAATAGCCAATAAGATTCTCTCTTGTTTTTCTTTTTCTCCTTCCTTCCTTCCTTCCTTCTTCTTTCTTTCTTTCTTTCTTTCTTTCTTTCTTTCTTTCTTTCTTTCTTTCTTCTTTCTTTCTTTCTTCCTTCCTTCCTTCCTTCCTTCCTTCCTTCCTTCCTTCCTTCCTTCCTTCCTTCCTTTCTTTCTTCTTTCTTTTTCAATTGCAGAAAACAAGTTACAGCTGTGTTTATAATGGCATAAAAATTGAGTCTCAGGTGGCAAGGCTGAGAATAGCAGATGTACAATATCATTCAGACATTGGATGTTTACAGTCCATTTCCAAGGAAACATGCTATTTAATATTTCCTTTGGTGTATGAATTACTTCCCAAGATGTATTTCTATATCCGATCTTGTCCTCCCAAATCAATTTATCTTGAAGTCCAATTAATGACTCTTCAAATCCACTTCAAAAACAAAACTGTGTTTGGATAATAGTTATTTTTCTTAGAAAAATACAAATTATAGTGATGTCTAATTATGCAAATATTGTAACATATAAAAAGTGAAATCTATAAGAGAGGAGCAAATAACCTGCTTTAGATGCAAAATGCATTTGCCTAATACTATCATATTTTGAAATGAGCATTCTGTTAAAAAGTAAAAAAAAAAAAAGAAAGAAAAATAAAAGAAATTATTTGGGGATTATATTATTTACATATTTCATAGAATTTCCTTTTTTTTTTTTTCTTCATGTGGACAGTTCCTATCTAAAGCTACATTAAAAGCTGTCTTTCCTTTGGGAGAATCAATGAGGTGGCATTACACCAGGGAGCAAAGAACTCTAGGTCTGCAATGCCTCTCCTTTGGCCTTGTATAATGAGACTAAACACAGGGTGTTTTCTTAGTCATTGACAGTCTAGCAACTTTTGGAGTAAGACCAGTGAGTAAATTTCATTTTAAAACTTACCACAACTTTTCATTGACTTTTATAGGCAGAGGCAGATGTTAACTTGTAATAAATTTGAAAGCATAATTCCATTATCAGAGCCATGAACCAAATCTGAACTTTCCATTGCTGTTCTTGCCTCAGCCATAACTTTTTGGTATTTAGTGCAATCCAGTCTGGTAATCTACTAGAAATTCTTCCAATTCAAATTAGTTTAAATACTGCAATTCCATGTTTTTAACAGCTTTGAGATATAATTTAAATACCATAGAATTCACCTGTTAAAAGTGTACAACTCAATGATTTTATATTCACAGAATTGTACCACCATCACCACAATCTAACTTCATAAATTTTTTTATCACCTCCAAAAGAAACCCCATACCTGTTAGCAGTCACTCCCATTCTACCCCCCATCCTTAAGCAACTACTTACTAGTTTCCAGAGATTTGCCTATTCTGGACATTTTATATAATGTAATTATAAAATTTGTGGTCTTTAGCATAATGTTTTGAAGGTTCTTATACTTAGCATAATGTTTTGAAGGATCACCTATGTTGTATGAATCAGTAATTTGGTTTTTTTATGGCTGAATAATATCCCATTGTATGGATATATCAATTTTTATTTGTCCATTAATAAGTGAATGAAAATTTGGATTGTTTCCACTTATGGCAATTATGAATAATAGTACTATAAACACTCACATACAAAATTTTGTATGAGTGTAAGTTTTCATTTTTCTTTGGTATATACCTAGGAATGAAATTTCTGGGTCATATGGTAACTCTATGTTTAATGTTTTGAGGAACTGTCAAAACTATTTTCCAAAACAGCTGCACAATTTTACATTCTCACCAGCAATGTTAAGGGTTCTCATTTATCCATAGTGTCTCCAACATGTTACTGTGTACCTGTTTGACTACAGCTATCCTAGTGAGTATAAAGAGGTATTTCATTATGGTTTTGGCTTGCATTTCTTTATTGACTATGATGCTGAACATCTCAGGTGCTTACATTTAAAAACTGTGTTGTCTTTTTATTGTTGCTTGTAGTGGTTCTAAATATATTCTAGATACAAATACCTTATTACATGATTTTTTTTACTCTATCTGCTTTTTTTACTATTATGTTATTTTTTGCACTATAATTTTTAGTTTGATAAAATCCAATTTATTTTTTTTCTTTCAATTCTGTTTTGGTGTTTTATTGAAAAAGCCATTACCTTACCTAACTCAAGGTTATGAAGATTTACTCCTATTTTTTTCTAAAAGTTTTATAGTTTTACCTGTTACATTAGGCCTATGATCAATTTTGAGTTAATTCCATGTATGGTATATGGAACAGGTTTGTATTCATTCTTTTGCATGTGGATATCCAGTAGTTCCAGCATCCTTTGTTGAAAAGATTATTTTTCCTTCATTGAATCATTTGACACCTTTGTTGCAAATCAATTGACCATAAAGAAAAGAGAGTGTATTTCTGGACTCTAAATTCTGTCCCATTGATCTGCGTGTCTGTCCTTATGCCAGTATCACTCTGCCTTGATTATTCTAGCTTTGTAAAGAATTTGAAATCATGAAGTGTGGTCCTTACAATTTTGTTCTTTTTCTAGATTGTTTTGGCTATTCTGGACCCCTTGCAATTCCACGTGGCTTTTAGGACTAGTTTGCAAGTTTATATAAAAAAGGAAGCTGATATTTTGATAGGACTGTGTTGAATCTATAGATCTCTTTGGTGAGTATTGTTATCTTAACATATTAAATCTTCTGATCTATGAATATGGGAAGTTTTTCATTCCTTTAAATTTTTTATAATTTCTTTCAACAGTGTTCTGTGAGTACAAGTTTAGTACTTCTTTTGTTAAATTTATTCCTAAGTATTTTATTCTTTTTGATGGTATTGTAAATGAAATTGTTTTCTTAATTTTTTCAGATTTTTTTTTGCTAATTTGTAGAAATATAATTGATTTTTATATATTGATATTAATATCCTAAAACCTTGCTTAATTTGTTTTTTATTCTAATAGTTCTAATAGTTTGTGTGTGTACATGTGTGTGTGGATTCACTGGATTTTCATATATAAGATCACATCATCTGCAAGTAGAGATATAGTTTTCTTCTTCCTTTCCAACCATGGTCATTTAATTTTATTGCTAGCCTAATTGCCCTAGCTAGAACTTCCAGTAAAATTTTGAATAGAAGTGCTATGAGTGGACATTCTTATTTTGTTCCTGATCTTAGGGAGAAAACATTCAGTCTTTCACTATCAAGTATTACCTGTCAGTTTTTTATAGATACCCTTTATCACTTGAGAAAACTTCTATTCCAAGTTCGTTGAGAATTTTTATCATGAAAGTGTGTTGGATTTTGTCAATTTTTTTTCTGTATCCATTAACAATGATTATGTGCTTTGGTCCTTTATTCTATTAATATGGCATATTACATTTATTTTCACACTTTAAACCTACCTGGGATAAATCCCACTTGGTCATGGTGTATATAATTTTATTTTCATTTTATGTTGCTAGATTCAGTTTGGGAATATTTTGTTGAGAATTTTTGTCTCAATAATCATAAGAGATATTGGTATGTAGTTTTCTTTTCTTGAGTTGTCTCTGTCTGATTTTGGTATCAGGGTAATGTTGACCTCACAGAACGAGTTTGGAATTGTTTCCTCCTCTCCTATTTTTCAGAGACACTTGTGAAGGATTGGCATTAATTTTTAAAATGTTTGATAGAAATTACCAGTGAAGCCATTTGGGATGAGATTTTTCTCTATAGGAGTTTTAAAATTCCTTTCTAAAAGTTTTTACTTAAAAAAAAGTCTTTACTTAAATTCCAGTTAATTAGCATACTGTGTAATATTAGTTTCAGGTGTACAATCCAGTGATTCAACACCTAGGAGTTTTAAAATTCCTAATTCAGTATCTTTATATTCATATTATAGGTCTGTTCAAATGTTCTTATTGAGTCAGTGTTCGTTGTTCTAGGAATTTGGTCATTTCATCAAAGTTATTAAACTTAATGTCATATAGTTGCTCATAGTTTTTCCTTGTAATTATACCTATTTCTATAAAGGCATTACTATTATCTACTCTTTCATTCCCAGTTTTAGTAGTTTGAGTCCTCTCTTTTTAGCATGGTCATACTAGCTAAAGGTTTGTCAATTTGTAATTTTTCTTTTCAAAGAAACTTCTTTTTATTTTGTTCATTTTCTCTATCATTTTTATTCACAAATTGACACATTGTATTTTCACTTTCATTTATTTAAAAATATTCTTGGGGTGCCTAGGTGGCACAGTCAGTTCAGTGTCTGACTCTTGGTTTTGGCTCAGGTAGTGATCTCAGGCTCATGAAAACCAGCCCCGCATCAGGGTCCATGCTCAGTGCAGAGTCTGCTTCAGATTCTCTTCTCTTCCTCTGCCCCACCCACTCAAGCGCACATGAGCTCTCTCTCTCTCTCTCTGAAATAAATAAATATTTTTTTTAAAAGGTATTTGTGTGTGTGTGTGTATGTGTGTGTGTGTGTGAGATTTCTCCTTTGACTCATTGGTTATTTAGGAGTGCATTGTTTAATTTCCCCATATTTGTGAGTTTCCCAAATTTTATTGTTATTGATTTCCAATTTTATTTCATTGTGTTGAGAGAATATACTTTGTATGATTTCAATACTGTTAAATTTGTTCATACTTGTTTGAAAGCCCAGCATGGAGTCTCCCCCTGGTGAATATTTCATGTGTGCAGAGAAGAATGTGTATTCTGCCAAGTGGAGTGTTCTATAGATGTCTGTTAGTTCTAATTGGTTTCTGGTGTTTTTAAATCTCTGTATCCTCTTTGGTGTTCTAAAGAGTTGTTTTATCCATTATCAAAAGTGGACTTTTAAAGTCTCCAACTATTAGCATTTAATTGCCTATTTCACCTGTTTAGTTTGTCAGTTTTTGCTTTAATTATTTGGGGGCTCTGTTGTTAGACATAAATATGTTTATAATTGTTATATCTTCCTGATGGATTGACCTTTTTATATGATAAAATGTCCTTCTTTATCTCTAATAATATTTTCTTTAAAGTCTATTTGTCTGAGATTAGTATAGCCCCTCCAACTTTTATAGGGTTACTATTTGCATAGTATATAATTGTCTATTCTTTTACTTTAAACATGTTTATCTCTGAATCTGAAGTATGCCTTCTGTAAACAGTGTATAGTTGGATTTTTTTTAAATCTAGTCCCAAAATCCCCACCTTTGATTGGAATGTTTAAAACATTAACACTTACTGTTATTATTGATATGGTTGACCTATGTCTGCCATTTTACTTTCAGTTTTCTACATGTCTCATGTAGATATATATTCATTTATTTTAGAGGGGGTGTGGGGAAAGGAGCAGGGGGAAAGGGAGAGAGAATCCTAAGCAGAGTCCCCACTGAGTATGGAGTCTGACTGAGGATCGATCTCATGACCCTGAGGATCATGACCTGAGCTGAAATCAAGAGTCAAATGCTTAACCAACTGAGCCATCTAGGCACCCAAAGTCTCATGTCTTTTTGTTCCTTGGTTCCTCCTTTACTGTTTCTTTTAGCATTAAGTGAATATTTCCTGTTGTAACATTTTAATTCCTTTAATAACCTTAACTTTTTTAAAATGATAATTTTCTTAGTGTTAGCTCCAGGGCTTAAAATCTATCTTAATTTGATAATATCTATTTCAGATTTATATTAACTTAATTCTAGTGAGATATAGAAAATTTCCTTCTTACTTTTCTTGCTCCTCTTTTTTGTAGCATTATTGTTACACATATGTTTATATATGTTAAAAATCCAACAATACAATGTTATAACTATTACTTTATATAATTTTATATCTCCTAATAAAGCTGAGAAAAGAAGAGAGCAAGTATATATTTATGGAGTTAGTTATATTAACCTCTTTTTTGGTGTTTTTTCTCTTTATTTCTTATTGTTTGAGTTACCATCTGTTGTCACTTCCTTACTCTAATATAGCTTTGTTCCCACCCATCTTCTTTGTGCTATTATATTTTATATTACATATATATTTCATTTCTATATGGTATAGACCCAACAATACAATTATATACATATTGTTTTATGTGTGTAAACATAAATGTGAGGTATTTGTTTTAAAATCAGTTCAGAGGAAAACAGAAGAAATATGTCATTATATTGTCTTTTATAATTACTTACATAATTATCTTTACTAGTTACATTTTGTCATATGGATTTGAAATACTATTTGGTGCCACTTGATTTTAGCCTGAAGAACTTCCTTTGGTGCTTATAGACATGTCTGCTATGAATGAATTCTCTCAGTTTTTATTTACAGGTATAATTGGAGATATTGCAGGCTTGGTTCCAGATCACTACAATAAAGCAAATATCACAATAGTACAAGTTAAATGAATTTTCTGGTTTCCCAGTGCATATAAAAGTGGTGTCTATATCACACTGTCTTTTAAGTGTGCAATAGCATTATGTCTAAAGAAGCAATGTGCATAATTTAATGAAAAAATCCTTTATTGCTAAAAAGTGTTAAACATCATCTGAGCTTTCAGTGAGTCATAATCACTTATCACAGATCACAATCAAAATATAATAATAATTTAAAAAGTTTGAAATATTGTGAGAATTACCAAAAAGTGACATATAAAGTGAGCAAGTTCTGTTGGAAAAATGGTGCCAATACACTTGTTTCACACAGCATTGCTACAAACCTTCAATTTGTTAAAAAAAAAAAATGCAATATCCATGGAGCACAAGAAAACAAAGCACCATAAAATGAGGTAGGACTATATGGGAACGTATTTTGCCATCATTTTGAAAAAGTTTCCCTGCATGTAGGATTCTTGGTGGATGCTTTTTTTTTCTTACAACACTTTTTTTTTTTTTAAAGATTTTATTTATTTTTTTGACAGAGAGAGACACAGTCAGAGAGGGAACACAAGCAGGGGGAGTGGAAGAGGGAGAAGCAGGCTTCCCGCGGAGCAGGGAGCCCGACGCGGGACTCGATCCCAGGACCCCGGGATCATGACCTGAGCCGAAGGCAGACGCTTAACCGACTGAGCCACTCAGCCGCCCCTCTTACAACACTTTTAATAGCACTTGTCTTCTGCTGTTCATTGTTTCTGATGAGGATTCAGCTTTTAATAATATTGGAGTTCCTTTGTATGTGAGAAGTCATGTTCCTCTTACTGTGTTCAAGGTTTTTCTGTTTCCTTTTGGCTTTTTTTTTTTTTTAATTTATTTGAGAGAGAAAGAGAGCACATGAGCGGGGGGGAGGGGTAAAGGGAGAGGGAGAAGCTGACTCCCCACTGAGCAGGGAGCTCGACACAGGACTTGATCCCAGGACCCTGAGACCATGACCTGAGCCAAAGGCAGATGCTTATCCAAATGAGCCACCCAGGCTCCCTCTTTTTGGCTTTCAACATTTGACCCTGTGTGTCTGGGTGTGGATTTTGTGCTTTTACCCAAGTTTGTAGACCTGATAAGATGTGTAGATTAATGTTTACCATCAAATTTGGGAGATGTTCAGCCATTTCTTTGAATATTTTTTCTGTTCCTTTTCTTTCCTTCAGATATTCCTATTATGCATATGTTGGTGTGCTACATTTCCCAGGGGCTCTGTTCACTTTTATTCAATCTTTTTATTCTCTGTTCTTCAGATTGCATCTTCATATATTTCTAAGTTCACTAATTCTTCTGCCAGTTCAAACGTATTCTTCATCCCCTCTTGTAAATATTTCATTATTATTATACTTTTCAATGCCAGGCTTTCCATTTGGTTCTTTCTCATAATTTTTATCTATTAATATTTCCTATTTGATGACATTGTCATCCACACCCTTTTAAAAATTTGTTAACCATGTTTTCCTTTCGTTCTTCTAACATGTTTATAATAGTTGCTTTAAAGTCTTTCTCTTCGGGTGCCTGGATGGCTCAGTCATTAAGCGTCTGCCTTTGGCTCAGGTCATGATCCCAGGGTCCTGGGATGGAGTCCCACAGTGGGCTCTCTGCTCCACGGGAAGCCTGCTTCTCCCTCTCCCACTGCCCCTGCTTGTGTTCCTGCTCTCCCTATGTCTTTCTCTGTCAAATAAATAAATAAAGTCTTAAAAAAAATAAATAAAGTCTTTCTCTTCTAGTCTACCATCTGAGCCACTTCAAAGGCAGTTTCTCTTGTATGATTTTCCCCCCTGTGAATGGCTCACTCTTTCTCTGGATATTTCTTTCTTTCTTTTTTTTTTTTGGTGAAAACTAGACATTTTAGATAATATATTATAGCCAAATCTGGATGTTGATTTTCTCATCCCTGTGAATTGTTTATTTCTTTGCTTGCTAAATGATTTAGCTGGATTAGTTCAGTGGGGTCTATTCTACCCACTTTGTGTAGCCTCTGATGTCACTCTTCAGTTATTCTTGAGCCCAGTTTTCAGTCAGTCATGGCAGAGGTAGAGCTGCCACTTTGTGAGTGGGTCTGGATAGAAAAAGGGAGCTATAGATCTCTCAACCTTGTGTGTCTGAAACAGCTTCTGCAACATGTTGCTGGGGATGGTGAGGATGCTGGTGTCTTGCCCTTCCCAGGAAGAAACTCTTTTCCTAGGCTGGGAACTGGAGATGAAGGGAGCCCTATCTTCTTGGCTGAATTCACCTAAAATAGTGCTTCAATCACACTGAGCTGGGGGTTAGGCATGCTTTAAATATTGCATACTTTCATAGTTCTTACTCAGATTTAGTAGATTTTCTTCAATAAATATTTCTCCATTTGATTATGTCCTTAGGACAATTTCCACACTTTAAATAATTGGTTTTTAAAATAATTTTCACCGGGCACCTGGGTGGCTCAGTCAGTTAAGGGTCCAACTCTTGATTTCAGCTCAAGTAATGATCTCAGGGTCCTGAGATTGAGCAGTTTGTTGGGCTCTGCGCTCAGCAGGGAGCCTACTTAAGATTCTCTCTCCCTCTCCCCCACCTCTACACCCCCCCACTCCCATTCTCTAAATAAATAACATAAAATAACATAAAATAAAATTTTCATCAGTTATGGTTGTTTCACTGAGGAGCGTGTTCACAGAGATCTTTTCATACCCATCCCAGAAGTGTTACTGTCAAACCATTTTATGTGTCTTCAGAGGAACTTGAGGAAATCTGTAGGTTCTCATCAGTGTCAAAACAACACAAGGTATGGCCAGTGTATGTTCCTCACATTACTCATCTCTGATTCTTCTTTTCCCTTTGACATAGCAAGATGTGAAGTAAGGAGGGAAATCTTGACATTCTTTTCTCAGTTTATACTTTCAGTTGCTGACTTGGAAAGGACAGTACAACTGAACAACCCCAAACTCTACCAGTAATTTTCAGCTTTTCACAGCTTGTACCAAAATTGTTGCTATGTAAGCATATATCATATCCATAGCGGCACTTTAGTTTTGTAGACTGATGCTTTTTAGACCACCTTGACTAAAATCAACACAAATATGTGCTTAAAATGTTTGGAAATCTATCAATGACTGAGAGAAACTTGTTATGTCTGTCAGAACAGTTTAGGTTTTATCCCTAGTCTCCCAGTATAATCTTGTCCCCAACTCTTTGAGAATTCTTGAAAATTTATACCAGAAATTTATACCATGTATAGAGGTATAAAGACCTTTGCTGTGAGTTATATGTGTTAATGTTGCCAAGAAACAATATTATAAGTGCATGAAACAATTCTACTAAAAACATTAGGCAAATTTGCCTCTATTAAGGTAGCTATCAGGAGTGTAATTTCTAAACCAATATGAGACAAGTGGTAAATGTAGTTAATGTACATTTTTGTGTTTTAAAAAAAATAAATGTGTACTTTAAGTTTCAGCTCCAAAATATAAAGTGCTTTAAAGTTGTCACTTCAGATCTTACAACATAAAAAAAAAAGCTGAACAATTTTGGAGGGGAGGAAAAGAATTTTTTGAGGTTATAGGGCAAACTGGCATCCAAAAATCTGGAGAGACAAGCAAAGTCAAAGAAGCATAGCTGAGTTCAGCTTACCTGGAGCAGAAACTACTGGAGCTATAAGTTTAAATGGTAAATGTACAGTTAAATTGTAATTTTGATGAATTGCTGAGTGTGGATTTCCTTGAGAGTGAAAAAGAAAAACAAAACAAAACAAAAACCTCCTCAAGAGTGTAATCTTAGGGTATTCCCAATAGTTTCATTGTTTTTATCTCCAGGAAACCCACCGTGTTTGAAGAGCCAACTTATATCACCTCCTATCTTTGGCAGGAGGAGGGGAAAAAAGAACCATTCTGAAGTATGACCAGTACATATGCCATAACAAAGGCTTACTCTCCAATGAAAAAGACCTTATCAGGGCCTTATCTCACATAAGCAAAAAGTTAACTTCAATCTCCCCTAGCTTTCCTGTCTCACCTAAGGGGTAGAGGTGGAAGAAAACAAAAGATAAGAAACACTTGGGAAGGTCACAGCCTAGGGACTTATTATCAAAGAGGTCCCATAACTTACTTGCCCATGGTCATAGAACCAGTTAATGCCAAACTAAGGTATCAAAGCGTTTTTAGTAGTTGCAAAGGGACATTCTTGAGACCTCTAATAGAGACTCAGGTTTAAGATAAAAATACTTCATATTTGTAAAATAAAGATTTTTTAAAATCCCAGTTATCAGTATAAATAATAAACTTCAAAATACTTAACTATATTTTGAAACACAGCATCAAGTACTTGTAGATTCGCAGAAGTCCTAGGAACCAAGTCTTCTGGAAGGGGTGCTTGATCAAATTATTTTTTTTAATTTTTTATTGTTATGTTAATCACCATACATTACATCATTAGTTTTTGATGTAGTGTTCCATGATTCATTGTTCTATCACCCAGCCACCCCATCCCTCCCACCCCACCCCCCACTCCAGCAACCCTCAGTT
>NC_138374.1:111197334-111242083 GCF_054177405.1 Leptonychotes weddellii
GTAGTTGATACATCTCTAGGAATGCATCCATTTCTTCCAGGTTATCTAATTTGCTGGCATACAGTTGCTCATAATATGTTCTTAAAATTGTTTGTGTTTCTTTGGTGTTGGTTGTGATCTCTCCTCTTTCATTCATGATTTTGTTGATTTGGGATGATCAAATTATTTTTATTTGGTCAATGGCAAAAGGTCTATAAAGTAACACAAGAAATTTTTAAATGTGTGCTATAAATTAGTTCCAAAGGAGTATAAATTTTAAGAAGAAGTTAGGTTTCTAAAGTAATTGGTGTCTTTCTGGACTACATCAATCTAGAAGATGAAACAAACTGTTTTAATTGGCTCATCTTTCATCTCCAGAATTGCTATCCCCACCCTCTGTTCCAGTCTTGCTAGAAGAGTCTATAAATTCCAAAGGATGTCTCATATAGTAGCCATCATAGACCTCCAGGCTATTTGCTCTTCGATATGCTCTGATCTGACCTCCCAGGAATGGCTCCAAGGATTCCATGTTCTTTTCACAGTGACTCCAGGTCTGGCACACAAGGAAATGCCCCTCCACAAAGTGGTAGTGCCTGAGCCTTGTTCAGAAGCCCTAATAATGGTGATACTGTTTAAACAGCCACTTTGTCTCTCCAAGATATTGGGCTAATATCTCAAATTGTGTGTGATGAATAGAAGAGATGAAAAAGGTCCAGACTAAATCTGAGTAATGCACATTATGATCATCCTATATCTTTCCATCTGTCCTTCGATCAGGCTGCATTTGTCTTGCTTACAATGAATTTCTTCCCATGAAAAGCTTAGCTTTTGCTACAATTAGACTAAAATAGTCTTGTAAATAAGGCTAGTTATAGCTGTATTTTCAGCAGGTTATTTCTTATATCTGGAACCTTTTGATATACTAATATAGATAAAACAGTGAGATGAAAGGATTTGGATTTTTTTCTATCATGAAATGTGTGCTATTACTTTCTTAATAGAAATATTTATTATTTAAGGGGCGCCTGGGTGGCTCAGTCATTAAGCGTCTGCCTTCGGCTCAGGTCATGGTCCCAGGGTCCTGGGATCGAGCCCTGCATTGGGCTCCCTGCTCCACAGGAAGCTTGCTTCTCCCTCTCCCACTCCCCCTGCTTGTGTTCCCTCTCTCGCTATCTCTCTCTGTCAAATAAATAAATAAAATCTTAAAAAAAAAAGAAAGAAATATTTATATTTAAAATGTGCAAAAACTTGTACAAACAGAAAGGAAATAAAGAAGTGTGTTTTGCTTTAGAAATTTCTGACTTACCAGCACATACCATGAAAAACATTTTTTTTTTCCAGAACCGGGTAGAAACAATACATTTGAGCTTTTGAAGATTGTCTTCACAAAGCTTCTTACAGATCATAAATTAATACCCTAGATTAAAATTTTTCTAATATTTCTTTGGCCAATATTAAGTACTAAGCACTCATCTCTTCAAATGAGATACATTCCTTCAGTCCTAGATTAACCTATAATGTTTACATTTCTTAGGATATGTCTGCTTTAAAGAACATGCATGCTTCAACCTCTGTTCCATATCATCTCTGCTGGACATGAATTCAAGATGGCTAGTAGATATGAAAAAGCACTTAGATTCCTCCCATCTCTGAAATTTTGTGTTCCATGACCTGAAGTAAATCTCCTTTGATTATGGAAAGCTTTTTATGTTGCTTTTTCAGTTCTACTTAGCTTAAAGCATACATTTAGCATATACTCTAGGGTCAAATTCTTTTTTAGAGGATGCAGTAACTTGGAGATCTTATAGTCAATTTGGAAATAAAAACTCACATATAGGTAAAATAATTTGAAGCATTGTATCACAACAGGGGAAAATGGCCTACTGAGAAATAATAATACCATATACAAATGGGTGGTGAAAATCATACTAAGCTTTCTTAAACAATTATGATGGTGAAATAGAGTAAATTTCATTTCAAAGATCAGATTTTTCACAAATGTTCTGTGTAAACAAAATTTTTAAAAATCTATTTTGAAATTTCATGGGAAATAAGTATTACTTCCTTTTCATTTTTATCTGTAATTATTTGCTTGAGAACAGTTTCTCATTATTAATTGCTAAGGTTAGATTAACTTTCTTAGTGCATATAGAAATAAAAAGGCTTAATAGTATCTCTTCAATGCTGTGAGTAATGAGACTCTTTACCCCTCTAGTTATACATCTGTTGTTTTAGCAGTACCACTCTCCCAACATGGAACCGATTGTTTGGACTGAAGATGTGAAGGTCAAATTTTGACCATATTGAAAGATAAGTGTCAGAATATGGAACAGACCTACTTCTCCTTATTTCTCTTACTAAGTACAGCTAAAAACCTTGGACATATGCATAAAAGAAACAGAAGACTCTGAAAGTAGAGAGAAGACTGACTAAGGACATAGAAACTAAGAAATTAATGACATGGTGGTGAACTTCCAGAATTTTCTTTTTGCCTCATATATTCTGGATTGGATACTAGAGAATCCAGCAACCCAGCAATACCATCAGATGCAGACAAAAGATGTCACAAGAAAAGCATGCTCTCTCTAGCCAAAGGACCAAGAAAGGGGCCTAGCAAAACAGCACTTTTAGACAATAACCACCCAACTCCATTCAAACATCAAAAAACAGACAAACAAAAAACCTTATAGCCTCACCCCCAACTAATCAGCAAAGGCTAAGAAGAAGGCCTGGACTCCATCATCCCAAGACTTTAATAAAGTGTCCCAATTCCCCAACCATGGTCATGTCAGAGAAGGCTGGGTAGCAAGGAGCTGGGAATTTTATTCCCACCCCAAAGTAACACCTCCACCCCTTTGTGGTGTCAGTGGAGACCATGTGGGGAGTTTGGACTTATACTCTGACCTGGGAGTAATGAGATACTCAATTCCCTCCTTGCTGAGTTAGTGTCAGAGAAGAATGAATAGGAATTAAGGACTTTTGCAACCTCCCAGCATTAATGAGGACTGCCTATCTGTATCAGTAGAGGCCACATGGGAAGTAGTAAGGAAGCACCTCTCCTCCTTTCAGACAGGGTGGCACCACCAGAGGCCAGTGGGAACCTCAACTCCCATCCCTGCTGACTAGTAACAAGGCACCCCTCCTCCTTGAAGTGTCAATGAAGGCTAGGTGGTAAACGATTCCCATGCAGCAGTAGTGAGGTAGTGCCACCTTTCTTCTGCCAGGGTGATATCAGATAAAACTTGGTAAAACAGAGGATTTAAATAAGACCCAGATCTTCATAGCATAATACCCCAAATGTCCAGAACATAACAGAAAATTATTTTCATTCCAAGAACCAGGAAACTCTCAACTTGAATGAGAAAAGGCAATCATTGCCCAACTGAACAGAATCTCAGGGATATGTGAAACTGTAGCAAAGGACTGAACACCTGTGTCATTAAAATAGAGTCCCAGAAGGAGAGGAAAAAGAAAGTGGGACTGAAAGAGTACTTAAAGAAATAATGGCTGCATTTATCAAATTTGGCAAAAGATATAAATTACAGATTCAAGAAGCATAGTGGAACCTAAACAAGATAACACCCCCAAATTCTGTGCCAAGACATACAATAATCATACTTATGAAAACTAAGAAAGAAAAAATATTGAAAGCAGCAAGAAAAGCTACACTTTAGCTATAAGGGGAAAATAATTTGAATAACAACAGATTTCTCATCAGAAATCATAGAGGGCAGAAGAAAATGGCACATTTTCCAAGTGCTAAGAGAAGAATACTGTCAACCAGAAACCAATATCCAGTGAAAATATCCTTTAGGAATAAAAGAGAAATCAAGACAGTCTTAGATAAAGAATAACAAAGAGAATTTGTTGCCATCAGTGCTATCTGAAAAAAAAATGGCTAAAAGAAGTTCTTGAAAGGGAAAGATGATTTTTTTTTTTTAAGTTTGAAATAGCAGGGCAACAGAAAGAGCAGAAATATGGGTAAATGTAATATGCATTCCTTTTTCTTCTTAAGTTTTCTAAATTATGTTTGATGTTTGCAGCAAATATTATAACACTGCTGAAAGCAGTTCTTAATGTGTATAGAGGAAATATTTAAGGCAATTTTATTACAATCAAGAAAAAATAAAGGGAGATAAAGTTACTGTACTTCACTTGAACTGTTAAAATGTCAACACCAGTAGATAGACTGATAAATTACTTATATATAGTGTAAATATCCAGAAAAATCACTAAATATATATATACACATATACACACACACAGATACGATAAAAAACACAATAGATAAATCAAAATGGAAGTCTAAAAAATTCAAGTCACACATAGGAAAGCAGGAAAAAGAAAACAGAGAAGTGAAAAACAAGGAGCAAACAAAAAAAGAAAATGTCAGATGTAAACCTTAACAGATCAATAATTACATCAAATGTAAACTGTCTAATTATATCAATTAAAAGACAGGGATTTGCAAACTGGATTACTACTCATACAAACAACCACTTGGATTGATTTCAAGGGCATTATGCACCTCAACAGAACGCCAGTAAATGCAGCTGTCACAGTGCCTCAACCACCTGTCCCAGGAAACAGCAGCCTTGGCAATGTCATCATGAGTCTCACAGAAACCATCAACAGCAGTAGCAGTGATGAAGAATGGCACTCGAGTGTCCTCCTTAGTGGCGGACACTAGCAAGGGGGCAGAAAAAATGACAAAAATGAGTGAACATAACAGAGACCCTCTTGGCTTTCCATGTAATGACTGGGATGGAGTGAACATTAATTAAGTTAATGAGGCACAGAAAATGCTATGATGAGATAATACTTTATATTTTATCAGCATTATTTTTCATTTACCTCTATCTGCATTTTTACTGGAGGGGAAAATTGAGAAGAAAAATGCTCAGATAAAGAGGCCCACACTGGAATCTGAAAACAACTTTTTTTAATGCAAAAAATAAGACTCAATTCAGGAAGTGTTAGCTTACAGAAGAATGCTGTCTATAGACTCACATATATGTTATGAATAATTAATTGGTAATATTTATGAGCAAGTTAATTAAAATAAGTTGAGCTTTAGTTCAGCACAATAATAAACTTCAGAGGATTCACTGTAACTTGATGTGATTAGACTCCTGATTCACATGAAATGATAGCAGTGTAACTTAACTCAAACAGGCATAATGAATGCTAGGTAAAACAGTATAGTTGCCCAATTAAAGAAATTATGAGCTTGCAGTTGAAAACCATGAACCTAAGGGTAGATGCATTTTGCCTGACATTTATGAGGAAAAAAAAAGAGAGATGAATAGGACTAATACACTTCAGGCATGTTTTATAAACTACAAAGCCAGATCCAGAGAAGAAAGGGTATTTTCTGGATGAAATGCACAAACTTGACAAAAAAATACAATGTTGCAAAGATTCAAAACTAGCTGGGTGACTCTTTTTGGAAAAAAAAATCAGAACGTTCGAAAAATCATTTCCTTGTCTTGCTGAAAATTTTAACTACTATGAATTACGTTTTAGTGAGGAATAATGGCAATCGACAAGTAAACAAACAAGAAAAACAACTATAGTTAATGATAAACTTCTCTGAAGAAAATAAAGCCATGGTGATAAAAAAAAAAAAAAGACATAGCTGCTGTCAGTCCCTGACAAGAGATGATACAAAGAAAAACTGAGTTTCTTAATCTTTTGCTTCTAACTTCTCTGTCAAATAAAATTATTTTTCATGCCAAAAAGAATGAACAAATTTAGATAGAAGGAATTTATGTCTAAGATTGGTAAGCTGATAAAAAATGTACTTTGATTCTCTTTTAAACCTCCAAAATATATTATAAATGGAATGGTATATATTATATACTAGATAAATATGTTGTCATCAGGGTAGACCGATGATGAGTTAAACATAATATGATGTAATCTGATAGCAATAAACATAAAAACTTTCACCAGTGGCCAAAAACCACAACTGTACAAGTACAAAATAGAGAAGACATGCTGTTTTTTATATCCTATTTCATCACTAGACAAGGTCATTATAAAATTTGAGTGATGAAAGGCTAAGAGCAAAGATGAAAATAGCAACTGTTATTTTGGATCATGGAGAAGGGGGTGATATGGACTTTGATAAGAAGCCAAAACCTTGTCAATGATGAAGTAGAGATTGGTTAGGTCAGATACTGTGTTTACTTAAAAAGATATATCAAACTGAAGCATGGAAACATAAGAATCAGAATCCCTAGGAAAATCAATGACTGACTTACAAGAAGACAAAACAGAAGTCCGTAAGCAGGCATGCAAATAATCCACACAAATAGTTATGGATAGCATTTATGTTATAGAAGTATCTTCCTTAAGGACACGTAGATTTACCCTTGTACCTAGAATTTAATATGACATCAGGTAGTTTACTATGAATGGAATCAAATGTTTATTCTGGAGTAGAGGAACCTCAGTGAAAACAAGGTAGCTATGTTCAAATACTTGAAGACTTATCATAAAAACGCAGGTGTTGATTTGTTATATGTAGTCTTAAAGAGGAGATCTAAGACCACTGGTTGATCTAAAAGAGATGCATATCTTAATTAAATATAAAAATAAACTCTTTGAGAGTTTTTTCCAAAAGTTGAATGAGCTAGCTTAGGACATATGAATTGAAAGTATGCAATAAAAACCTTGTAGGGAAAAAAACTCAAATACTGAATAAGGTGATTCAAGTAGATGACCAAGAATTTTTTGACCCTAAGTTTCCATAATTTTAGTTATTAAGTGTCAGAGTGACTAATATGATTTTTTAATTTTATGTCCTTAACTCAGCAGTTGAAAAAGTATAGAATGAGAAACTAAGAAGAAAAGAAAGTACATGAAAGGCAAAAGGAACTCCAAGAATAATCACTTCTGCTCTTTTTATCTTATTCATCATTATTACTACTATAATCATGTAATTCTCCTTAAAATTCTTCAATGGTTCTAGACTTCTCATTCAGCATAACTTCTCAGCCTACATTCAAATGTTTCTAATAATTATCTATAACAATTCTCCAAGCTTTTATTTCCAGTCAAATTCATTCTCATCTTTCAAAACTTCTTTCTCATCAGTGACCTCTATCCTCTATTCTTTCCAGTTTGTTCCCACTAAAAACATAGCCTGGTGATGGGTATTAAAGAAGGCACGTACTGAATGGAGCACTGGGTGTTATACACAAAAAATGAATCATGGAACACTACATCAAAAACTAATGATGTAATGTATGGTGATTAACATAACATAATAAAATTTAAAAAAAATTTTTTTAAATAGAAAAATATTAGCACTTTTCTAACAGTTGGCACCCAGACATAGCCAGTTTTGATCACAGAAACAAGTATTTAGTGAAAATCTTAATACCAGAGATAAAACAGCATAGGCCCTAAAGGAATGCATAATCAAAGAGAGAAGAAAGAAAACAGAGTGTGAAGTGCCTCACCATGAGAAGCTTAATGTGCACTTAAGCAGTGCTTAATCACATTCTTGTGAGAATCAGTAAAGGACTTGTAACAGGAAATAAACCTAAGTTGGTTTGAAGCAAATCTAAGTATAAATAAGCTAACCAGGCAATGAAGTATGGTAAAAGAGTCTAGAAGCAAAAGAAACTATGTACAAAAGAGTCAGAAGAAGAAGGAGGGACATACTCAGTGATTTGCAAAGTTTTCAGTATAGGGGTGGGGGAAGGATGAGAGATAAAACTGAAAAGGAAAAAAGGAGATCATAAAAGATCTTTGAGGCCACGCTTAAAAGTTTTTTTCTTGTCTGTAAGTGATAACCCATCAGTCAGTATAAATGTAAGAAGAAATGTTTGAGCCATGGAGGAATATTCCGTCTTGGTATTAGAGATCTGTGCCTTTAGGTCTTCAGTATTTAAGGTCCTTGTATCACGGTGTCACTAGCACTAAAGCCAATACAGGTAATACTTCGGTCAATGTACAATGACTAAGATGGTTGCAAATAAGGCCATGTGGGAGCACAACTCAGACCATGTTCCTAGGGGTAGGGGGTAGCTTAATGAAAGGGAAATGCTTGGATTCATCCCAGATAAAAAGGTGTTAATATACATCTGGTCCCCCAAACAGAAAGAGTATTGTTCTTAAGTTATTTGTAGGTCATTAGTTGAAACCCATGAAGCATTTCCCCATAGAGTCATTATGGCAGATGGTTAGATCTACTTCTCATCTTTCAACCAACAGGAGCCAGCTACTCTGACTTCCCTGACCTAGAGTGATGTTTCAACAATAAAGATGGATAATGAGATAGATGGGGGATATGCAGGGAGTAGGGCAAGAAATAGAAGGCAGAAGACAGAACAAGTACTCCAGGTAGATGTATCTGTCAGCGTCCAGAATGTACTTCTTGTGTAATTACCTGGAAAATCTCTCTCTCCCTCCTGCTCCCATATTTGGCTTCTGATCATCCATACTTTCCTATCCAAGCCAGTCCAATAACTAAAACAGTCACCCAGCCTTGTCCACCTCTGAGTATGTGTGAGTGTGTTATTTTCTAAGGGTGTTGTTATCATTCTGCCTTCAGAGAATGAGATAGGGCTAATTCAATAGGCTAGATTACAAACCCTATTCTGTTCCAAGGATTTTAATCTAAGGAGGAAGTGATGCAAGACATGAGTCCTAAGGATGAAAGCAGGGAAATGGTGCAAGAGACAAAGTTCAGCTCTTCTTTTTCCATCCCCTTTCTCTTTGTCATAACTAATCTTTCTACCCAATTCCCTGACCTGAATCCTCACCTTGTGGTCAAGTGAGAAATTGGAACTATACTTCTATGCAGCACAGGATTAGAGAATTGTGCAAACACAGAGCTAAAGAATTAAAGGCAACTTTAAATGTTTAATATAGATACATATTTTTTACTTTAAAGAATTATTTTAGGGGCGCCTGGGTGGCTCAGTTGGTTAAGCGACTGCCTTCGGCTCAGGTCACGATCCTGGAGTCCCGGGATAGAGTCCCGCATCGGGCTCCCTGCTCAGCGGGGGGTCTGCTTCTCCCTCTGACCCTCTTCCCTCTCGTGCTCTCTGTCTCTCATTCTCTCTCTCTCAAATAAATAAAATCTTTAAAAAAAAAAGAATTATTTTAAATATATTTAATTTTAAAATCATTGGCTTTTAAGACAAAATACAATATAAAGATAAAAATCAAGATAAAAAACTAATTCATGGTTTATAATAATGTTTAAGTTATTGTACTTGTATAATTAGGCCTTATATATTTATAGTTTTGGTTAACTCTTACTAGCTGGAACATAAGCTCTTATTTCTGACTACAACTTCGTCAATAAAAAATGTCTTTTTAGTGGGGGAAAGCATCTTCCTGTCTGACAAATGCATAATGCATAAAATATTAAAGATCTTAAAATAGCAAAGTGGTATGATCCCAGAGAGAGGACATCTTTATGCACATGGTAACTCCCTGATCAAAACAGATATGTTCCATTATCTCTGAAATATAAGCTGGGATTTGGTCTCCTTGACCTTAACCAACCTGTGAAATAAACCAACAATTATTTAAGTAATATTTCCAGTAGCTACAACATTCAACATGCAGGAAATCAAATTCCAGCTCCAATTAATAAAATGTAACTTCAATATTGAACTATTAAACAAATTTTCTAAAAACTCCATGAATCCAATGAAAAAGAAATTCTCTTAATCAAAACATCATTCGTGTGAATTAACTAATTCTAGCCAAGGGAGCATAAGTTCTTTAAAAACACAATTTTTAATATGATGGTAAAACATTGATTTAAAAGATATATATTATTAATGACAAATATCAGCTGTTAAAGTGGTGTTAAGGGAAGCTAAATGCTTGAAACCACAAATTCACACCATTTAGAATCTGGCACAGCAAAATTAAATGTTTAAGAAGCAAATTGATATCCTTGAAAATCTGGGATAGAAGTGAATAAGATGTTAACATTTTCATCTTTAACACCTCCCATATGACAATAAGGTTCTGCTTTTCTTTTTTCTAATAATGTACCTGTTTAATTTTTTTCTGAAAAAAAAAAGGCATTGAAAACCAGAAAACAAGCATGCATTCAATT
Organism: Leptonychotes weddellii; assembly: GCF_054177405.1. Taxonomy (NCBI): domain Eukaryota; kingdom Metazoa; phylum Chordata; class Mammalia; order Carnivora; family Phocidae; genus Leptonychotes; species Leptonychotes weddellii. Next base: position 111,207,407 of record NC_138374.1, read on the forward strand.
CAATATATGACAATCAATTTTATGATAATTCAATCTTACAACACTCTTCAAAGATGGGTAATAGTCAAGAACCATTATCCCTAGTCTCTATTTTGTTGTACTTTACATACCATGTTGTGTCTGTTAATAAGTTGCTACAGATCTTTAAAGATTTTTACCACTCGGTTTTGACTTCCACATCACATTTCTTGATTTAAAGGCTTCACCAGGTATACTGCAAGCTGAGTTTCCCATTGCAGTGCTGTGGTCCAAATTACTACTCAGCTGCCATAATTGATAGTTGCATTCCTATTCTCTGAAGTCAGAATATGGTATTCTCCTTGTCTTGGTGGTATTGAATAAGTATGTTTGTCACCACTTGATTAAATAGTTCACTATTCCTGGGATTTCAACTCCCATATTTTCTGTGATGTGGGTATATCAAGAGCTGAATTGCTCTACTTGATAAAAAGAGATCACCTCTGGTAGTAGAAATCAAAGCTATCATTCAGCAAAATGACATACTAAATACACCCCCTGGAAAGGTTTTACACATGTTGGAGGAATAAAATCAGATCCACTGGTTAGGATTCTGCCAGTACTTACATCTATTTATTCTTCTCAATGCCTGATGTTCACAAATGAAGAAGAAATCCCCCTTCTTACATACTTTCATGAGGAGCTTGCAAGTCTGAATCTGTAAATAATATTTATTTAGCAGAAAATAATTTGTGCATGCTGTAAATTTGGCAGGTAGGATGAGATTAACTTGGGAAGACTGGTAATAATAGAGCACTTCTATAATGCTTAAGTTGAGGAAGGGACATTAGATTAATATGTATTTAGTTCTAAGTATGTACCAAGCACTTTCATGTATAATATTTCATGAAAACTTCTCATCTGCCCTAGGAAAATTGTATTTAATCCTCTTTTTAGGAACTAAAGTCCACAGAATGCAAGTAATTTCCCAAAGATCACACTGCTAATAAGTGACAGAGCTAGGATATGCATAAACTCTACCTAAACTCTAAATTCCATCATCTTTCCTCTGTACCAACAAGGAAAACTCCTTTGTCTCTACTGGCTTTGCAATACTGAGGGTAATGCAATAGTGCACCACAGATGAAATAAAGGTTGGATCCACAAAATAAACTATACTATTACAAGGTTTTTTGTAACACGGTTTTCCACTTTTAAAGTCTATAAGTCTCCCAGTTTAAGGCTAGATGCATAGATTATTTCTACGGTCTCACAGAGAAAGGGATGAAGGATCCTTCCATGGAGACTTCCATTTGTGCTTCTAGGCAGAAATCTGCTTCATTTTAGGCAGAGATTTGCCAACTATCTCAGGTGAGTCAATCCTGGAAAGTATAGAATTGCCTAAAACCTGTTTTCCTGAAATATACTCTTTGATAGGGTTAAAATCAAAATCGGAAATACCTGCATTTTTATCTTGAAATAGTTAGAAATGCCTTCAAGAAATGGAAAGGAACCACTGCAGTCTTCACATTTAGTGCTATTTGAAATTTTCCCCGGCAATCCTGTGTTCTGGTATACAACGCAGCATATTCAAAATAGTTGTGGGAGAACAGCTGTACTGATCAGACACAGATTTTAAAAGTGGATGAAATAGCAGTATTGTGTCATCAAATCTTCCAGCCCCAGGAGCAAGTGATAAGACATGTTCTTTTTTTTTTTTTTTTCCCTTTGCAGGTGCAATCATTTACAACTAAATGGAAGGAATGTCTCTCACACAAGCAATTAATACACACTAGAATTTTCCCAGTAACCAGATGGCATGCATTTCATACCAAGCTTTTTGAAATAAGAACTAAAATCATCTGCCAATAAGTTGCATGGAAGTTTTCCACAGTCTCCTTAGGTGACCTCCTTTAAGATTTTGAATTTTTTGAGGTCAGAAAGCTTATAAATATTCATTTCTTGGTGACTCACTTTCAGGGCTGTGGTGGAGTAATTATAGAATAATTCTAGTTAGCCATCATTGAAAATATTCTGACTTTAGCTCGTTAGGTTATCTTTTTTTTTTTTTCCACTTTCTGCTTGTTTTCAATACAGTTCTTACTCAGAGTGCCACATTAAGAAACGTAGATGAGTCTGTAAGGCTATGGACAATGTTATTCTCTTTAACTAGAGACATTATCTCTGTGAGTCCAAAACTTTAGAGAATGTATGAAAGTCCTGAAATTATAGTTAAAATTTTTTCAATGTAAGTAAACATTGTTTTTGCCTAAATAGCATCTGTTGCCTCCTCAGCTGCAACTGATGCTCTGTTTTTCTTGGGGATGATATCCCTGCCTTCTACCAGTCCCTAATTGAAGGGGGGATATGTGATCTAGATCTGCCTAAGAGGCTCCATCATAGGAGTCATTCAGGATGATCACATGTCCCAAGCCAACCAATCAGAGCCAGCAGAACACAACTGTGGAATTTTTGTTGGAACTATTTAGGAAAAAATGTCTTTCTTTTCCTTTAAAGCTTGTAGAATGTAAACATGAGATGCTGGTGGACATCTGGTTACCATGTAAGGGAGCTTATTTAGGAAGAAAGCTAGTACAGTAGAAAGAAGATCGCAGAGATGGAGTAAGAAAGAGGAAGAGAGAGACAAAGACAGACACAGAGAGACAGAGAGGGAGGCAGAGAGGGAGGGAGAAGAGAAAAAAAAGGAAGCCCTAGATGCTGCTGGAGCCTAATTCTATCCCCAGGATTTTTTTTTTTTTAAGTATAAGGCATAATACATATCTTGTTTGCTTAAGTCAGATTGAACTGGATTTTCTGCTACTTGGAAATAAGAGTCTTGAAAAAAATATATATATATAGCAAATGATATTTGTGCTCTCTCTAACACTGGAAAAACAATATGTGTTCCCAGGCATTGATTATTCTATGGGAATGTTCTCCTCAGATTTGGAATAGAATTCATTTCCCTAGAAATATGAATCAAAATTCTCATTCTATCTAGATAAACCAAGATATGGATTGCTTGCTTGTCCAGTCTCATACTAAGAGATGGTCTAGTGAACGAACATGAGTGTGGCCCTTGAGGAAAATTCTCTTACTCATGAATTGTTCTTTTTCTCTTCAACATTTATACACATGGAGAGCAGTATCATAAGCTGTAGGATTGTTGTTATTGTTTTCTATACATGAAGGAAACCACATAACTTCAAAATGCCACTTTTTTCCTAAGCAAAAAAAAAAAGCAGTAAAACACTATTTCAGATGCCATCTAGACTTATAATTTCCTTTGTCCTTTTGGGTTCAGCTTTCAGCTTCATTTGTTCAGTATGGTCCTGACTGGATTTATGAGGCGTAACTGGGCCATTCTAGTCTATTTCTCACAGTAAATGTTTCAGGCTTTCCCTCTCTCTTTACTCTAGCATTTCTGTCTATATGTCTCACTCTCAAAATCATCAGACTCTCAGAGGACCTGTCCATTCTCAAGCTGTTCCTTTTTCTGTTCTCTTTATCATGTTCCTTTCCACCTCTCTAAAGCTTTGCTCTGTCACTTCTACATGCTTTTTTATATTTACAGTCTTTCCCGTTTTCAATCAACTGGCTCTTTCTTTCTCTTTTTCCTTCAAGTATAAAAATATATATATATATATAAAACTTGCCATGGGAAAAGAAAATCCTGGACATGATCACCCCTTTCAGGTCCCATGCTATGGGGAGTCTTAGTACCATCTGCCTGTCTCTGTGTGGTTTGTGTCTTCTAATGGGAGTTTTGTGATTAAGTGGAGCTATATGACTGATCTGGGCAGAGTTGTGAGTAAAAGGGACTATGTCACTTCTAAGCCAAAATACATAATTGTCAATGCGAGGTTGTCCAGAGTTCCCTTTCTATCTGCTGATACATGTCAATACTTGAGATAGTGGATGTTCCATTGACTTGGAACCCAAAGTAAGGAGACATGGAAAAGAACATCAGCCAAGGCACATGTAGTGAGTAAAAACTTGTGTTAATCCATTCAAGTCTGAAGATTGTTTGTTACTGTGCCTTAAAATGGATTATTTTGATTTATATACTTACCATTCTGGGTGGTTTTTTTTTTTGTCAGTTTATTTATTTAATTTCTAATCTCCTAAACAGAAGGTTTTTTAGATGTTGCCACTATTTTCTGAATGTTCCATCATTTCTAATAGGTAAATGTGGCTTCCATAATACTAAAGGTGACAAACTCGTGCCATCCTAGTCTGTTGTTCTGCCTTTATTTTGTGCTATTGGACTTTCTGCTGCATCTCATACCACTTCCATCCTGAAATTCCCACAGCTTCCATTGCCCTCAACTGGTCTGCCTCTCCTACTTCCTATCAGACTCTGATTTTCTATATCAATTCTTCCTTTGCTTAGCACTCAGTCCTGGCAGGTTAGTATGATCAAAAAAGGCCAGACTCTGGAATGAGATGACCTGGTTTTAAATTTCATCTTCACCACTTATTAACTATGTGACCCTGAGAAGGTCACTTAACCTCTTTAAGTCTCAATTTCTGTTTCAGTAAAATAGGGATGATAATGGCTAACTAGCAGCACCGTGATAAGGATTAGCAATAAAATAAATGTAAAATGCCTAGTCCCTAGTAGGTACTAAATAATGGTGACATTGATTTTTATGCAATTCAAGGGTCTCTAGCCTCTCTAATTTTCAGAGAGTAATATTTTTCTTTAAACATAGTGGCTGCATTACACAATCCTAGAGGGCACTGCTCACATTACAGTCTAAATATTGGTTGCCTCTGAAAAACAAGTCCAATGTAAATGTTGCCTTTAGAGTTGTAATATTGTAGCACACCATTGTAAAGGTCTAAAAAATAATCCCAAATAATGCTTCAGACCCTGTCCCACTAATGGCAGGAAATCCAATCCTCTGTTACTTTCCCCTTCTCACATAATTTCTAGGAATTTTTGCTACATGACTGTTGAATATGTTCCACAAGTCCATAATGGCTCTTACTTTGATGGTCTAAACAATTATGGTCACAGAGTCCTGCAGACCCTTCCTCACTATCTCGTAACTGGCTACTTCAGGCTGATGTTACTTGGCTCATACTTGTATCATTCTCCCAAGTAAAGCTAAGGCACGCTGAGATGTTTAACCCACTCCTCCAGAAGTTCAGATGACACAAAGAATAACGATGAAATTGGCTCTAAGACAATACTAGTCTTAGGGCCCACTGTTCCAAACCTAGCACTTAGGAGGCTTTCACATAGCTCAGCATCTAACAATGGGAAAGCTCCAGCTTAGAATCTGGAACCAAATCTCTTAGAACCCAGATGGGAAAAAAATTGATTTCCTATCCCATGCCAAGGCCTCTTTCCTATTGGAAGATGATCAGTATAGGATAACAGAATTGATTAGGCTGCAGTATCAGATAGCATGGGTTTGAATCTCAGATCTACCACCTATTAATTGTGACTATGGGGAAGTCACTACAACTCCCTATGCCTCAGGCTCTTCATAACTAAAATGAGGGTATAATATTATCTATATCATAGGGTTTTATGGAGATTGAATGAGAATGCACAAGAAGTATTTAGTATATTGACTGCTTATTATAAGTACTCCCTCTAGATCAGGTATGATTATTATTATCAGTAGTAGTAGTCAAAGTCTAGCACTTGCGGAGTGCCTATTCTGTGCCAGGACACAGAGTTAATAACTTTACATATGTTGGACCCTATGAGGTAAATATGATTATTTATATCATTGTAGGTTCAGAGAAAAAGTTAAATGGCTTTTGCAAGGTTAGAGTTGAGACCGAGAAACAAGTCATCTGTTTAGATATTCCCATTGTCCTGAGAATGCAATCACAAAGGCCAGCAGTCCATCCCAAAGTTCGATACAGCTTATTCAAAATTACAGGATACTGGGAGCACAAGCAAATCATCCAGAAGAATCCAGCACTGCTTTTCCAGCCTCTTGCTACCCAAGTAAGGAGAAGATATACGCTTCACCTTTCCAGCCTTTCTAGTTTGTCTGTAAGCTTGATTTCCTGTGGACTCCTGTTCAGAACACACACACACACACACACCCCAATACATGTGCACCTCTTCCCAAACTGCAATTTTCAGAGATATGGAAATTTAAGTCCATTTTTAAGAAGACTATCCCTGCTAAACAACCCAATATACGTCACCAAGCAGAGAGGACTCAGTAAATCAGGTCTGTAGGAAGCATTCCAAAACACTATGTACTTAACTTATAGCCATTTGACTAAAACAACACTCCAAAGTGACCTCCTCCAGGTGGGGTGATGCTGAACCGAGGCGGGCAGGCTCAGTAAAGCAGAGGCCGTGGGGAAGAGGGCGGCGGCCATACCACAGCGGGCCTGGACCATGGAGCAGCTGCACAGCGAGCAGCTACCCAAGAAGGACATCATCAAGTTTCTACAGGACCACGGTTCAGATTCATTTCTTGCAGAACATAAGTTATTAGGAAACATTAAAAATGTGGCCAAGACAGCTAACAAGGACCATTTGGTTACAGCCTACAACAATCTTTTTGAAAGTAAGCGTTTCAAGGGTACTGAAAGTATAAGTAAAGTGTCTGAGCAGGTGAAAAATGTGAAGCTTAATGAAGATAAATCCAAAGAAACCAAGTCTGAAGAGACTCTGGATGAGGGTCCACCAAAATATATAAAATCTGTTCTTAAAAAAGGAGATAAAACCAACTTTCCCAAAAAGGGAGATGTTGTTCACTGCTGGTATATAGGAACACTACAGGATGGGACTGTTTTTGATACTAATATTCAAACGAGTTCAAAGAAGAAGAAAAATGCCAAGCCTTTAAGTTTTAAGGTTGGAATAGGCAAAGTTATCAGAGGATGGGATGAAGCACTCTTAACTATGAGTAAAGGAGAAAAGGCTCAACTAGAGATTGAACCAGAATGGGCTTATGGAAAGAAAGGACAGCCTGATGCCAAAATTCCACCAAATGCAAAACTCATTTTTGAAGTGGAGTTAGTGGTTATTGACTGAAATAGCAATGCTTTGGATATAAAGACATAAGCAACAATAAAACATGACCTTGAAGAAACTTATGTAACTAATTAGAGCTGGTTACTATTGGAAGAGTCAACTGGAAAATTCAAGAACTCTGATATTGTTTACCCAATCCCCAACTTTTAATATATGTAATCCATTATAATTCCACAAAGTTTGAAATATTTTACTACAGCTGTGTAAAATATTGGTTAAAGAGAAATGACTTTCCTTTTACCTCATGTTGTAAACTAAAAGGCTCAATAAAAACATATTCAGTGTCAAAAAAAAAAGTGACCTCTCCCAGAAAGAAAAAAAAAATCAACATCTACCCTAAAATGAAGAAACTTCCTGCACCCTCTAAAATGTCAATGTTTTAAATATTTTCAGATCCAGTCTCCATTGATGTGTTTCTCCCATTTACTTGAAAGTACAGTCCACACTTTTAACATCGAGTACCACTACCATACTGCTGACTCCTGAAGGAAAACAATCTTGTCCGAGCCCTTCGGCCAAGTTCTAGTTCCATATACCTCTTCTAGGGGCATCTCATCTCTTGGATGCCTAGCTATCAACTAAGAATCATAAGAAAGGGGGAGAAAAGTATCACACACTGATTCAAAGTGTGACTTCAGACTCATCCAGCTTAGTTTGAATCCAAGTCTTATCATTTATAGCCCTGTGACCTTAGGCAACTTATATAACCTCCAAGACTCAGTTTCCTCAGCTGCAAAACGGGACTAATAATAGAGCCTATATCACAGGGCTGAGATAGAAATTATATAAGTTAAGAATAGAAGAATGACTGGCATGTTGTACTTCTGTAATAAATATTTTCCATTGTTTTTTACATTATTATCATTATGCACAAATTAAATTTATCTCTCCTTGTTATTCACATGTAAATTTCTGTACAGCACAATGGTAACTGTTCCTCAGGATCAAAACCTTATTTTAACTTATTTTCTCTTGTTTATAGGTCACTTAAGTTCTTTGTAGAATGATACGACATACTAATGAATAAGCTGAATAATTATGAATAAATGAAAATATAAATATAACCACCAACTGTTAATTTCTTTTCAAAATTTATCTCACCCTCCTTATTCCTGCCCTCAAGACCCTTATTTGAACTTCTGCCTTCCAGTACATAATTACCTCCATGAGGCCCCCAAACTGAACACTCAACCTGTAGGCTTTGCCCTACAATTCATTGTCTAATCAAGCTTTTTAAGACACTGTTTTCAATCTATTGCCCTATAATGGCTCTTAATTTCCCTACCTGATATTAGTCCAAACTGCTCATTTTGGCATTGCAAGATCCCCATCAGCAGGACTTTCCCGAATTTGACCTCTCACTGCTCCCAGCACTGACCTGTTCCTGAGCCTGAGGTCCTCACCCCTACCACATGCCAAATGCATTGGACATCATCCAGCCTCTACCTCAGCCACCTGGAATCCCTCAAGCCTTTTAAAACACAAATCTAATCATGCCACTCCTCTGTACTTTATCCTGCAATATCTCTTTTGCTTTCAGAATAAAACATAATTTCTTTATCAGCATGTTTATAGAGTCAACCAGGTTTCAAACATTATGCTGGGCAACGGTGAACAGGATTCGGTTCTGGCTCCTAAGGTGCTCACAGTCTTACAACAAGATGTAAAAATGTCCTGTGAAATTGGTCCCTGCCTACCTCTGGCACATTCGCCACTCTTTGCTTGAATCTTACTCTTCAGCCTTATTTAATAGCACCAGCAGTTCTCCACATGTGCCCTGTTCCCTCACCTTCCCGGGATCTCCCAATATCCACCCCCACCTTTGTCTAGTTTGGGTGTTTCTCTTCTGCATTCCTATAGCACTCTGTCATGGGTTCTTCCATAGCATTACACTACCATATGGGAGGTCTCCCTAACCAGATAGTCAAAAGGAACTGGACTAGTTAACTCCCGTGGTAGCTAGTACATACCGTTAAGTGATGGCATGTTGCTCTATTCTGATTATGGATGTTTATGGAATGACATTTTGATTCTCTCCATAAGGAGAAAGGTCCACGTGTTTGAAAATTATTATGAGCTACCCCTTCACTGCTTTTCCTTTCCTGCAGGCATTTACCTTCCCTGGTAAGCTCCCCACTGCTTTTCCCACAGAGCTTGTATTCCTACTCCTGAGTGTTGTTTATCGCTTTCCTCTGGGCTCCTTCCTTATAATAGTTTATGCTTCTCTCCTATTTAGGATTTGCTACTCTGGATCATGTTTTCTGGGCATATAATTAAATGACAATTAAATGGGCTCGGGAGTCAAACAAACCTGGTTTCAAATTCTAGCTCTGCTGTGGTGAAGTGTAGAAGTTTACTTACTCTTCTGGTCCTCAGAGTTGTCACATAGAAAGTGGGATAATAAAATAAAACACTGTCATACAGAATTCTTAGGTGTATTAAAGACATACCCCATATCAAATGCCACAGCAGCCAGGGCTTGTTGGGAAATCTAAGTCTGCTTATTTATCTATCTTTCCATCTGTCCAATAATGCTTTGTTATTCAGCCCCTAGTTTTTATCACAGACATTATTATAAAGACCACAGATCTTGGTTTTTAATTCCCTTCAGTTTTAGACAGACGGCACCAACAGAACTGGTCACAACAAAGATTCATGTTCAGACACTTTCCAATCACTGAGCACATGAATAAATTATCAGAGCATTCAACTTCCTCCTGCACTCTCAGCAGAGACCTGGTCTCCTGCTTCCCAGAGAAAATAATGCCATCAAACAGGCACTGCCCCAACATCTCACCCTAAAACCTCTGGGTCTGCAGTGAGAGAATGTGCCTCCAATTAAGCACAGGAGATCACCTACTCCACCTTCCTCCCAAACTTCTGCCATCAGTTAACGCATGCTCTCTCCTAATAACTTTAACCATCTACTCTACTGATTCCTTCCCATCGGTATGAACTGTCCCTTACTTCTCTATCCTGAGTCCTCATACCTAGTGGCTGATAAACTAACAGTGGCTTGGTAAGCATTTGTGGTATGAATAAATAAACCAGGATCTCTGCTGGAAACTGATCTCCTCCACAAAGATGGTCCAGCTGCTGTTCTTCCTCCCTGTGAGGTTCTACTGCATTTGTGTGACCACATCACCCCAAACCAAACCCTCCAAAAGCTTCCCATTTCTTTCAGAGTAAACACCAACATCCTCACAATGGCCCATGAAAACATTCTCCTGCTTTAGGGCACTTGTACTTGCTCTTCCTTCTACCTGGAATGATCTTCACTCCAAATATCTGCTTGGCTAACCCCCTCACCACCAATTCTTTCTCTGTTCTAATGTCATCGTCTCACTGAGGTTCCACCATTAACATCATGATTCTCCCTATCCCTCTTTCCTGCTTTATTTTCCATCATAATGCTTATCACTATCTAAGCTATCATTTCCTTGATATCTGTCCCACACTTGCAGAAGTATAAGCTTTATAGCCAGTTATGTTTGCCTATTTTATTTCTTGCTTCATCTCTAACACTTAGAATAGTGCCTGACACATAGCTGATGCTCAATATCTATTTGTTGAATGAAGGAATGACCTTGTAATTGGTTGTGTTTTATCTCATTAACTCATTACACAAATATTTATTGAGGATTTGCTGTGTACAAAGTACAGTTCTAAACTCTGGGGCAGAAGAAGAAGGAGAAAGAGAATCCCAAGCAGGCTCCATGCCCAGCATGGAACCCAATGTGGGACTTGATCCCATGAGCCTGAAATCATGACCTGAGCTGAAATCAAGAGTCGGACACTTAATCGACTGAGCCAGCCAGGTTCCCCAGCTTTAATTTATAGATAGTTCTGCATGATATGTCAAAGTAAACAACTGCATCACAATAGCCTTACTCAGGAGTAATCTTTAAGGGCAACTGTGAAGAGAAATCCTGCCAGTGGGCAGAATTTCAAGCAGTGCAGGTTTTGTTCATTTGCCTCAAAGAAGAGATGGCTAGAGGTACAAATCTCTACTGATTCTTGTGCAGTGGCTAAAACTGACTGAATAGTCAAGAACTTGGAAAGAGCATTATTGGAAAGTTGGTGCAATGATGTTGCTACAGCCATACAACTGAATACTTCTCAGCGATAACAAACCACTGACCCGTGCAATAGCATGATGTTAAGAAAATCACGAAGAATCAAAAAGCAACATAGTCTATGACTCCATTTGTAGGACATTATAGAAAAGGCAAATTCTAGGACCGGAAAACTGATTAGTAGTCACTGGGGGCTAGTGAAGGGAAGAGTTAACCACAAAGGGACATCGGGAAATTTGGGGGGGTGATGAACTGTTCTATATCTTTTTTTTTTAAAGATTTCATTTATTTATTCATGAGAGACAGAGAGAGAGAGAGAGAGAAGCAGGCTCCCAAGGAGCAGGGAGCCCGATGCAGGACTCGATCCCAGGACCCTGGGACCATGACCCGAGCCGAAGGCAGATGCTCAACAATCTGAGCCACCCAGGCGCCCAAACTGTTCTATATCTTGATTATGGTGGAAGTACACAAGTATATGTGCTCGCAAAATTATAAAATGTAAGATGGGAGAATTTTTCTGTGGGATGAATTTTACTGAATGGAAGAAAAGACAACTAGATGACTAGATGTCAATATCTAACAGAGCAGACTTTACACAAAAATTATTACAAACGGGTGCCTGGGTGGCTCAGTCAGTTAAACATCTGACTCTTGGTTTTAGCTCAGTTATAATCTCAGGGTTGTGAGATCGAGCCCCATGTCAGGCTCTACGCACTGGGCGTGGAGCCTGCTTAAGATTCTCTCTCTCCCTTTCCCTCTGCTCCTCCCCCCTTCTCTATCCCTATCTCTCTCTCAAAAAAAAAAAAAAAAGATTATTACAAAAAAATAATATTTCACAAGAGCAAGTATTAATTCATCAAGAAGACATAGAAACCCTATATATACATGAGGCTAATGATAGCTTTAACACACATGAAGCAAAAAACTGATGAAACTAAAAGGAGAATTTTTTAAAACCACAATTATAGTAGAAAATTTCAGTATTCCTTTCTCAATAATGGTTATGAGAAGTTGGCAAGAAATCCATCAAATGTATATAAAAGAACTGAGCAACCACTATTAGCCAAATTTATCTAATTAAAATGTATACAACACTTCCCCAACAACAGCAGAATATAAAGTCTTTTGAAGTGCACTTGGAATAGTCACCAAATAGACCACATTATGGGCCATTAAAAAATTCTAAATAAGTTAAAAAAATTGAAAGCATGCAGAATTAATGCTTAGACCACATGCAAGAAAATTAATGAACTAGGAAACAGAAAAAAGAACTGAGAAAATCAATGAAACCAAAAACTGGTTCTTTGATGAGACCAGTAAAGTTAATGAACCTCAAGTCAGACTAATCAGGAAAAAAACAGAAAACACAATTAAGCAATATCAGAATGAAAGAGGGACATCACCACAGATGCTTCAAACTTTCAGAAGTTAATAAGGCATTATTGTAAACAGTTTAATCCAATAATTTTGACAACTTAAATAATGTACAAATTTCTTTAACAAAACACAAACTGCCAAAGCTCAGTCAAGAAGAAACAGATGATCTGAATAGCTATATATCTACTAGAGAAATTGAATTCATAGTTTAAAAAAATCTTTCAACAAAGACAACTTTAAGATTCACTGGTGAATTTTACTAGTCTTAAAGAAATAATGCCATTTTTACACAAATGCTTCCAGGAAATTGAAGAGGCCAATATTACCCTAATACAAAAACTAGATAGATATTACAAGAAAGGAAATGACAGACACATGTTTCTCATGAATGCAGATGCACATAATATCTGTAACAAAATTTCAATGATCAAATTCAGCATTGTCTAAAATTATATTTAATGACTATGAGGGTAATTTTATTTGTCAACTTAACTGGGCCACAGAATGTCCAGATATCTGGTTAAATAATATTTCTGAGTCAGTTTATAAGGGTATTTCCAAAAAAGATTAGCATTTGAACTGGACTGAGTAAAGCAGATTGTCCTTTCCAATGTGGGTGAGCATCATCCAAGCTGTTGAAGGTCTGAATAAACCAAAAAGGTGGGGGAAGGCTGGAAGGTTGAATTTTCTCTCTCTTTCTGCCTGTTTGAGCTGAAACATCAGTGTGCCCTCACCTGGGACCTACACCATCAACCCTTCGATTCTCTAAACTACTACCACCTGCTTTCCTAAATCTCCAGCTTATAGACAGAAGACTATGGGACTTCTCAGCCTACATAATCATGTAAGCTGATTCCTTTTAATATATATATACACACATATATGTATATATAAAGATTATTATTAAGATAATTATATATATTTATTATTTGTTTATATGTATTATATATTTATTTATATATAAGTTTATATTTATTATATTACATGCAAATACCTAATATATATAACCATTAACACCATTCATGATTTGGAAAAAAAATTAGAAATATAGGAATAGAATTAAACTTTCTAAAAAGTTCATCTATGAAAAACCCACAGCTAAAATCATATTTAATTTATTTGAAAGATCAAATGCTTTCTCCCTAATATCAGGAACAGAGCAATCTATTCTTATCATTTCTATTCAACAGGAAAAACTGAAAAACTTAGCTACTGCAGTAAGGCAAAACAAAAATTCCACATTCATGTTGAAAAAGAAGAGGTAAGACTATCTTTAGTCACAAACAATATTTTAATCTATTAGAAAATTTTAACAATTTTAAAACAAAACAAAACTTCTATATTTCATAAGTGCATTTATCAAGGTCTCAGAATACAAGGTCGATATACTAAAATTAATTGTATTTTTGTATAGTAACAATTAACAAGTGGAAATGAAATTTAAAACCCAATATCACTTACAATAACATCAAAAACATCAAATACCTAAGAGTAAACATAACAAAGTTTTTCAAGAACTCTACCCTGCAAAAAACATTATTAAAGACCCCAGAAAATATAGTTTTTTTTACTGTATTTGTGAATTAGAAGACTCAAAACTGTTAAAAGATTTCAGTTCTCTTCAAATTGTTATATTTAAGGCAGTTGATGTCAAAGTCACAGTGGTTGTAATTTATTTTTGTTGTTTTTTGTAAGAATTCGCAAGCTAGTTCTAAAATCTATATGGAAAGGCAAAAGACCTACAGCAGTAAAAGCAGTATCAAAGAAGATAAAATATGGAATATATACATTATGAGATATCAAGACTTATCATGCATCTATAGTAATTAAAACAACATTGTCTGACACAAGTATAAATGAGTACATGGAGAGGTCAGAAACACCAACACAAATACAATTACCTGGTTTATAACAAAGAGTTGAAATTCATTGGGGGAGAGAACAATATTTATAAGTAGTGCCATGTCAGTTGTATATCCACATGGAAAATAATGAACCTTGACCCCTGCCTCACCCGTACCTCAAATGGAAACAAGTGTGGTAAGTCATAGATCTATATCTGACAGCTTCTGAAATAAACCAGAGGATAATATTTTTATGACCTTGGAATAGACAAAGGTTTTTTTAAACAGGATAAAAATACCCCACTAATCATAAAAGAAATAATCAGTACATTAGGTTTCATTAAAATTAAGAATTTCTATTCATCAAAAGACACTATTAAGGCAAGCATACCACAGACTGGAAAATGGTATTTCAAATACCTAAAATACATAAAGCTTTTTAGGATTTCTAAGAGGTAACTTTCAAATTAACAATATAAAAATCATTCAAAAGAAATAGAAGCAAAGACTTGACACTTCATGAAGGAAGATACAAAAATGGCCATTAAACATATGAAAAGATTCTCAATATCATTAGCCTTTAGAAAAAAATTGAAATTAAAATCAGGAGATACCACTTTGCACCCACTATGGCTAAAATTAAAAATCGGTATCAAATTCTAGTGAAAATTTGGATTAAAGAAAACTTGCTTACATTGATTATGAGTGCAACTTGATACAAACATTTTAGAAAACCTTCTGGTGGTACCTACAAAAACTAAATATACCTATATCCAAGAATGGAGTTACTTGGAATTACTGGAATTAATTCCATTCTTCAACACATAAGTGCTTATATCCAACAAAAAATATGGTAAAGGATATTTATAACATCTTTTTTCATAATATCCCCAAACTATAAACAACCCAAATTTCCATCAGCAATAGACTGAGGATAAAAATTGTAGAATCGTCATACAATGGAATACTACACAACAACATTAAAGAACAAACCACTGATACATGCAAAAATGCACCAACAGGGTGCATGACTCCCAATGCTGAAATAAATGAAAGTCAGGCAAATCTAATCTTAGTGTTTTGGTGATAGCTGTGAGAATAGTATGTGCCTTTATGTAGGGAGGCATAAAAAAAGACACAGGGTTGAAAGAATCACCTAGGAAGCCAGAGTAGATATAGAAAGGGACGATCCTATATATAGAGATAGAGAGAGATAAAGATATAGATAGATAGATGATAGATAGATAGATAGATAGATAGATAGATAGATAGATAGATGATGATAGATGATAGATGGATAGATAGATAGATAGATGATAGATAATAGATGATGATAGATGATAGATAGATAGATGATAGATAGATAGATAGAGGTGGGAAGAGAGAGAAAGAGAGAGAGAGAAGGAGGATTTAGTGAAGTCAAAGATAAAAACCAGTACTTGTTTATGCAAGACAAATGCTGAGAAGTTTTTAATAAAGGACTGGTCAATTCTATCAAATGCTGCTTAGGGCATAAAATGTCAGTGAAAGAAATGACAGAAAATTAAACACTAGGTTGGAGAACATGGATATCTTTTGTGAGCTCGACCAGTTTTATTGGTTTAAAGGAACTAAAGCATGATTGGTGGGTTAAAGAGGCTATGGATGAAGAAAATTGGAAGCAGGGAATATGGATAATTTTTTTATATAAATTTTGCCATAAAGGTGAACAGAAAAATGGAGCAGAAGCTAGATTAAGAATGGGAGGTCAAAAAACTTTCCTTTGATAGAAAATATAAGATTATAATTAAGTTATAATCAGTTAAAAAAGAAACTTTAAAGATGTATGAAGGTAAAGGATGGAGCAGTGTCAGGAGCAAAGTCCTTTTAGAGTCAACAGAAGACAAACCTGGTTGTTGCTAATTGGAGTATTTTTCTGGTGAAACCTTGATTCAGTAACAAATATTTATGATTTCTGTTGCCACTGACTTAATCTTGGAATCCCAACCACACAGACACAACAGCTTGTTTTCAGTTTCACAATTTTCTAAACAGTGTGTTTAACTGATGGGTTTTCCTGACATACCACCAGTCTAAAGGTACATGATTGTCTTACAAATAGAAGTGGCATGGGGCAGCTGGGTGGCTCAGTCGTTAAGCGTCTGCGTTCGGCTCCGGTCATGATCCCAGGGTCCTGGGATCGAGCCCCGCATCAGGCTCCCTGCTCAGCGGGAAGACTGCTTCTCCCTCTCCCACTCCCCCTGCTTCTGTTCCTTCTCTCGCTTTGTCTCTCTCTGTCAAATAAATAAATAAAATCTTTAAAAAAAAAAAAAAAAGAAGTGGCATATGCTGCTCTGTTAGAGCAAGTGATGAGGCAGTGAGAAGTGCCCCTTTATCATAAAAAACATATTAGAACACAAGGACTCCAGGAAAATGGCCAAATTACCAAATGGGAAAATACAGAGTTCTTTTAGAAATGGAAATCTCTAGTACAAAAATCCAGTGAGAATTTTCTCTTCTATTCAGAACAAATAAATATAACCATAGAATAAATGGATGGACTTTTTGAATCAGAAATATAACACCACAGAATTATTAACTTTAAAAACCACCTAAGCATTTAAGCTCTCTGGAGAAACATGAACATTGAACATTACTATTAAGATGCAAAATGATTATGATTTTTTTACTCACTTTTCTCTGTGAAAATTTAATGAACTATTTGGGTTTTTTTTTTCTCCTTATCTCTACTGAGTTTTCTTTTCCCATTAATGGAGTATTAATTTTATCCATTCCACTTATATGTTTTAATAATTTTTACTCTGATAAGCTCTTCAGTGAAAAAGCAGTGAACAGTGTGTTCAATTTAACATTGCTAAAAATGACTTTAATATTTATATTTCCTGAATGTAGTATTTGAACATACAGTATCTATCTTGTTTAATGTATTTTGTGTTCACATTGTCTATAATTTTATTCACACCTGTATGTAAAGAATAAAATCCAGTACTTACCCATGTTCACTAACAACTGAGAAAGACGTCAGGAGAGCATTGGCTCTAAATGAGGATTAGCTTACTCTCAAAAAAAGTTCACTGGGCCTCAGGTCGCTGTGTTCACAAGAATTGTCATGCTGACCAGCTGATAACTGGTGCACACATTCTGTTGTTGCTGTTGTTGCTGCTACTGTTGTTGTTGAAGCCAACTGTTTGGAATTTAGAAAGTATTCATGCCAAAAGCCTTGGTGACAGGCAAACTATTACATTAAGAAGATAAGGGCCAGCACAACTAAAGTGTATTCCATATAGACATTTTTTGGATGGTGGGCTTTAGTGGGGACATTTTTACTTTCGGATGAAAAAAACAAGAAAGGATCCCCTCAGCACAACTTTGGGTTTCTCATGTCTTTTTAATTTGATGGTTTGTGCCTTCAGCTTATTTATAGATGATACAATGAGGTGTGATCCTAGGTTTTAAGCTGTATATTGACCACATCATTGTCATATAATTTTGGGTTCCAATTTATACTTATCTGTGTTTTATGTTCTTTCCTATATTTTGCTAAAATCATAACACACACCTTACTCCAACACAATAATTAATATTTAGCAGACATAATTTAAATATTGATATAATTCAATAAAGTCACCCATATTTGTGTTAACCACACGCACAAGAAATAGCATTTGCATTATGGGACTCCCTATAGTTCCTATTTTTCTCATATTTGCCTCAAAATAGAGAATTGGACTCCAAAGATATGGTATTACTCCAAATTAAATTTTAAATGATATATAATTAGATTTATATTTGTCTTATAAATTAAAGTTACATTGTTGGCAACAGGAACCAGGGAGTTGGCTGGTGGTAAGAAATAACAAATTCTTCCTTCCCTTGTTTTGTCTGAATTCCTTCCTTTCTCTGTCAAAAATCACAATGCATTCTTCAAAAAGAACACACCATGAGTCAGAGAGATTCTGACTCTCTTGCTTTCATTCTGAGTACACCGGCACCGACAAATGACACAGTTCAATGCCAGGGCCCTGCCTGCTTGTCTATTAACCTAATTGACAATGCCTACGACACGTGTCGGAATGAGTCCTTTCTGAACAGCTCACAGATTTGAGCAAATAGGAAGGGGTGGGGGAGGGAAAACCTAAACACTCCTGCTCCTTCATCTCTGGGAGAATAAAGTGCCAGCTTGACGGTTCAGGATCATGTCAAAAACTCAAAAAATTATTTGCAAGAAACATATATGCAATGCGGGGAACTTCCCAGATGGACAATAGGAGCTGTGAGAGAGTATGTTATTAAGGGCCTTCAGCGTGGTCTTAGGATCAGGATACAGCTGTGTAACTGATCAACAAAGGAATTTTCAAAGGCTTCCGGGACAGTGATGAATAAAATTATTCATCTAAAGGCAGGTGCATTAAAAAGGAGAAACACTGTTAACTCCGAATATGGAGAATAAATATAAGGGTCCAAGAGGATGAGAGCAAGAGAATTATAGAAACTAAGCTCAGATGTGTATGGTAAGGCTAATAAATTAGTAATATAGCCTCAGGCTTTTTGCCAAGAAAACTGACAACACCATGGCTCAAATTGTCATGAGACATGTTTAGTAGTATGTCAAAAAAGTCAAATTTCACTCCCCTTATCTAGCAGAGAACAAGAATATGTATATATTTTAAATGTCCCATTGCAGTCTAGCCCACAGGTTATATGAAACTTGCTATTTTCATGCCATATTTTCCAGTGTGCTACTAAGCTTTGTCTTGCTTATCAAGATGGAGAAATTTGCTTCCAACTTCCATTACAGGCATTTTACAAACTACTTATTCATTAATTTATCCAACGAATATTTATTGAGTGTTTATTATGTGCCAGACCCTCTGAGAGAGGCTACTTGTTATTGCTACTCAGTATAAATGTGAACTATGTATGAACCCAAATTTTGCAATTTTTTTAATATGTAGAAGCTATTGAATTAATACCACCATTAGGATAAAAATTCCAAGGATGATTACTGTGTTTTTTAAAATCTGTTTCTTCTAAAATTATAAGCTTTGGGGACACAAGTATTGAATCTAAGTTGTTCTCATTTTTTCTCCTAGACACCACCTCACATAGAAGACCTTCAATATTTTCTATAGATGTTGATATAGGTACAAACAGGCAAGTATATAAAATATAATCATCATTTATCAAAGCAAAGTTCAAAATGTTGGTTGACAGAGTATAATTAAGTAGAAGATGCCCACTGTTCATAGTCAGCTATTTTATTCATCCATCCATCCATCCACTTTCCATCCATTTATTCCTTCAACACTTTTTATTGACAGATGCTAAGGATAAAAGAGTAAATAAAGTAGACAAGGACTCTACAATCTCAGGAAGATTGTATTCTTCTGAAGGAGAAGACACAAATCATTATATATTGTGGTAAGTACAAAGAAAGAAACCAAAAGACATACTATAGAAAATAATGAGAAGAGATTACCTTCGATTACACTCCTCTTTGAGGAGGTGACATTTAATCTAAGAAGTGACAGAATTAGAGAATTTTAGTTACTTTTGCAAGAGCAAAGACTCTAGAAAGAGAAAGAACTTGGTGATGCCTAATGCACTGGGTTGAATAGTGTTCCCCCAAAATTCATGTCTGCTGGGAACCTCAGAATGTGACCTTATTTGGAAATAGGGTCTTTGTAGATATAATCAACGTCAAATGAGGTCACACAGTATTAGGGTGGGCCCTCATCCAATGACTGCTATTTTTATAAGACAGAAATTTGGACATAGACACACATGGAATAAGGCCATCTGATAACAGAGGTAGAGATTAGAGTTATATTGTCATAAGCCAAGGAACACCAATAGCTAGACAAGGCAAGGAAGGATTCTCCCCTAGACCCTTCAGAGGAAGCATGGCCCTGCCAACACCTTGATTTTGGACTTCTAGTTTCCTAAACTGGGAGGCAATAAATTTCTACTATTTTAAATCATGAACTGTGTAGTAATTTGCTACAGCAGCCCTAGGAAACTAATACACCTAGGAAATGTCAGAAGGCTTCTACTAAAACCAGTCGGAATGAAAACCTTCCTTTGCTGAAGCTGCTAATCTAGGTGATTCAAGCTAGAGTGTTTGCCATGGCTAAAGGACACCTTGCCAAAGAATAAAGGCATCATACGCAAAGCTAAAGCTGAGAAAGCCCTCATTGGACATCTGGATTCAGCCTAAGGCCTTTTCTTATGTAAGTCAATTTGAGTTGAATTTCTGTCATTTATGTCTTTAAAAAAAACTAAATAATACAGAAATCAGTATTTGGAAATAGAATGTTATACACGATGAATCCTAAAATATGGGCTTATGTACATCAAGATGGAATTCTGAGCAGTGATGAGATCCCTGTTTCAAACTGAGAAATTGGAAGTTCCTGTGTATGTCAGGAAAGCAACTGATTCAGCTTATGCCTGTTGTCTCTGGAGACATAAAGCCTATGCTTCACTGAGCCTGGAATTTGAGTGACTTCATAAAAAGTATCAGGTTTGTGATTACAAGTTCTCGAAGCTCTTGGTAAAATCCAATGAGAAAGAAAAAACTTAAAGAAGAGAAATGTAAGAAAATAGGTTTTTGCTAGAGTGACTCTATCTGCCTTTGGCCAGAAATTTAAAGTCAATGAACACACCTAGATCATTGTGCATTTTCTTAGGTCAAATTACCTGACCTAAACTGAAGGACCTGGGAGCAAAGATAAGAAGGCTGGAATGAAGTGGGAGGGGACCTGGGGGGAGATACTTCCTGATTCCCCAGGCCCTTCCTAAGCACCTCTGCTCATCACTCCCTGC
The DNA here is from genome assembly GCF_054177405.1 of Leptonychotes weddellii. NCBI lineage: Eukaryota > Metazoa > Chordata > Mammalia > Carnivora > Phocidae > Leptonychotes > Leptonychotes weddellii. The sequence goes on from NC_138374.1 coordinate 111,228,505, forward strand.
CTGACCACAGTGACAACTACCCTCACTGTAAAGGGCCATCACTGGGATGTAGCCTATAAGCAGGAATGGATCATGCCTTTCTCCCCAGCAGGCTTTCCACTGACCCAAGATATTAGCTAACATGGAAACCATTAATCTAAGGGTTTGAGGTTTGGCTAAAAAGCACTGAGTCTGGTTTTTAAGAGATGGACAATCCCAAGCCATGGTTTAAGTTTAAGAACAAAAATATGACAAGATCTGACTTTGGGTATTAGACCATGAGTTAACCACAATTGACCAAAACTCCCAGATAAATGCCAAGCCTGAAAAACAAAGACCTGTGATTATTTAAATGCTAAGATACTCCTCAGTTTTCCAAATCTGCACCAAATGAGCACAATCCTTAAATGAGTGTCTTCCTAGTACCCACCTCCGATGTAGTCATGGAAAATAATGAACAATGGACAAGAGGCAAAGACAGGAGAATCCAGCTTGGTAAATTTTTGCTATCTTACTTTAGAAAAATATGCTATATTCTATGAAGTTGTAAACTTCAGATGTGAGTTTATATTTGAATTTTCTTGTTTTCCTGCTCCTGGGAAGTTGAGTGGTTTCACAGTGGTTGCATTGAGTATTTTATCCACAAGTCTCCAGAGTATGAGAAGCTATGCTGAATCCAATCAAGGTGAGTGAACATTACCTTGCACTGACTTGGAGTTCAATGCCCCTGGATATAAATTTTGGTTTTCTCATGCTTACAAGGGAGTAAATATTTGGTTTCTTATAATGGCATAATATTCAATAGGAGAGTTTTTGAAATTCTATGTATCAAAAGAAAAATTTATGTGGATCATAAATACCTAGGAGTTAGAGCTTATTGGGACATATTCTTTTTACCTTCCTGACATCCATTTCTACTTTTTCTGGTTCTTTATTTATTATAAAGTCATTTAATCCCTATTTGTAGTCTTCCCCACCCCAGATCCAGACATCAGCATAAGAACCACACTCAGTCTACAGAGTGACTAGCCCATAGATGGCGGGTGGTCCAAGGGGAATCATTAAAACTTGATAAATTTGAGCTCCAACGTTGTAACATTCTGTTATAACATTCTGTTAACTGAGCAATTTAGAAACGTTGAATCATTGACAGATACATACCTAATAAAATTATTAGACCACAAAGAGATAGGAAGAAAAACAGAGAAAGAAAGCAGGGGAAGGAGGGCGGGGGAGGGCATCCATACTCCCTGCTCTCCTCCATTCGCTATAATTGCTTCTTCAGAATTGAAGAAATGGTAGTAGTTATTTCAGAATCTCTCAAAGCAGCATTGCACCTGGTTGAAATGATGTTAATAATGGGTATGTAAGATTAGGACCTTGCACTCTAAATCCAATTGGTATTGCATGTGCATCTATTAACAATGCAACTATGAACATCATTCTCTTATTGTATGAGTAAATAATAATTTATAACATCTTTCTGGACAGTCTTTTAATAAAACCTCTGTGCTCCAATAAGGTGAGCAGCATGAAATGCCTTACCTGGGCATCTCAATCTTCAGTCATACAACAGATTTTTCTTGATACTTTCAAAATAAGAAAATCATGTTTGTCATCCCTTCACCAGCAAAAAAAGTTGTGATGATTTCTAAGGATAAATCTGAGTATTTTTTTTACCAGTATGATTACTTGAATACATTCTAAAAGCTTCTCTTGAATACTGTAGATAGTAAAGGGATAACTGAATCAGTTTAAGTGGGACATTTGAAATTGCCAACCACATAATGGAACTGCCTAATGAAAACCACTCCTACCACCCCCTAGGAGAAATGCTGTCCCCAGTGGTTCTTCCTGCAAAAAGCTACTAGGGCCTCTGCCATGTATAAAAGGAGAAACCAACCTCACATCTCTGTGAAAGCTGACTGACAGGGACTCATGATAAATCTGAAGGTAGTAAAAGACAAGGATAAGCAAACATTTTTGCATAAGAGCCATTCAAATATGAAGTTATTGAAATAAGAACAATAATAAACATAAACAAAACAAAGTTAATATTTCCCCTTCTACAACCCTCTCCAAATCTCAAAAGAAAAAAAAATTAGTCTAGCAAAACTCAGGTTCATCCAAAATAATTTTACCCCAAAGGGATGTAAATGTAAGTTCAGTTGAGCAAGCGGTCCTCATGACTTTTTGTGCTATGGGTCACTGGAGAAACTCACTAAGTTTGAGCAATAAAAGTAAAGTTCTGACTTCAGATTGCCCGGAATTTTAAAACTGAATTCCCAGGAAACTCACCACTGCATAATATATACTGAATCAATGTGGCTGGTTAATATTTTCACTTGTAAGGAGAAATTCAATACAGAAAAATCTCTCAGGAGACTCTAATTGAAATAAGGTGAATAGAGTTAGATCATAATCCACAGAAACACAGAGGAGGGATATCCAAGTCAGCTTGAGGTTTTCAGAAAGTGTTCCTGAGTGAGAAAACTTCTCATGAACTGAGTTCCTTAGGACAGAGTAACAAGATGTTGGACGGGGGAAAGACTATTCCATACTAAGAAAATAAAAATAGCAAAGAATTGTGACATAAATAGTCCAGCATTTTTGAAAAACCACAAGTTATTTGGGAAGATGATACCCAAAGGATAAGTAAGACTTAGCGAGGGAAAACATGAAGGGAAGAATATTTTAGGCAGAGAAAACAGTGTGTGGGAAGACCCTGGAGAACAAAAGAACTAGGCACATATGCAGACCTGAAGGAAAGCCATTGTGGTTGGAGCATATTGAGGAAGGATGAGAGCAAATTGAGGTAAGGTCGGGCAGATAGAAGGGGCCAGCTCGTGCAGTGTCCCATGGGCATGTTAAAGACTGTATTTTGTTTTTAGTTCCCAGAGAACTATTAAGGGTTTTACTGAGGGGTGATATTTTTTAAATGATTACACTGGATACCATGTGGAGAATAGATTATGAAGAGGCAAGAATGACCACAGAGAGAACAATAACAAGACTCCATTTGTCCAGGAAAGATATGAAGTGATTTGGACCAGGTTTGTGGTCTTGGGTTTGAAGAAAGACAGATAAATGAATATGAATAATAAAACATAAGAGAAGTTAGATGGAAAGGATTGATTTGTTCTACAGCTATAGGGAAATATTAAGAAACTTTAAGATTTTAAGCAGGGACGTGACTTGATCTGGCTGTTCTATGACAATAGTGCAGAGGACTGGAAGAGGAAAGGCAATCTAGAAGTCTTTTAAAAAATAGCAGTCAATGAGAAAGAAAAAGGGAGAAAAATAGAGGATATAATGACAGAAGATATATTAAGGAAATAGAATATCTAGCTCTTGATGAGTGACTATAAGTAAGGATGATGGAGAATGGAATGTAAGATGAACAGAACTTTGGCTGAGTTTCTAGATGGACAGTTGTGACTTTAACTGATGTAGAAGCGATAAAAGGAGACAAATTTGGAGAATAAATAATAAATCATTTTCCAGATTTGCTCAGTTTGTGGGACATCCAAGAGAATACAGAAATGGTTCTAGGGCTTGGAAGGAAGGTCTGGATGAGTCAGAGAGAATCAAAGTCACCAATGTAAAGGTGGTATTTGAAGTTACAGGTTTGGGAACACCTAGGTGGCTCAGTCAGTTAAGCCTCTGCCTTCGGCTCAGGTCAGGATCTCAGGGTCCTGGGATCGAGTCCCACATCGGGCTCCTTGCTCAGCAGGGAGTCTGCTTCTCCCTCTGCCTGCTGCTGTTCCCCCTGCTTGTGCTTGCTCGCTCTCTCTCTTTCTGAAAAGTAACTAACTAACTAAATAAAATCTTTAAGAAGTTACAGGTTTGCACGATTGTCCAGGAAGAATATTTCAAATAATTAAACTTTTTTTTGTTATTTTTCCCAATATACTGAAACTTTAAGTCTATATACCCCTCATTACCAGTGATTTTGACCATGTAAACAAGCTCACTCAAGTAAATGTGAGAGGGTTAACAACAAAATAAAAATAAACCTATATTTTTCATACTCTCCATCTCACCGCCAAATTATTGAAAGCCACTAATATAGATTAATAGAGGCAAGCATCCCTGAGGAACACCAAAATTGCCTAAAATAATGGCCCTCATGGCAGTCTCTCAAAAATTATGTGTTGAATGTTGACCAGATCAATGAAAGATGAAATGAGACTAAGAAAATGGCTGAAGAGGAAGCAGGAAAGATAGTGCTAAGGAAGCCAAAGGAAGAGATAAAAACTGTCAAACGTATGTGGGTGACTTTATCACACTCTATTTTAATTATTTTCTCTTTCCCCAAATTTAAATGACACATATCAGTCTGTTGTCCACCAAAACTAATATTAAATAACAACCATCTCTGAGCTGCATGATAAACAAGGTAAATTGAGGATGAACCGAAATTTTTGCCTCGTAAGTTAGTCTTCCCTTAATGCTACCCTTTTATCTATCACTCAAAACAAACACCAGAATACTAGTGAATGAGAATGATTTCATTTCAAGGATAACCTACTGATAATAGCAAACATTAAAAAAAAAATAAGTAGCAAATGGTGTGAGATAAACTCTGTAAATGATTATAATATCACAAGACTGAAGTGTGTGAGATTGAGAGTTGTTAAACTGGACGGTGAGATCCTTTGAATATTTGTATTCTTAGCACCTGGAATATGGTAGGTGCTAAATAAATGTTCAGTGATGTAGAGTGAATTGAATTTCCAAACTGAGGAGTCATGGTATTCTTTTCTTTCACCCCTCATGAATGCCTTCTGATCTGGTCTGTCTGGCCTCTAGCTGGCTATTACCTGCTTAGTCTCAGAAACTATGCTTAGACATCTCCAAAAGCCTTCCTTCAGTCCTCCTTTTAACTCCCCTGCATTGTCCCCTCCCCACCACCATCTCAGGGCTGAGTTGAGATGCCCCTTTTGCACACTGTTGAAGCAATAGGGGTTCTCAATGAAGAGCAATTTACACCCCAGCTCTGTGATATTTAGCAACGTTTGGGGACAATTTTTGGCTGTCAGAACTTGGCTGGAAGTCGTGCCACTGGCATCTAGTGGGCAGAGGCCAAGGATGCTGCTAAACATCCTACAATGCATAGGACAGCCCCTCACAACTAAAAATGATCCAACTTACAATTTAAAATGTCTATAATGCTCAGGTACAGAAGCCCTCTGCGAAAGCCTTTTCTGTGTGTATCTCACCTTGTACTTATTACATTGTATTATAATTTTTTTGTTTGTATCTACACTATATACACTTTAAAAGAAGGAACTTTTACCCATTTTATTCAAATTATCTGGCACCACAGATCACAACGTTGCACTTACAAACCAAGGATCATGAATTAATTTGTTGCTGGAGTCTTTTGTTTATTTCTAGTGTCTGGCCTCAAACTAAAAAGTGGTAGATGGTCAATGAATGATTGAATATATGTTACTTAATTCGTGACCACTTCAAATTCATCTTTCATCTTCTAGCACACTCACATGACCTTGAAGAATTGTTATCTTAGTATTTCAAATTAGAATGTGTTGTTGTGTGTGAATGTGGATTTTTAATTCCTTAAGACTATGTATAAAAATTTAAAAGTAAACTTTTTCCAAGCATTAATCCTTGGGGTACTATATTGCTTACATTTCTCCATTATATAACGTATCGCTTTCTTTCCTTCATTGGCTTTCTATCTTTCTTATGGTTCCCTAGACATGGTAAAACAGGCTACAAAACTTATGGTAATTATATTGCCCAAAAGCTTTCACTGCGGAAAGATTATTGAAAGCCTAAATCCATCTTCAGTTATGGCCACTGCTTCTTCCTTCTCTGCATGTTTATTTACCTACTCCGAGAACTTGCATAGGTTAGTTAGGCATAATTTCCTTTTACAGAGAACCATGATGCCTATCCCTCCATTAGTTTTGTGTTTAAATGTTCAATGGATTTGTTTTCCATTCCTTCTATAGCTGGTAACTTGTGAGGCCCCCTCAAGGGATAACATTAGCTCCTCTGAACAATCTGGACAAGAGATTTCAACCTACTGGGCAGAGAATGCTGGCAGTGTGGCTCCTGGGAAATGAGCATCTGTCTGATTTCCTACTGAGCTTATCTAATGCTGTGTCCCAAGGTATATATTTCCCCCTAACCTCAGTGGCTCTGCTGTTAAAGCAAGCATGATATTTACTACTACTCTCTCTGTAAGAAAAGAAAGATCATAGCACAGTAGCACAAACAAGGACTTTGGAGTCCAGACGACCCGCCTTTGAAACTCAGAGCTATTATTCTTTATCTGTGTGACCAGGAACTTTTTTTTTTCTTTTCCAAGTCTATAGTTTATTGCAGGAAGAGGATTCAATACAGCAAAAACATTAAAGTAAGGATATGCATCACAGACAACAGCAAGGGGTCCGATAGACCAGACTCAGGATCTAAATGTCCTCTCTCTGTTAAGGATTATACTGGACACAGTTTTTCTCTCTGATTAGAACCAGTCTGTGGATGGACCACTTTAGAAGCAGGAGCATGAAATGGAGTCTCAGACACGAATTTCTACAATTTGTTGGTCAGGTAGGCATATTTCTGCTTTGTAACCAACTTCCAATAGTCTCATCAAATGAGGTGTGAATCAGGGTGCCTGGGTGGCTCAGTCGTTTAAGCCCCTGACTCTTGGTTTCTGCTCAGGTCATGATCTCAGGATAATGAGTTTGAGCCTTGCATCATGCTCAGCTTGGCAGGGAGTCTGTTTGAGATTCTCTCCCTCTACCTCTCCCCCACATGTGCATGTGTGCGCCTGTGTGCGCTCCCTCAAATGAATAAATAAATCTTTAAAAAAATGAGGTGCGAATCATCAGTATCACTCTTACCAATAAACAATGCCAATAAACTGAGTACAAACTACCTCAAATCTTCTTAGACATTTGGTTACAAAGCAATACTTTGTAAATAATTAAGTTTCATGCCTTGATCAGGGGTCATTGTGTTACAGAAACTTTAGCACGACAATTTAGGGTAATTCCAGGCCTGCTGAAATTAACGCTTACAGCACTATTGCTATGAACAGCCACATTCCTGTTTTTTGATACACATATGCACATTTCTCTTGGGTGAAATTATGCTGGATTATAGGGTATGAATATATTTAACTTCAATATATAATGCCACACATTTTTCAAGTGGTTGTACCAATTTACAGTTATACCAGCAATGTATGAGGATTCTCATTGCTCTATAGGATTATATTATTGTTCCTTTGAAGCTTAGTCATTCTGGTAAGTGTAGTGACATTTTTTTTTTTTAATCAGAATTCCTCTGCTTACCAGTGAGGTGAGCCTATTTTCAGAACTTTATTGGCCATTTAGATACATTCTCTTGTAATGCGCTGTTAGATTTCATGCCTATTTTGCTATTGTGTTGTCCTTTTTTCCTAATTAATTTGTAGGATACCTTTAAATAGTCTGATTATGAGTTCTTTATTATATGTATTTCAAATATTATCACCAATTCCCTACATTGCTTTTTAATTTTTTAAGTATAATTTTAATTCAATTAATTTAAACTAAAAGAAATAAAAACAGTTATAGGAGAGATCATATGATATTTGTCATACACGTATATAAACATAGATGAGAGGTCATATAATATTTGTATTTTTCTGACTTTTTCACTTAGCATAATGCCCTGGAGGTCCATCCATGTTATTGTAAATGGCAAGATTTCATTCTTTTTTTTTTATGGCTGAATAATACTCCATTATATATGTATACCACAGTTTATTTATCCATTCATTCATCAATGGACACTTATGTTGTTCCCATATTGTGGCTATGTAAATAATGCTGCAATAAACATGTGGGTGCAGATATCTTTTCAAATTGTTTCATTCTCTTTGGATAAATACCCAGAAGTGGAATTGCTGGATCATATGGTAGTTCTATTATTAATTTTTTTGAGGAGCCTCCATATTGTTTCCCATAGTGGCTATACCAATTTATATTCCCACCAACAGTGTATGAGGGTTCACTTTTCTCCACATTCTCACCCCCACTCATAATATCTACTCTCTTTGAAAATAGCCATTCTAACAGGTGTGAGGTGATAGCTCATTATGGGTTTGATTTGCATTTCCCTGATGATTAATGATGTGGATTATCTTTTCATGTATCTGTTGGCCATCTGTATGTTTTTTTTGGAAAATGTCTATTCAGATCTTCTGCCCATTTTTTATTTGGATTGTTTTCTGCTATTGAGTTGTATGAATTCTTTATATATTTTGGATATTAGCCCTCTATCAGATATATGACTTGCAAATATTCTCTCTTGCATTTAGTAGATTGTCTTTTTGTTTTGTTGAACCAGAAATATTAACCCCATTTTCCTTGTCTGTAAGCAGGAAATAATATCTACTTCAGATGCTTAATGAGTTACACATACAAATATTTAGCAAAGGATTTGGCCATTGTTAAGCATTCAACAAATTAGAGCTTATCGTTTTTCCAGGAACTTTGTTATGTGTTATCCCATAGCAGTGAATTAGAGAGTTCAAGTATAAGATCTAATTTGAAATCCTTTTTTTAATGAGAGAGATGAGTGCACTGAATCATGCCAACAAATTTTATCCTCTGCAGGAAGAAATATAAAATGTAGCAATAAAGCACAATGTGGATTTTCTTGGTGGGGCTTCACATCTGGTAATAGAGCTCAATGAGCCACTCTGATAAAGTATTCCCAGGTAACTCTCTTTTGGATTAGTAGCCTGCTAGATTTTTATTCTTTCTAATTTTCATGTGGCTGCTTCTTTTCTCTCAACCACAAGGACCAGAGATTCCAGCTGGTTAATATGTTGCACACTGTGAAGTAGACGCTATTTTAAATTAAGGCACTATATGAGAACACGCAAGAAGCATATAAAATCATTTGACTTTTTTGACATTCCCATATTTTTTGCATAAATACGTAGAGGGCACCTTCCAAATCTCCCCAATAGTCTGTCACAGTTAATCTCAAGGGGAATACAAATCACAGTAGCCAAGTCCCAAGAAATACACTAAAAGCAAGTGACTCAAACTCTCAAGTGGCTCCATTCTGCTCATTTGTTTTTCCACAGACTAGATTTTGTGCCTGGGTGATCACTTTTCCTTTAGCAAGAAGTAAATTGTATTTCAGCTGCTGCTCTTGCATATTTGGGACTCCACAGATCTTTGATTGCCGAGATGTTGTATATTGCATATAGAGCTGGCTTTAATGACGCACTCATGGAAAATTGATCTGCCTCGTCAGGAACTGACATTCATCTCAACTCAATGGAAGTTGCTGATCTGTTGCCAAGTGCATAGCTTCCCAGAGATCAACATTCAAAGGCAGCATCATTAGTAATAATAATATGTTGAAGTCCATGCTATGAAGCTCTTCAAATACTCAAATTCATTCTTCTCTTAAAGCCAAATGCCTTCAGTCTTCAATAATCTGTACTTTAACCAGGATCTTAGCCCCGGTAATTTTTTAAAAATTTTTAAATGATGGCAACTTAAGAACTACCTTCTCATAGGTCTAAGACCATTTTTATATAAAGTAAATGCCTAAAACTCATTTAGAAAGAAAACATTCAGAGCAGCTTTGCATTTCAGTACCCATTCTTGTGTGTTTGTCAGGAATATTAATTACTTCTCAGGTACCACTAAGAACATGAAAATGGAGGTTTAAAACGATAACGAGGGGCGCCTGGGTGGCTCAGTCGTTAAGCGTCTGCCTTCGGCTCAGGTCATGATCCCAGGGTCCTGGGATAGAGCCCCGCATAAGGCTCTCTGCTCAGCAGGAAGCCTGCTTCTCCCTCTCCACTCGCCCTGCTTGTGTTCCCTCTCGCTGTGTCTCTCTGTGTCAAATAAATAAAATCTTAAAAAAAAAAAAAAAAGATAACGAATCAGCCAAATGGAGAAAATCCCTACTATGGCTTGTATTCAATAAGGAAATAAGAGACCATTATACTTTTGGATTTATAACAAATAGGCCTTATAAGCTTTTAGAAATTTGCTTATGGCAATGTGTGCATGTATAATAAATGTAGCAAAAACAATTCTTAACCCACTCACTCAAAAGTGTAAGAAGTAAAACTTCCTTTTTGTCATTGAATTTACTTTTCTATTTTTAACCCCTATTTCCCTTAGTTTTCATTTAGGTCCTGGATCTCTAACATGAGGTCAAAGCTTGTGGGAGGGGAAGAAGTCTGATCTGAAGCTTGGTTTCAAGACTGTTTATTGATGATATCCACTGCAATATCCTCATTCCCCCTGGTCCTTCATCAGCCATGTAAATTTGAGCTGAATTGTCCCTCATTCCTAACCTCAAGGCCTCACAGGATTTTGCCCTCACTACCTTGATGTCTTTCCTCAGTGCATGGGCATCATTTTATTGCTGCTAGATAACATTACCCATAGAAATTCTATGGAATTAAAACCCTGTTGATGTCTAGGTCACCCTTGAGCATATGTATGACTGACCTTGTTCCATCCTTAACAGGCTGCAGAGACACAGGTTTTTGCTCCTATTGGCTCTGAAACACTAGGATTTATATCTAGGATTTCTGCATTGGGTGTGGGACTTACACTTTTGGGAGAGAGCAGTGTTTCCCACAAACCCAGCAGTTTAAGCTCTCCTGGCTTCCCTTCTAAGGAGATTCCCACTCCAATCTGGGAAAAGTGAAATTTGTCTCTAGACAGGAAGCCCTACTCTGAGTTCTTCATATGTGTTTTGAATCTGTTCTTTGGGTCTCATGTCCCCTTGAGTCTTCTGTTTATGTCCAGGAAAAGGCAGAAATGGCTCTCTTGCCTCCACTTTTTATTATAAAACTCCTTCCCTAAAGCACTGAAAGCTCAATGGCCTGAGTACTCAAATTTGAGAAGGGTTAAGTAGTATAAGGAAACACAAGAATAAAACCTTGGTTCATATTTCAAATATTGTCATACTTCACTAAACATTATTGAATTCCAACTCTGTGTCATGTGAAATATCAACAAAATTTCAGGAGACATTTCTATTTTATAGAACACCTTATTTTCAGCATATTATCAATAATTTAGATATTGATAGGCAAAGAGAATCCTAAATATATATGTCTCTCAGGTCTTTATTCTAAATGACCCTGAACTTTTTTGACGCTGAAAATCAATTTTTCTGACTCAGATCCCTTGAAAACCCGTATCCATAAATAACAAGCAAAAGGATGATGAAGGTAAGAAAGAAAAAGGAATATAAATTGGCCAAAGATCCAATTATATTTGGCTGCTTAGATTCCAGGATTGATTTTACTTGATTTTTCCAGCCATAGTAAATGTTATGAGACCCTATCAACCAAGGCAGGTAGAATGCTTTTTTATATCCTGCTTTCTCTGTATGCAATACTCATCTTCATCAACTATTCTTTGTCTGCCAAACACTAGTTCAATTTTGAATCCTTCCTCCCTCAGGCTAAGTGAGTTGTCTTTCCCTGGACTTTCCAAACACTTTTGCCCCATTGTTGGAATCCAATCACAAGTTGTATTTACGTCAGCAGATGTCTATTTTCTGTACTGTAGTTTATGTTTCTAAATGTGTTTTTTACCTTGTATTATTCATGCTCAGCATAACATTTGGATGTTCATTAAACGTTAAGTATGGGGAATAAAGAGGGAGAGTCAAGTAAGAGTAAACAGTATCCTGGTAGAGCTGGCCTTTAAAGTTTATTCATTAATTCAATTATCCAATCAATCATCCAAAAATACTTATTGAGCACCTACTATATGCTAAGCACTGTATAGGCATTAGAATTAGTACAGTGAACAAAATAGACAAGATCCCCATTGAGCTTACCTTCTAAAAGGGGATGAAGACAGTAAACAAACAAATGTATAGAACATCACGCTGTGATCAGCAATCTGAAGACAATAAAACAAAGTAGATAAATAGAGTGGACCACACATTGGAAAGTTATTCTTTTTTATACAGAGCAGTTCCAAAAGGTCTGACCACCTCAAATTAGGTTATATTTGGGCAAAGACCTAAAGGATGTGTGGCAATGAATTATGTAGACATTAGGGCTGAAAGTGTGGGGGGACCATTCTATGCAGAGGGAACTGTAAGTGCAAAGGTACTGAGGTAAAATGATACCCACTGTGTTGAAGGAACAGGCATGAGGCAGTATAGGTAAAGTGAGGAGGAGGGTAGGTAATTAGGTCTGAAAAGTCTTTTATGTAGGTATTTTTAGTCTGTGACAAAGATTTTGGATTTTATTTGGAATATGGTGGGAATTGATTACAGGGTTTTAGAACATAAGCTTGACATGCTCTTAAATCATGATTGACATAACTTAAATTTTAAAAGTGCCATTCTGAATGCTGTGGTAGAAAAGCCTGTACAGGAGCAAAAGGGTGAATGCAGCAGTGCTGGTTAGGAAGTTCTTAGAATAGCGCAAGTGAGAGTCGATGGACTTAGACCCAGGCTCCGGGAAGTTGACTGACTCTGGATGTGCTTAGGAGGAGTAGCCCCCAGAATTTCCCCATGGAATGATACGGATTATTAGACAAAGATCTGAATTAAGGATTACTCAGGATTTGGGGCTCGGCTGATATCCTGAGAGGAGGAATACTGAGGACACAGCTATTTGTGAGCAGAGGAATCAAGAGCTGTTCTGGACATTGTAGGGAAGGAAAAAGTTTACCTTGCCTCTCCTAGGGTCCCAGGCTGTGTCTAAAAATTAAACTGAAGAAGATTAACAGGAGAAAAGCTTAAACATTTTATTAAATTTGGGGCACCTCGGTGGCTTAGTCGGTTAAGGATCCAACTCTAGATTTCGGCTCAGGTCATGATCTCAGGGTCATGAGATCCAGCCCCAAACTGGGCTGTGCACTCAGCAGGGAGTCTGCTTAAGATTCTCTCTCCCTCTCCCTCTTCCCCACTCCCCCTGTCCCTTGCACTCTTTCAAAAAAAAAAAAAATATATATATATATATATATATTTATGGCATAATTTAAACTAAAGTAGAAATAAATTGTTGATTGCAACTTTACTAGTCCTAGAAGACAGTCAAGGAACATCTCCAAGAAATGTGTTTTTATTCTTGATTTGGTGACAGCCAGCAAAACTTATATTGAGTTAGCACTTTGAAACCTAAGGACATTATTAAATTGGGTGGGATGCACTTCTAAATGTTGAAATTAACATTTCAAAGCTCTTCTAAGATTCAGGTTTTCAGTAATAAATTCCAGTTGTATTATTCCGTTTTTTTTTTTTTTTACTGTTTAAATTCATGGAATTAGTTTCCATAGTGACTTAAAGTTTTGGGGTCATGTCATATTAAGACAAAAGCCAACCTAGGCAGAATAGTTAACAGCAGTTTGTTCTTTTGATGAACCAATCAGAATTTTCAGTACAAATGCTGCAGATAATTCAAAGAACATCTTTAGCAAGTGTTTCTCCCCTACTCGTAAACAGTATTTTAAGATGTTCACTTTGCTCTTCTTTTTGGTTACATAAAATTTAATAACCGGTATGTTGAAGTAGTGTCTAAAATAGAGTATCTAGTCTTTATTCACAGTACATTATATTGTGTAATGCA
>NC_138374.1:111242583-111251437 GCF_054177405.1 Leptonychotes weddellii
GGATCGAGTCCCGCATCGGGCTCCCTGCTCGGCAGGGAGCCTGCTTCTGCCTCTGACCCTCCCCCCTCTCATGTGCTCTCTCTCTCTCATTCTCTCTGTCTCAAATAAATAAATAAATAAAATCTTTAAAAAAAAACATTTTTACAAATCAAGGGGAGCCTGGTGGCTCAGTTGGTTAAGTGGCCGACACTTAATTTCAGCTCAGGTCAGGATCTCTGGGTCCTGGGATCGAGCCCCGCATCCGGCTCTGTGCTCAGTGGGGGGGTCTGTTTGAGGACTTCTCTGCCTCTCCCTCTGCCCTTCCCCCCCAAACAAATAAATAAATCTTAAAAAACATATTTTTACAAATCAAGTTTCAAAGCCTCTAAGGTTCCAGATTCCATCTTGATGCCCTCTGATTCTAATCTCTCTTTCTCTCTTCCCCCCTCCTTCCCTCTTATCCTCTCTCTTTCTCTCATACACACACACACACACACACACACACACACACACACACACCCCATAGGGGACAAAGTCCAAACATGGCACTCTGTCTGTGATCTTGACCTTTTTTAAGATAAAAAAACAATGGATAAGTTATATCTTTGGAACCTCAGTGTTTCTTATCTGTAATATATAGATACTATTCTACCTACCTCAGAAAACTTGGTAAAATTTAAGAAAATGAATATAAGGCATTTTGCAAATGGTAAAGAACTATACAAATATTAACTATTACCATCCTCCAGTGCTGTAACAGTGTCGGTATCCATTACCAAGAGACAGGGCATATTCTAGTTGAATTATCTAGGATATAGTTTATGAACAAGGATCACATAATCTTAGTGCTAAAAGATCATTCAAACAAACATTATGTTATCTATTTTCAACCTATTTAGGAATTGTCCTCTACTGCATCCCTGACAAAAGGTCACTCGGCCTCTTCTTAAATAATTCCAGTGATGGGCAATTTGGTGTTTGTTTTTAAGAATTTATTTATGTATTTATTTATGTATTATGTATTATGTATTTATATATTTATATATGTATGTATGTATTTATTTGGGGCAGGGAGGGGAAGAGGGAGGGGGAGAATCCCAAGAAGACTCTGTGCTGAGCATGGAGCCGAAAGTCAGGCTTGATCTCACGACCCTGAGACCATGACCCAAGTCAAAATCAAAAGTCAGAATCTTAACCAACTAAGCCACCCAGGCACCCCTTGGTGGACTTTTTTAGACAGTCTATTCCATTAATGGGAATAGAAATTCTCTCCTTATTTTGAATTGAAATCTTCTCCATAATTTCTAATATAACCAGACACGTGGCTTGGAAACTTTCATCCCTCTTCATCTGGCAGTGCTTCAAATGCTTTATAAAAATTGTTATGCCTCACCCTTTGCATATAACCAGCAATGCTATGTGTCAAGCACTGAGTTAAGTGGCAAGACTTAAAGATTATTCAGAACTAATGCCTGTCCTCGAGTAGTATACCAGTCAGGGTCTAGCTTCCCAAAATAAAAATCAGACTCATAAATACATAGAACAAACTGGTGGTAGCCATAAGGGAGGGGTGGTGGGTGGATGGGTGAAATAGGGGAAGGGGATTAAGGGGTACAGATTTTCAGTTATAA
The DNA here is from genome assembly GCF_054177405.1 of Leptonychotes weddellii. Lineage (NCBI taxonomy): Eukaryota > Metazoa > Chordata > Mammalia > Carnivora > Phocidae > Leptonychotes > Leptonychotes weddellii. The sequence goes on from NC_138374.1 coordinate 111,244,194, forward strand.
AATACATAAGTCATGGGGATATAAAGTACAGCATGGGGAATATAGCCAATAATATTGTAATGGCTTTGTATGGTGACTGATGGTAACTACACTTATCATGGGCAGCATGTTGTAATGTATATAAATGTTGAATCACTATGTTATACACCTGAAACTAATATAATATTGCATGTCAACTATACTTAAATTAGAAAAATTAATTGAGGGACAACTGAGTGGCTAAGTTGGTTAAGCATCTGCCTTCAGCTCAGGTCATGATCCCAGGGTCCTGGAATTGAGTCCCGCATTGGGCTCCTTGCTCAGCAGGGAGCCTGCTTCTCCCTCTGCCTGCCACTACCCCCCTGCTTGTGTTTTCTTGATCTCGCTCTCAGAAAAATAAATAAATAAAATATTTTAAAAAATTAAAAATGAATTTAAAAAATTAATTGAGACAGAAGGTACAGTAAGAATTTCAAGCAAATAGAATTTAATGCAGGGAATTAACTAGTGTTGAAAATCTAAGAGTTGGAATGCTTAGGTAACCAGTTATTATAATCTACAGGAAGTAATTACTATCCCAAGGGCTGAACAGGAAGCAGTGGTCACCATTTTAAAGAGATAGAGCTAACAGAACCTAGCAACTTGGCAGAGGGGCCACTTCAGGGTTGGTGCTTAGATCTGTAAGGGTAGCACAGCATACTGGGTGCTCAGCATTCCCTGGGGGCAAGTATGCCATGTAGCTAGTGCATACACCACCAAAAGTGGAATAGTCTGCTAGCTTCAAAACTCTGAGGAGGTCTAGCACAATTGGTAATGAGGGTGCAAAGAGAAGCTGGAGACTAAAGACATAGCTGTCCTTGATTGCCTGTGGAAAGCTGACAGAGTTGAGAAGAGGACATAAATCCTTCTCCCTGTCTTCTCTCCCTCTGGTATGCCATCAGTGACTGCTGTTTATAAAACCAACTGGAAGGAAGTTTGCAAAGTAGCCTGGAAAATGTAACTTGTAGAATCCCAATCCCAACATCAGAGAATAAAGTATGTAAGGCAAGCTTGCTACTAAGACACAGTAGGTAGATTAATAGCAAAATCTATGCTTTTGGCCACTCAGCATCCCTATGCACTCTCCCATCTTTATTTAAACCTCCACGGAGCAACAACAATGTCATATATCTTCCTAACAAGATGCAAATATCTTTCATAAAAATAAAAACTCTCTCATCTCCCCAGGAAGGGCAGATACAAAGTTTTAAACGTTGCAATACCTATCTCTGGATGATGTTATTCCTCTTCTAATTCATTCAACCTCTACCTGAACATTCTGTAACACAAGGATTAAAGTTTGCCACTAAAAGCAACCATTACTTAAGAGGACAGGGGAAAGATAAAAGAAAGGAAAATTTAGTTAATATATATGAAGTATCATGGAAATAAAATATGCTTAGCTGCTACAGTCATTGATTCTAAATCTAGTCTCAAGAACATGTGTTTTTTTATATCTTCCTTATTCTTCTACCTGCTCCATGTCCCCTTTGTCCTCAGCTGGGCAGGGTTCTATAACCTGTCAGAGTCACACACAACTTCATTTGTGAAAGATATGAATTATCGAAAGCACTGTTTTTATTTTGTTGCTCTGGTTATCCGTTAAATTTTACTAGGGTAAAAAGGAGAATAGGAAGACTAAGAAGCCCCTTCCCTAGATCTCCTAGAATCCAGATATAGAGCCTCCCAAACCCCTTTGGCTCCCACCACACATTTTCTCCTTAATAATCAGGGCCAATAACCCCAAACAGCAGAGACATTGCATTTCTTTGCCTGTGATTTCAGTGGCATAACAAGCCCAATACGGTCAGGTGGAAATCTTAACCCCCAACTCAATGGAATTGAATTATTGAGTTCCCTCATAGAAGTTTTTTTCTCCTAAAAATGAACATACCTAAATTATTAGAGCCTAAAGTTGAACTTTTAGGAAACACAAGTTATTCAAATGGTTCATCTTTGTAATAATAAGAGATGCTTCTCCAACCCTGTTTGCTTTTCAGACCCAAGTGTTTCTTACCAGTTGCTTGTTAAAACCATGTCCTACGGGATAATGCCCTAACCTTGCAAGTATCTCTTCCAATTGACATATTAACTGCATCTTCTTTTAGTTAAACTATTGCAGGGTGATTAGATATAGACATTAATAAATTTCTTGAGAATTTATTTCTATACTTCTTTTTCTGTTAAATGAGCTCCTTGGTTAGAAGCAGTGTTGTGTAGAAGGAGACTTCTGGGCAAGACGGTGGAGTAGGAAGACCCTAAGCTCACTTCATCCCACAGATACAACTGGATAACACTCACATCAGTGTAACTAATCCAAAAAAACAACCTGAAGACTGGCAGAATGAACTCCACAACTAACAACAGAAAGGAGGCCATATCAAAGAGGGTAGGAAGGAGTTAATTGGGCCCTTGGGTCTGTCCACAGGAGGGAGAGAGCCACCAGTGCAGAGACAGGAGAGAAATAGACTATCCCACCACAGAGCCCACACAGGGAAGACAAATCCCCAAAACATTTGGCTTTGAAAACCAGAGAGGCCAAATTTCTGAGTTCTTCAAACAGTGGGACTTAAAGCCTGGAACTTTAAAAAAATCAGCAGGCTCAGTTCTGCAAAAGAGCCTGGAGGGTGAGAGGAAACTGAGTCCCTGCCCTTAATCAGACAGCACAAAAAAACAGCCTGCAGAGATACAGCATAGAAGCAGCAGTTTGAAAAATGCCTGGGGCATACTGGAGGGAGAGTTATTTACTAATCCCAGAGCCTGTGCCAGAGGGACAGAGATCACTGGGAGACTCCTCTGGGAATAAAGGAGTGGGTAGGCACCATTTCCCTCCCCCATCTCCCAGCATAAACACACAGCCACCTGCAGGATCGAGTGCAGCACTGGCATTCACTACCTAACTTGCTTACACCATACCCCATCCCCTTCAGTTGGGCTTGCCTCAGTCCCTGTGTTACAGATCCACTCCTCTAGAAGACCAGCACAAACCTTGCAAACACCATGTCTCCCAACCAGGCACTTTATGAGGCCTCATACCCAGCAGCAGTGGTGGTGGCCACTCACCTCCAATGGAGGAGGAACACACTGTATTATAACTGAGTGTCCTGCCCACTTGCTTTGCAGATCCACCTGGCCAGCTCTGGTTTCAGCAGGGGAAGCATGTCCCCTCTGGTAAAGAACCAGTATGCACCTCGTTAAAACTGCACCCAGCCCACTACTTTCAAGAGCAAGAGATGTAGCTAACTTTACCAACATAGGGAATCAGACACAGGGAGTTAGATAAAATGAGAGGACAGAGGAATATATCCCAAATTAAAGAACAGGACAATACCGCATCAAGAGACCTAAGTGAAAGGGAGATAAGTAATATGCCTGATAGAGAATTTAAAGTAACAATCATAAGGATACTCACTGGACTTGAGAAGAGTGGAGGACATCAGTGAGACCCTTAACAGGGAGACAAAAAAGAACCAATTTGAGATGAACACAATAATTAAAATTAAAAATACACACTGGATGGAATAAATAGACTAGAGGAAGAAGAACCAATTAGCAATACAGAGGACAGAGTAATGGAAAGTAATCCAGATGAGCAGGTGAGAAGGAAAAAATGTATACATGCAAAATGAGAATAGATTTAGGGAACTCAATGACTCCATCAAGCATAATAACATTCACATTATATGGATCCCAAAAGAAGAAGAGAGAAAAAAGGGGGCAAAAAATTTATTTGAAGAAATAATACCTGAAAACTTCTCAAATCTGGAGAAAGAAACAGAAATTCAGATCAAGCACAGAGATCCCTGCCAAGATACATAATAATTAAGATGACAAAAAGTAGTGATGAAGAGAGATTTTCAAAGCAGCAAGAGAAAAGAACACAGTTACATAAAAGGGAAACTCCATAAGGCTATAAGTGGATTTTTCAGTAGAAATGTTTCAGGCCTGACAGGAATGGCATGAAATATTCAAAGTGCTGAAAGGAAAAAAATCTGCAGCCAAGAATACCCTACCCAGCAAGACTATCATTCAGAATAGAAGGAGATATAAAGAGTTCCCCAGACAAACAAAAGTTAAAGGAGTTCATAATCATTAAACCAGCCCTACAAGAAATATTAAAGGAGACTCTTTAAGTGGAAAGGAAAGATCACAAGTAAGAATAAGAAAAGTAGGAATAGTAGAAAAGTAGGAAGCACAAACACAATAAAAATAAGTATATCTGTAAAAGTCAGTTAAGGGACTCACAAAAATAAAAAGATGTAAAGTATGACACCATATACCTAAAACGTGGTGAGGAGAGGTGTAATGAATGGGTTCAAACTTAAGTGACCATCAACCTAATAGAGACTGCTACATGCAGAAGATGTTATATACAAATATAATAACAACCACAAGTCAAAAACCAGTAATATAAAAGCAAAATATAAAGAAAAAGGAATCCAAGTATATTACTAAAGAAAACCAACTTATGGTGAGACAAGAGAGCAAGGAAAGAAAGGAACAGAGAAGAACTACAAAAACAAGTAACAAAATGACAATAAATACATACCTATCAATAATTACTTTAAATGTAATGGACTGAATATTCCAATCAAAAGACATAAGGTGACAGAATGGATTAAAAAAAAAAAAGATCCGTCTATATGCTGCCTATAGGAGACTCATTTCAGACCTACAGACACCTACAGATTGAAAGTAAGGGGATAGATAAACATTTATAATGCAAATGGACATCAAAAGAAAGCCAGGGTAGCAATACTTATATCAGATAAAATAGACTATAAAACAAAGACTGTAACAAGAGACAAAGAAGGATTCTATATAATTATTAAGGGGACAATACTAGAAGAAGATATAACAATTGTAAATATTTATGCAACCAATATGGGAGTACCCAAATACATAAAACTGTTAATAACAAAGAAAAGGAACTAATTGATAGTAATACAATAATAGTAGGGGACTTTAATACCCCAATTACATCAATGGACAGATAATCTAAACAGAAAATCAACAAAGAAACAGTGGCTTTGAATGACACACTGGAACAGATGGATTTAACATATATTCAGAACATTCAAACCTAAAACAGCAGAATACACATTCTTTTCAAATGCACATAGAACATTCTCTAGATTACATCACATATTAGGCCACAAAACAAGTCTCAACAAATTCAAAAAGATACTATGCATCTTTTCTGACCACAACATTATAAAACTAGAAATCAACCACAAGAGAAAATCTGGAAAGAGCACAAATACATAGAGGTTAAATAACATGTTACTAAACAATGAATGGTTCAACCAGGAAATAAAATAAGAAATAAAATACATGGAGACAAATGAAAATAAAAACACAATGGTCCAAAATCTTTGGAATGCAGCAAAAGCAGTTCTAAGAGAGAAGTGTATAACAATACTCAAGAAGCAAGAAAAATCTCAAATAAACAACCTAACTTTATACCTAAAGGAACTAGAAAAAGAACAAACAAAACTCAAAACTACAGAAGGAAGGATATGATAGAGATTAGAGTAGAAATAGATGATATAAAAATTTAAAAACAAAGCAATACTACAGGTCAATGAAACCAGGAGCTGGGTCTTTGAAAAGATGAAGAAAATTGATAAACCTCTAGCTAGACTCACAAAAAAAAAAAAAAAAAGAGAGAGAGACAGAGGGAGAGAGAGAGAGAGGACTCAAACAAAATCTGAAGTGAAAGAGAAGAAATAACAACCAACACCACAGAAGTACAAAGTTGTAAGAGAATACTATGAAAAATTATATGCCACCAATTTGGACAACCTAGAAGAAATGGATAAATTTCTAAAAACATAGAAGCAGGAAGAAATAGAAAATTTGAACAGACTGATTACCAGCAATGAAATTGAATCAGTAATCAAAAAAACTCCCAACAAACAAAAGTTCAAGACCAGATGGCTTCACAGGAGAATTCTCCCAAACATTTAAAGAATAGTTAATATATATTCTTCTCAAACTTTACCAAAACACAGAAGAGGAATGAAAACTTCCAAATTCATTCTATGAAACCAGCATTACCCTGATACCAAAACCAGATAAAAACTCCAATAAAAAAGAGAACTACGGGGACAATATTTCTAATGAACATAAATGAAAAAATCCTCAATAAAATATTAGCAAACCAAATCCAACACTACACTGAAAACAATTAACTACAATCAAGTGGGATTTATTAAAAACTCCAATAAAAAAAGAGAACTATGGGGCCAATATTTCTAATGAACATAAATGAAAAAATCCTCAACAAAATATTAGCAAACCAAATCGAACACTACATTAAAAATAATTAATTAACTATAATCAAGTGGGATTTATTCTTGGGTTGCAAGGGTTGTTCAACATTCACAAATCAGTCAATGTGATACATCATATCAATAAGAGAAAAGATAAAAACCATATGACCATTTCAGTAGATGCAGAAAAAGCATTTGACAAAGTATAACATCCATTCATGATAAAAACCCTCAACAAAGTAGGGTTACAGGGACCATACCTCAACATAATAAAGGCCATATATGAAAAACCCACAGCTAACATTATACTCAATGGTGAAAAACTGAGAGCTTTTCCTCTAAGGTCAGGAACAAGACAAAGATATCCATTCTCACCACTTTTGTTAAACATAGTACTAGAAGTCCGAGTCACAACAATCAGAAAACAAAAAGAAATAAAAGGCATCCAAACTGGTAAGGAAGAAGTCAAACTTCCACTATTTGCAGATGACATGATACTATATATAGAAAACCCTATAGACTCCACCAAAAAACTACTAGAACTGACAAATGATTTCAGTAAGGTTGTAGGATACAAAATCAATGTACAGAAATCTGTTGCCTTCCTATAAACCAATGATGAAGCAGCAGAAGAGAAACTAAGAAAGCAATCCTATTTACAATTGCACCAAAAATAATAAATACCTAGGAATAAATTTAACCAAGGAGGTGAAAGACCTATATTCTGAAAACTACAAAACACCAATGAAATAAACTGAAGATGACACAAAGAACAAAAGACATTCCATGCTCAGGGGAAGAATGAAGGGGGGGGAAATCGGAGGGGTAGACGAACCATGAGTGATGATGGACTCTGAAAAACAAACTGAGGGTTCTAGAGGGGAGGGGGGTGGGAGGATGGGTTAGCCTGGTGATGGGTATTGAGGAGGGCACGTTCTGCATGGAGCACTG
>NC_138374.1:111251537-111263624 GCF_054177405.1 Leptonychotes weddellii
CAATGAATCATGGAACACTACATCTAAAACTAATGATGTAATGTATGGGGATTAACATAACAATAAAAAAAAACCCCAGACTATAAAAAAAAAAAAGAAGACATTCCATGCTCATGGGTTGGAAGAACAAATATTGTTAAAATGTCTATACTACCCAAAGCAATCTACACCTTTAATGCAATCCCTATCAAAATACCAACAGCATTTTTCACAGAACCAGAAGGAAAAAATCTTAAATCCTAAATCCAAAAAAATCCCCAAATCCTAAAATCCAAAGGCCCCAAATAGCCAAGGCAATCTTGAAAAAGAAGAACAAAGCTGGAGTTATCACAGTTTCAGATTTCAAATTATATTACAAAGCTGTTAGTAATCAAAACAGTATGATACTTGCACAGAAATAGACACATTGATCAATAGAACACAAGAGAAAGCCCATAAATAAACTTACTATATGGTCAATAAATCTTTGACAAAGGATACAAGAACATGCAATGGGAAAAAAGTTTCTCAACAAATGTTGTTGGGAAAACTGGACAGTTACATGAAAAAGAATGAAACTGGAGCACTTTCTTATACCATACACAAAAATAAACTCAAAATGGATTAATGACCTAAATATGAGACCTGAAACCATACAATTCCTACAAGAGAGAAAAGGCAGTAATTTCTCTGACATCAGGCATAAACATCCTTCTAGTTATGTCTAGGGAAACAAAAGCAAAAATAAACTATTAGGACTTCATCAAAATAAAAAGCTTCTGCACAATGAAGGAAATAATCAACAAAACTAAAAGAAAACCTACTGAATGAGAGAAGATATTTGCAAATGATATCTCTGATAAAAGGTTAGTATCCAAAATATATAAAGAACTAATACAACTCAACACCAAAACAATAAATAATCCAGTTTAAAGATGGGTAGAAGACATGAACAGACATTTCTCCAAAGACATACAGATGGCCAGCAGACACACAAAAAGGTGCTCAACATTACTCATCATCAGGGAAATGCAAATCAAAACCACCATGAGATATCACCTCACACCTGTCAGAATGACTAAAATCAAAAACATAAGAAACAAGTGTTGGCAAAGATGTAGAAAAAAAGGAACTCTCTTGCATTGTTGATAGGAATGTAAACTGGTGCAGCCACTATGGAAGGAGTTTCTTCAAAAAATTAAAAATAGAATTCCCATATGATCCAGCAATTGCACTACTGGATATTTATCCAAAGAATACAGAAACACTAATTCAAAGGGATATATGCACCCTTATATTTATAGCAGCATTATTTACAATAGCCAAATTATGGAAGTAGCCCAAGTATCCATTGATACATGAATGGATAAAGAAGATGTGATATATATATTTTATATATATATATATATATAATATGATGTGATATATATATAACAGAATCTTATTCATCTATAAAAAAATAATGAAATCCTATCATTTGCAACAATATGGATGGATCTAGAGAGTTTAATGCTAAGCGAAATAAGCCAGTCAGAGAAAGACAAATACTCTACGCACTCATATGTGGAATTTAAGAAACCAAACAAAGGGAAGGGGGAAAAAAAGAAACAAACCAAAAAAAACCTGACTCTTAACTATACAGAACAAACAGATGGTTATGGGTGGGGGGAGCTTGCAGGGGGTGGGGTAGGTGTGAAATAGGTGAAGGGGATTAAGAGTACACTTATCTTGACGAGCACTGAATAATATATGGAATTGCTGAATCTCTATATTGTACACCTGAAACTAATATAACAGTACTACACTGGAATTAAAAGAAAATAAAGCAACCTTGTGCAGAATACCATGATTGTTAAGTCCATGGGTAGTTGTTTTGGAAAAAGTACTGCTAACAGGAAAGAAAACTCTGTATTCAAAATAAGTGTTCTTGGGGCGCCTGGGTGGCTCAGTCATTAAGCATCTGCCTTCGGCTTGGGTCATGATCCCAGGTCCTGGGATGGAGCTCCACATCAGGCTCCCTGCTCAGCGGGAAGCCTGCTTCTCCCTCTCCTACTCCCCCTGCTTGTGTTCCCTCTCTCGCTGTGTCTCTCTCTGTCAAATAAATACAATCTTAAAAAAAAATAAATAAGTGTTCTTTACAGTAATGAATCACTGTGCATGTGCATGATAGAACATGCCAAACCTGCCAACAGTTGGCTGCTTGGTTTCCTCAGAGAATGGTCCATATCAAGGATTGAACTTTGGTCTGCTGTAGGCTAGTTAGGCACTTGGCAATGACAGTATTTATATCAAGCCTTTGTGAGAGGATACCCTTGGTAAATACACATATAAACTGTATCCGTCCTACAAAGAACAATTTGTACTTGAGCCCTTTGAGCAACACTGGGGATTCTAGGGGAAAGGGCTTATTGACATCCACAAAAGGGTCACAAGACTGCGGGGAAACCATAATCAACTAACCAATGTGAAAGAATTCTGAAGGTCATAAACTCTGATTACCATTGCATCCCTGCTTCCCTTTATGGTCAATGTATCACCTTGTTTCTGGCAATTAAGTGCCACCACATGGGTTTAGATTCTCCACGATCCCATACTCCACACTGAAGTTAAAGAGCCTATCCCAAAAGCAGCTTCTCTCTCTCTACAGAGACCAACCACTACAGAGCCTTTCAAAGATGCTGGAGCCCCCTTCCCTGGTAGCTTTTTTAACTTTGTTAAGTATCCTCTGGACCTATCAGGGAATTTATTCAGGGTAGGGAATGAGGGGATGAGTAGAGTGAGTAAAAATGAAGTTATACATGATAAATATACTTCTACATTCTTATCTTGGATTCCTTCTGGCACATTGTGTATTTAGTGTTTACGAACACAAGCTTCAACATTCAGTTTCTCATCACACTTACTCCAGGATGTAATAGTATAGACCAGAGTCAACAAACTACAGCCCATGCGCCTAAAGTTTTATTGAAACATAGCCATGCTCTTTAATTTATATATTATCTACGGTAGTTTTCATGTTAGTACTGCAGAATTGAGTAGTTGTGAAAAACCTTGCTCTAAGCTGGCAAGACTAGAATATTAACTATCTAGCCCTTTACAGAAAAAACCTGACCCTTGGCTTAGATTGCCTTCAGTCTTGTCTCTGCCTATTTGAACTCACTCTCTCTCTGTCTGATTTTTGGTCTTCTGTTTGCTTATCAATATTTTCTAGTTTTTCTTTAGTGAACATCCCAATTAGTCAATCAGGAAAACATAGTCATTAAGCTTTTGATACACGCCAGGGTATGTACTAACCATAGAGTAAATAGTGGTGAACAAAACAGATGTGAACCTCATGCAGTGTAGAGTCTACATCATGCTTTATTTCATGCACTAAAACACTAAAAGTAAATTATATATAGTATTTATATAAATTATATATTTTTAAAACAGATATATCTGTAAATATCTCCAGCCATGTGATCTAAAGGAAACCAGTAAACCAGTATGTTCTCACCTACTGTTTAGAAGACCAAGGGATTAACTCCTGTTATATCGTGGGGTGATGAGACTCTGACAGCCTGATTCACAAGCACAGAAACATATACAGGATGGGCTCAGACATCATAATGCTAACTTACTGATTTACAATGAAAAATTCCTGTCACACAATCCAGAAATATGTGATGGCCATATGCTCAGCACATGCTCTCCTACAGTCAAGCTGCAGGGAAAGCCAAAACCTAGTCAGAAACCACTTTATTGATTTCTTGGGAAAAATTATTGTAAAGCAGGACAAAAATACCCATAACTAAATGATTAGCGCATTTTCCATGTTGGTAAAATTGTATGAGGATCAGAAGACTGTTTTTGAACACAGAAACAGAATAAAGGAAATACAAACAATTGGGTAGTTAATGGTATCAAGCCATTACAAGAATCTGGATACACTCTTCATACGATAAAGGTGATTTTGTAAGTGGAAGCAGAAACAGTTGAAGGCTAATGCTGACAACTCTGCATTATCTTTGCCTTAAAGAGAGCCTTAGCACTTGGCCTTACCAGAATATTCAAGACTTCCTCATTTCTATAATATTTCTTTTCCTATACCTCTACAAATGATCAAGCTTTCTTTTACTGAAATTGTACCTCTTTAAGTGTGCTAATAATAAGATCCATATAACCTCCTACATCTTTCAGATGATTTTGACTATCTCAGCTCTAGAGTGTTATGTGATGATCTTATATTCTTATAATCAGAGAAACATCCATCCATAGTTATATATGATACATTCCAAATAAGTTTGTTGGGGGAATTGAATACAATAATTTTTGTACCTATTACTATGTCAGGCACATAGTAGGTGCTTAGTAATGAAAAACAGTATTATAATATACTGGAAGTGGCAGATACAAATGTACTTAACTAAACCACAATGTATGTTACATTATGTTATATGAGTGGTAGGAGCAAAGTGCTATGGGAATATATAGAGGAAATAGCCCTAGGACCTTTAACTGTTCAACATATGCAATTGTAAATTGCTTCCTCCCTGTCTGTCACTTTTCTCTGGCTATATTCCAGAGCATAAATACCAGATTTCACTTGGGGCCCAGAATTTGACACTGTGCTGTAGAATGCAGTTCAGCTCAGGCTGAGCACAGGATAAACATCACTTCTCTATTAACAGACTAAGCAAAGCCTCCCTGACACTCACATTAATCTTGTGGTCACCCAACCACTGTGGTTTTTGTTATGTTAATTATTTTCACATCAAGTCTCTCCAGTCCTGCTCTTATAGGACTGATTTTTTTAAATCTAAAATTGTATATTAAGATAAACTTATTTTCCTTCCTTCAAACCATGGATACCCTGCTTTCTTTCTCATGCCATGGTGTTCTAATCTACACTTGAAGCTAGAAAATTCAGAGTCATGTATGCAAAATCTATAAACATTGTCAGTTCTTCTGAAATTGTCCCATACTATTTATCTTTTATATCTACTGCCTTATTTGCTTAGTTTTATTTATTTTTATTTAACAAACATATAATTCTTACTGAGTGCCAGGTACTGTTCTAAGCACTTTGAAAATACTAACTCATTTTACCCTAACAACTCTATGAGGAACAACCTTATTATTATCCTCAAGGCACAAAGAGGTTACATGATGCTCCCAATGTGACTAATCTAATGTATAGATATAAACCCAGGCAGTCTGGCTCCTGAATGTGAGTCTTAGTTATTATGTTCCATGACCTCTTAGTTCAGTTTTTTATTATCCTTACCCTAAGCTAATATAATAGCCTAAGTATTTATCTCCCTGTCTCCAGGTTGGCCTCTTCTCATTTGAACTCATTATCCTCATTGTAGATAGAGCTACGTCGTGAAATAACAGATATATTTATATTATTGTTTGGCTTAAAAACCTGAGAAGCTTCCCTAGAGATGCAAGTAAAGTCTTTAATATAATCTGTAATAACTGCCAGGACACTTGTGTTTTTTTATAACCTGCCTTCAATCGTCCTGTCTAACCTTATCTACTACTTAGCCACTAGCCCCTCAACAGACTCTCTTGGAGCCATACTAGACACTGCATGCTGTTTCCTGAATAGACCTTAAATGTTTCTGCCCCTATATTACTCACTTTCCCCGCAACATCTTCAGCACTCCCCTGAGCAATTGCTCACCACATGTGAATGTGCACACATACACACACACACACATAAATACAACATCCATTTCCATACTTAAGGAATTCTAATAATACATCAAAGCCTAGTCAAATGTCCTTGAGATAGTTTATATAATCATACTATATACATTATAAACTACTTATACCTTTAAGTTCTCATACCACTGTCTCTTCTGCAAAGTTGGCACTTCAAATATTGTGATATACTTTGTTGCATGCATATCTATCTCTCCCACACAATTGCAAAATCCTGGAGGTTAGGAGATGGGTTTTGCATATGTTTCTATTTTTAGTACTTAGCATTTTTGGTACTTAAAAATATTAAATTAAAACAAATTAAACTGACCTAAATTTTAATAAATAACTAACAAAATTATAAGCATAATTTTATCCCAATTTTTATAAATATTTAATTGTAGATACCTGAGTGTGTTTTGTATTATATATACATACTAAAATATTAAGAACGATTATTTAGCAAAATGAGATTATGGATTGTATCAAATTTACTCTGTATTTCTGTGTTTTGTAAATTTTCTATTGAAACTTTTAATAACAAAAGAGTGTTGCCTTCACATATAAAATTTTATTTTGGTGATTTAGGCCATATTTCAAGCTCCATCAGACTTTTAAAAATCTTTATATCATTTTTCAAACTTCCATAGTTAGGATGTAGAATGTGAAATTGCTATGGTCCCAACGTAATCACAAGAAAAGTCTGAACAAAACAAAAACAATATTTTCCTATAAGAAAAGTAAATAAGAGGATTCAAAGAATCCTTGTTATACTGAATTCCAGAAAGAAATGAGCCCTTCATAGTGAAGAGAGAGTCTCAGCATCTTCTAAACCTGTGAGTAGACCCCAGGTCTCAGAAGAGGTGAATGAGTGGTGAAATAAGTCTCAAATAAACAAAGAGACTTTGTAGGAATGGGAAGAAATAAGCTGATCCTCAAATGACAGTGTAGTCTGATGGGAGATTTTGGAACCTGGAAGTGCGGCAAATGTAAAAACAAATCCCATGATGCCCAAACAATCTCTTTCCCTAACCACCCACTGAATTTTGCCATGAAAGGAACAAAGAGGGCAAGCCCCAAAGTAGAGAGAAACAGCAATCATCCCACACATTCTCACAATTATCAGATTGTAGAGACATACTGGAGTTGAATCAAGAGATGAACCAAACTAAACCAAACAAAACAAAATAAAACAACAACAACAAAAACAGAGGAAACTGATACCCAGTTCTCTCTTAGATCAAATACTGACTTGTTGAAAAGATGGAGGTGGTGCTGCAGGACTTTAGCAAAGGCCATCACTGAGCTCAGTCTAAATGAATCTCAGACCCAGGCCCCAGAATACTTGCTCTCTTAGAGCCTCACCCTAACCACTAGACAGAGGAAAAGAGTTTGTATTCTCTTATGAAATAAATAAAACAACCTCCACTACCATTTTATACACAATATAACAAAAAAACATGAGACATACAAAGAGCAGGAACAAGTGACCCATAGTCAAGATAAAACAGCTTTTAGAAGAAAACCCACAGCTTGATAGAAATTAACTGAAGCAGAAAGAAAAAGAAAAGACAGGAAAACTAAGGGGTGATTAGTGACATGTGAGATAATATGAAGCCACTTAAAACATTTGTAATTGTCATGCCAGAGGAAGAGGAGAGAGAGAATGAGCAAGGGGGAAAAAAAAGGACTTGAAGAAGCCAAAAGTTCTCAAAATTTAATTTAAAATATCAACCCAGAAATATAAGAAATGTAGTAATCTCAATTATGATTAATGCAAAGAAAGCCTCATCTAGGCACATCATAATCAAGTTTCTGAAAATAAGATATAAAAAGTAAGTCAAAAAATTCAGAGAAAAGACACATTATCTCCAGGTGAACAATGATAAAAATGATTAACTTCTCATCAGAAAAATGCAAGTTATAAGAAAATGAAACATCATCTTTAAAGTACCAAAGAAAACTAAATATATCAACCTAGAATTCTATATCCAGCATAACTATCCTTCAATAATAGAGGCATTTTAAGATTAAAGAGACCTTGAAAATTCATTGCCAGCAAAAAAATATGCATAATATAAATATCTAATAAAGAATTTATATCCAAAATAAATAACTCCTGAGCAAATATATGGTCAAAGCACTTTATCAGATGCTTATCAGGAAAAAAAAAGACATAAATAGCTACTAGGTACATAATAAGGTATATTATAGCATTAGTTATCAGGGAAATGTAAATTAAAACCAAAATGAGCTACTTCACACCCACTAGAATGACTAAATTTAAGAAAACTGATAATACAAAATGTTGGTGAGGATACGGAATAACTGGATTTTTTTATATATCATTGGTGGGAATGCAATCACTTTGGAAAACTGTAGGAAAATTTCTTATAAATTTAAACATGCACATGCCCTAGCAATTACAGTCTTGGAGAACAAAAACATGTCCACAAAAAGATTTGTATAAGAAGTATTATTCTTAAATGCCAAAAATTAAAAACTTCTATATCCAACCACAGAAAAATAAACAAAAATCATAATAGTATACTTCTTGGCAATAAAAACGAGTGGACAACTGATACAAAGAATAACATGGATAAATCTCAAAAACATTATGTTGAGAGAAATAATCCAAACACAAAAGAGTATATACATAAAATTTCATTTATGTGCAATTCAGGAACAGGCAACATTAACCTATATGGCACTGAAATTGCAAGAGTTGTTACCTCTCAGTAACGGAACTGAATGAAAAGGGGCACAATGGAAACCTGCTGAGTGATGAAATCTGTATTTTGAAATGTAGGTTACATTGTCGAAACTAATCAACCTGTATCTTTAAGGTGCATTAATTTTCACTGTATATATACTTCAATAAATAAATGTCAATCTCTATTGATGGGTATAAAAATAAAGACTACTGTCTACAAGTACACTACTTATCCCCTCATGGTTTATGCCTTCTGCAAATTATTATTATTCAAATACTTTTATTAATTCCATTGTAGTTAGTAAAATAGAATCAGATGTGGCTAAGCACTACATCATTTTGTTCATCACTAGAACTTAACCTTCAGCAGGTCATCAATTCCAATCAATACTCTTAGTGTACAATTACTATATTAATCTCAAATTCATAATTTTCAGTTATTGGCTAAAAACTCAATCATGCCCAGTTGCATTAGGAAAATGTTCCTGTCCAAAATCTGCCCTTCTCCCTCTATAGCTGTGATACTAAGTGGACCTGCAGTATCTGTCCTCCATAGACTCACTTTTGGACCACTGATACAAATCTAACCAAAGCACTCAATTTCTCTGTCCAGTGATTATTCCAGCATGGGCAGATGACTCAATCTAGGCCAACAGAGTTGTTTCCCAGGACTGTTTTATTCAGAGTTAAAGGAAAAGGAACTTTCTTTTTTTTTAGTATTTTCCTGGAAAAATGTAAATTAGGGACTGTTAGCGGTCTTCTTTTCCAGTATATCAGGAAAGCTTATAGTAAGAAAGTATAAAGTCAAATAAAGACTAGCATTTGAAAGAAGAGTTCTCTTAGCACTGAGGCTCCAGTTTTCTTCTGTAGGATTTCTACAAGGACCTAGTTCACTAGGAGGAAAACTAACTTGGTTTCCTGAGCCAAAAACTCTTTTGGTTAATATTAGCTTGAAGTTAAATTTCTCTTGCTTCCAATGTAAAGAATATGGACTAATACATCACACCATCATTGAGATAATGAAACTATATCAAAATAAAAAACTTCTGCACAGTGAAGGAAACAATCAACTAAAAGGCAACCTAGGAAATGAGAGAAGATATTTGCAAATGACATCTCTGATAAAGGGTTAATATCCAGAATTCATAAAGAACTGATACAACTCAACACCCCAAAGACAAATAATCCAATTAAAAATGGTCAGAAGACATGAACAGATATTTCTCCAAAGAAGACATACAGATGACTAACAGACACATGAAAAGATGCTCATCATCACTGATCATCAGGGAAATGAAAATCAAAACTACATTGAGATATCACCTCACACCTGCCAGAATGGCTAAAATCAAAATAAGAAAACAGGTTTTGACAAGGATGTAGAGAAAAGGGAACCCTCTTGCACTGTTAGCAGGAATGAAAACTGGTGCAGCCACTGTGGAAAACAGTATGGAGATTCCTTAAAAAGTTAAAAATAGAACTACCCTACCATCTAGTAATCACACTACTGAGTATTTACCCAAAGAACACGAAAACACTAATTCAAAGGGATACATGTACCCCTATGTTTATAGCAGCATTATTTACAATAGCCAAGATATGGAAGCAACCCAAGTGTCCATCTACTGATGAATAGATAAAAGAAGAAGTGGTATATATATACAATGGAATATTATTCAGCCATGAAAAAGAAGGAAATCTTGCCATTGCAACAACATAGATGGAGC
Source organism: Leptonychotes weddellii (assembly GCF_054177405.1). NCBI lineage: Eukaryota > Metazoa > Chordata > Mammalia > Carnivora > Phocidae > Leptonychotes > Leptonychotes weddellii. Next base: position 111,261,645 of record NC_138374.1, read on the forward strand.
TAGAAAGTATTATGCTAAGTGAAATAAGTCAGCCAGAAAAAGACAAGTACCATATGGTATCACTCATATGTGGAATTTAAGAAACAAAACAAATGAGCAAAGGGGAAAAAAAGAGAGATAGAGAAAGACAAATCAAGAAACAGACTCTTAATTATAGAGAACAATGTGATGGTTACCAGAGGGGAGTTGGGGGGGGGGATGGGTTAAATAGGTGATGGGGATTAAGAAGTACACTTGTCATGATGAGCACAGGGTGTTGTATGGAAGTGTTGAATCACCCTATTGTACACCTGAAACTAATATCACACTGTATGTTAACTAATTGGAATTATAATAAAAACTTAAAAAAAGGAAAGAAATGAAAATGAACAATAATAACATTATAATGCTATCTAAAATTCTCATCAGCAAATATATATATATTTATATATTATATATATAATACATATATTTATATATGTATATATTACTGAAAAAATCAAGAACACTTTAAGGTACTTTAATAATTTAATAGCTATTTTTAATACATTTAAAATGACCACTCCTGGTACCTACTAATCTATTTCTTTTCCTCTGTGCTTATAATTAATGCATTTAACATTTAATTCTAATATCTATATTAATAGATATTAATATGAAGTCCAATAATAAGTAATCTCCAGTGTCTTCCTCTCTAAAAAAAATAAGAATTCTTGGAAAATGGCAGTGACAGTGTCATTTTTTAATGTTTCCAAGTGACCCATCAAAACAAACATATTAACTAGACTGGGGGTGGGGAAAGAGCAGGACCCATATAATATCTGTACATAAAAAAGAAGGGGGAAACTTGGGGAATCTGACAAACCTAAAAATAGGAGAACCCCCAAATAGCCAAAGTACTCACTGAGAAGTATGGCAGGCCAATTTTGGAATATCACCTAAAAATGTGAGTTTTGGAAGTAAAGTGTATAGAAATGAAAGTAGTGCAGGCTCTATTATGTATCAAAACTACCCAAATTCCCTTCCAAAACAAAGTCCCACACTAAGGAGAAACTCACAGGAACAGAATATAAATTGAATAGGATGTGGGTAGGGGTGTGTTTTAGTCAGCTAGGGTTGCCATAACAAAATAGCAGGGTGGGTGGCTTAAATAACAGAAATTATTTTCTGGAGGTTAGAAATACAAGATCAAGGTGCTGGAAAATTTAGTTTCTAATGAAACTTTTCTTTCTGCTTTGTAGATAGCTTCCTTCTTGCTATGTCCTCACATGGCCTTTCATCTGTGCATACATGGAGAGAGAGGGTTCCCTGATGTGTCTCTTCCGTGGTTTAAGAATACCAGTACTATCAGAGTAAGATCCCACTCTTATGATCTCACTTAACCATTATTACCTCCTGATAAACCCTATTTCCAAATGTAATCATGCTGGGGATTATGGCTTCAATATATGAATTGGCAGAGGGAGGGGTACAATTTAGTTCATAACAAGGGGTCAAAGGAAATAGAAGTTCTAGATAAAAACTGGGAAGAAGTACAAAGACAGGAAATCTCAAGAAGTCCATGACTATATATTATTCAGTATTTCACGAAAATAACAAAACACGGAACTTCAGGGTCATGAAGTTAAACTGCTGTCCTGACCTATTTTCTCCCTTTTAAAAGTTTAGAAAGCAAAAATGTGCAATGGAAAATAATTGTGATTGAATCCTAAATAATGTCACTATAATAAAAGGATAATAAGAAACAATACCATTACAAGAAGGTAAAAATGACAGAAAGGCAGGTTCACAAAATAGATAAAAACTGTAACCTAATACTTCAAAATCAGGTAAAGGAAATCAAGAAATACAAGATATAAAATAAAAACAAATCAGAATTAAAAATACATAAGGGGGAGGGCGGAGCAAGATGGGGGAGGAGTAGGAGACCTGGATTTCGTCTCCTCTCAGGAATTCAGCTGGATAGGGATCAAACCATTCTGAACACCTACAAACTCAACA
>NC_138374.1:111264124-111290731 GCF_054177405.1 Leptonychotes weddellii
ACAAATAATGCAATATATGTTAAGATAAAAAAAAAGAAGAAGAAGAAGGTAGCGGGAGGGGAAGAATGAAGCGGGGGAAATCGGAGGGGGAGACGAACCATGAGAGATGATGGACTCTGAAAAACAAACTGAGGGTTCTAGAGGGGAGGGGGGTGGGAGGATGGGTTAGCCTGGTGGTGGGTATTGAGGAGGGCATTCTGCATGGAGCACTGGGTGTTATGCACAAACAATGAATCATGGAACACTTCATCTAAAACTAATGATGTAATGTATGGGGATTAACATAAGAATAAAAAAAAATATATATATAAACGAAAAAAAAATTATAATCATTCTAGTAGGTGTTTGACAGTATCTATGGTTCTAATTTTTCATTTCTGTAATGGCTAATGATGCTGAGCATCTTTTTGAAATGTTTCAAACTATGAAATAAAAATAAAATCTGCTTGTAAAAAAAAAAAAAAAAGAAGTTATCAGTCCCTCATAAAAATATAAAAATGCTGAACAAGCTGAAAATCAATGATTTTTCTTAGGTTCATTAAGAGATTTGAGATCAAAGGACTGCCAAGCCAAAATCTGAAGAAACACATAAATACAGAGAATCAAGACAAGATCAGCCTAACTGAAGCAAATATTTTGGAGACAGTTACTGGTACAAGCAGGGAGGGAGGGAGAAGCCAACAAACGAACAAAGGAAAATGGCTGATATTTTCCAAAATTAATGACAGACACAAAAGCACAGATTTAAGAAACTCAGAGAACACAAAGCAGGATAAATACAAAAATATTTAAACCTAGGCTTATCATATTCAAACAGCAGAAATCCAATAACAAAGAAAAAAATCTGCAAAGAAACCAGGCAGGGGGATGGGTTAAACAGGGGATAGGGATTAAGGAGTGCACTTGTTGTGATGAACACTGGGTGTTGTATGTAAGTGATGAATCACTGAATTCTACTCCTGAAACTAATATTACACTTTATGCTAACTAACTGGAATTTAAATAAAAACTTGAAGAAAAAAAAAATAGAAGCCAGAGGATAAAATAACTTAGCTATTGTTATGGACTGAATTGTGTCCTCCCAAAATTCATATGTGAAGTTCTAACACCCAATGTGACTGGATTTGGAGATAAGGTCTTTAGGGAGGTGATTACAGTTATATGAGGTCATAAGGGTGGGACCTGATTCAATATGACTGGTGCCTGTAGAACAAGAGAAAGGGAGACACCAGGGATGGAGATGCAGAAAGGAAAGGCCTTCTGGTGACACAGCAAGAAAATGGCCATCTGTAAGCCAAAGAGATAGGCTTCAGGAAATCTCAAACCTGCCAACACCTTGATCTTAGACTTCTAACTTCCAGGCTTGTGAGAAAATAAATTTCTGTTATTAAAACCACCTAGTGTGTGATATTTTGTTATTGCAGCCCGAATAGACTAATACACTTATACAGGACAAAGATAATAATTGCATCAGACTTCTCATCAGAAACTATGCAAGCAACAAGAAAGTAGAGTGAAATGTGCCTTGCAAGAAATAAAAGAAGTTCTTCAGAGAGAAGTAAAAAGATAAATGTCAGAAACTCAGATCACCATAAAGAAAGGAAGAACATTAGGAAAGGACCAAATAAAGGTAAAACAAAATTGTTTTCTTATTCTTTCTTAATTGATCTAAAAGATAACAATTTGTTCAAAAGAAGAAGAAGAACAATGTACTGGGTGATTACAGTATATGGATAAGTAATGATAGCAGTGTTATAAGGAATGGTAGCCGGGATTAGGAATACTCAATTATAAAGTACCTACACTACCTGTGAAGCATGAGTGTTTTTAGAAAGTAAGTTTAGATTATTTATAAATGTATATTACAAACTCTAGGGCAACATTTAAAAAAATTAAAAGAAGTATAATTACAATGCTAAGAGAAGAGAGAATGGAATTATATTAAATGTTCAAATAACACTAGAGAAAGAAAACAATGAGAGAAAGACAAAGAAAAAAAAAGGACAAAAACAATGACTAGAAAATCACTACAAATATGGTAGATATCAATCCAGCTATACCAATAATAACTTTAAATGAGAATGGCTCCAATACACTAATTAAAAGACAGACACTATCAGAGTGAATTTTAAAAAGTATATATTTTCTTTTTTTTAAGGATTTTATTTATATTTATTTATTTATTTATTTATTTATTTATTTATTTATTTATCTATTTATTTGTGAGAGAGAGAGAGGATGTGAGGGGAGGGTGGAGCAGAGGGAGAGGAACAAGCAGACTCTGTGCTGAGCATGAAGCCCAATGCAGGGCTCAATCCCACAACCCTGAGATCGTGACCTGAGCCAAAATCAAGAGTTGGACACTTAACCGACTGAGCCACCCAGGTGCCCCAAAAGTATATATTTTCTACAAGGAATCCACTTTAAATATAAACACAGAAATAGCTTAAATGAAAGGGATAAAGAAAGATATACCATGCTAACACTAATCAAAAGAAAGCTGCAATAGCCATATTAATTTCAGATAAAGCAACTTCAGAACAAGGAAAAGTATTAAGGATAATGAGAGGCATTACAAAATGTTAAAAGGGTCAGTTCTTGAAGAGGACATAACAATCCTAGCCAAGTATATACCTAATTACAGAGCACCAAATACATTAAACAAAAACTAATAGAACTTCAAGGAGAAATAGACAAATTTATTAATTGTAGTTGGAGTCTTCAATACCCTTCTTTCAATTTTGATAGATCCAGTAAGAAGAAAATCATTAAGGATATAGTTGACTTTAACAGCACCATCAAGCAATTGGACCCAACAACAGTGGAATATACCTTCTTCTCAAGATCACATGAAACATTCACCAAGATAGACCACATTCTGGGCCATAAAAAAATACCTTAACAAAATAAAATTAATAGAAATAATGTAAAGGATGCTCTCAGACCACAATGGAATTAAACTAGAAAACAATAACAGAAACATATTTGGAAAATCCCCAAATATTTAGAGATTAAACAACACACTTCTAAATAACACATGGGTAGGAAAAGAAGTCTAAAATTTTTAAAAATATTTTGAGCTAATTAAAAATGAAAATAAAGCATCTAAATTTATGATATGCAGTGATATCAGTGCTTAGAGAAAAATTAATGGCACTGAATGCATAAGTTACAAAAGAAGATAAATCTAAAATCAATAATATAAACTTCCATCTTAGGAAACTAGAATAACAAAAGCAATATAAACCTAAGCAAGCAGAAAAGAAACAATATTTTTAGAGCAAAAATCAATGAAATTGAAAACAGGAAATCAATAGAGAAAATCAACTAAACCAAAAGCTGGTACTTTGAAAAGTTAATAAAATCTATAAACCTCTAGCCAGACTAAATAGAGAGAATATATAAATTATAAAAATCAGAAATGAAAGAGAGGATATCATTATTGGTTCTAGGGACACTAAAAGAATACTAAAGGAGGGGCACCTGGGTGGCTCAGTCATTAAGCATCTGCCTTCGGCTCAGGTTGTGATCCCAGGGTCCTGGGATCGAGCCGCACATCGGGCTCCCTGCTCCATGGGAAGCCTGCTTCTCCCTCTCCCACTCCCCCTGCTTGTGTTCCCTCTCTTGCTGTGTCTCTCTCTGTCAAATAAATAAATAAAATCTTTAAAAAAAAAAAATACTAAAGGAATATTGTGTACAACTTTGTGCCCACAAATTTGATAACTTAGGTGAAATGGACCTATCTTTGGGAGGCACAAGCTACTTCAACTTACAAAGAAAAAATAGATAATCTGAATATGTCTATATCTATGAAAGAAACTAAGTCAAGAATTAATAACCTTCCAAAAAGAAAGTACCAGGCCCAGATGGTTTCACTGATGACTTCTACCAAACATTTAAGAAAGAAATGACATCAATTCCCTATAATCTCTTCCAGAAGATGGAAATAAAGGGATTACTTCCTAACTCATTATGTGAAGCCAGCATTACCAAAATACCCAAACCAAGTCAAGACATTATGAGAAAGGAAAACAAAAGGCCAGTCTCTCATGAATGTAGCTGTGAAAATCCTCAACAAAATATTAATGAATTGAATCAAATGATATATAAAAGTAATTATACAGCATGACCAAATGAGACTTATTCCAGGTATGCAAAGCTGGTTCAAAACTCATAAATCAGCTAATTTAATCCATCACATTGATGGCTAAAGAAGAAAACTCATAATCATATCAATAGGTTAAAAAAAAAATGACAAAACCCAACACGAGTTCATGATAAAAACTCCGAGCCAGATGGGAATAGAGGAGCACTTCCTCAACTTGTTCAAGACCATCTGCAAAAACCTATAACTAACATCATACTTGATGGTGATAAATTAGATGCTTTTCCCCTAAGTTTGAGAATAAGACAAAGAAAGATGACCCCTCTCACCACTTCCATTCAACATCATATGAGAAGTCCTAGCTAATGCAATATGACGTAAAGAAAATAAAAGGTATACACATTGGAAAGGAAGACATAAAACCGTCTTTGCAGATGACATGATTGTTCTATGAAGAAAAACCCAAAGAATAATAAAAAAAAAAAAAACAACCCTCTTTGAACTAATAAGCAATTATATAAAAGTTGCAGGACATATGGTTAATATACAAAAGTGAATTTCTTTCTTATATACCAGCAATAAACAATTGGAATTTGACATGTAAATCACAATATTATTTAGGGGCACTTGGGTGGGTTAGTCAGTTAAGCATCCAACTCTTGATTTTGGCTCAGGTCATGATCTCAGGGTCATGAGACTGAGCCCCACGTTGGGTTCCACACCCAGTATGGAGCCTGCTTAAGATTCTTTCTCTCCCTCTGCCTCTGCCTCTCACCCTCCTCACATGCTCTCTCTCTCTCTCAAAAAAAAAAGTAAATCACAACATTATTTAATTATTGTAAACATAATGATCTACTTAGGTATGAACCTAACAATACATGTACAGATCTATGTGAGGAAAACTATAAAACTCTAATATAAATCAAAGAAATCTAAACAAATGGAGAAATCTTCCATCTTCATTGGTAGAAAAACTTAATATCATTAGGATGTCAATTCTTTCCAATTTTATCTGTAGATCCTAAATAATTCCAATCAAAATCTCATTTTGTGGATACTGACAAACTAATTCTGAAGTTTATGTGGAAAAGAAAAATTCCCAGAATAGTCAAAACAATGTTGAAAAAAAATTGGAGAATTGATTTCAAGACTTACTATAAAGCCAAATTAATCAAGATGGCATAGTATTTGCAAAAGAATAGACAAACAAATCAGTGGAACAGAATAGAGAGTCCATAAATAGACTTATACAAATATAGTCATAAAGTAGTGTCATATAAACTGATCTTTGACAAAGGAGCAAAAGCAACTCAATGGAGAAAGGATAGTCTTTTCAACAAATGGTGCTGGAACAATTGGACACGTACAAAAAAAAAAAATAACGTAGACAGAGCCTACACCTTTCACAAAAATTAACTCAAAATATATCATAGACTTAGACGTGAAAGACAAAACTGTAACTTCTAGAAAATAACACCGGAAAAATCTAGATGACCTTGGATAGCAATTAAGTTTTTACACACAGACCAAAAGCTTTTTCTTGAAAAAAGTTGATATTTTGTACTTTATCAAAATTAAAAACTTCTGCTCTACTTAAAGACATTCTTAAGAAAATAAAAAGACAAGCCACAAAATGGGTGAAAGTATTTGCAAAACATACACATGAAAAAGTACTTACATCCAAAATGTACGGAACTCTCAACATTCAACAATAAGAAACCCAAACAATCCAAATGAGCAATGGGCAAAAGAACTAGACAGACACCACACCAAAGAGGTATGGATGATAAACATGCATAAGAAAGGATGTTCAACATCATATGCTATTAGAGAATTTCAAATCAAACAATGAGGTACTAATACACACCTATTAGAATGGCTAAAATCAAAAAAACTGAAAATGGGGAGATGATGCATAACATCGGGAACTCTCATCAGTGCTGGTGCAATGCACACTGGTACTGTCACTCTGGAAGACTGCAGTTTTTTGGAAAGCTAAATATAATTTTATTGCCTAGCAATAGTACTGCTAAGTATTTATTCAGTGGAGTTGAAATCTGTACACACAAAAGCCTGTACCTGAATGTTTATAGCAGGCTTAGCTTATTTATAGTTATCAAAAACTGGAAGCAGCCAAGAGGTCCTTCAGTAGGCAAATGGATAAACAAACTGTGGTATATCTGTACAATGGAATATTACTCAATGATAAAAAGAGCTATGAAGCCATAAAAACACATGGAGGAACTTTAAATGCATATTATTATGTGAACAAAGTTATTTGAAAAGACTACATACTCTTCAATTCCAACTATGTGACATTTTGGTGAAAGCAAAATTTGGTAAAGTAAAAAGACGAATAGTATTTCCAGAGACTTAGGGGAGGGAATGAGGGATGAATAGGTGAAACACCAGTTCATAGGACAGTGAAACTACTCTGTAGGATATTATAATGGAGGATATATGATATTACACAGTTGTTAAAACCCAAAGACATATAGAACACAAAGAAAAACTTAATGTAAATTATGGATATTAATCATAATATATCAATATTGGTTAACTAATTTAATAGATACACCGCACTATGCATGATGCTAATAAAAGGAGAAACTGTGTTGTGGGATGGGGAGCATATGGGAATTCTCTGTACCTATCTGTTCAACTTTTGTTAATCTAAAGCTGTTCTAAAAAAAATATACTGTAAAACAACCCAGAAGAGAATTAAAAATAAAAGAAAAAAGCATTCAAAAATAAAGACTAAACCAGAAGAAACACAAGAGCAAATAAACCCAAAACATAATGACTTCAGGGAACTAGAAAAAAAATAATAAAATAAAAGAGAAATAAAGAAAAATAAATTATAAAACTGATAAATTAGAAGCTGGTAAAGAAGCTCCAGCATACATAATAGAAGTCCCTAGAAAAGTAAAGCAATGTAATAGAACAACTTCACAAACAAAAAACCTATAATTCAAGAAAATGTTTCAAATATAAGGATAAGGTTTGAAACTTCATATTGAAATGATCCACTGTGTTCGTGGGAAATTGACCCAGGACAAACAATATCAAGAGTGGTAGACAGAATAATGGCCCCCCTCCAAAATGTCTGCACCCTGATCCTCAGAACTGTGAATGCTCTACCTTGCATGACAAAGGGACTTTGCAGGTGTGGTTAAGGTTAAGGACCTGAGATGAGATAATCCTATATTACCTGAGTGGGTCCAATCTAACCACATGATTCCTTAAAGGAGAAGAATATTTCCTGACTGTGGTCAGAGGGAGATGCGACTACTAAAGAGGATCAGAGGGAGATATGATAACGCTGGCTTTGGAGATGAAAGAAGGGCTCCATGAGCCAAGAAAAGACAAGGAAGTAGATTCTCCTTTAGAGCCCCCAGAAAGAAATGCATCTTCGCGGATACCTTGATTTGATCCCAGTGAGACCCATTTTAAACATCTGACCTAGAGACCTGTAAGATGACAAACCTGTATTGTTTTAAGCCATTCAGTTTGTGGTATTTTGTTACAGCAGCAATAAAAAACTAATTCACCAAAAAAATGTTTAATAAAATCACTGGAACTTAAAAATAAAAATTCCAAGCAAGAAAGAAATTCAGACTGCAATTAGGCTTTTCAGTGGCAATACTGTTGATCATCATCAGAACATGGAAGGAACCGAACTCAATATTTTAGAAATCAGTAAATGAAGAGAAATAATCAGGGGTGCCTAGATGGCTTAGTCAGTTAAGTGACTGACTCGATTTCGGCTCAGGATCATGAGATCAAGCCCAGTGTGGGGCTCCATGCTGGGCATGGAGCCTGATTAAGATTCTGTCTCTCCCTCTCCCTCTGCCCCTCTTCCACCTCTCTCTCCTCTAAACACACACACACACACACAAATTTTAAATAAAGAGAAATAATCAAACATTTATCCTGTCTTTCCAATACTAATGTGCCACTGAGTAACCTAACAACAGATCAGATGAAGTTTCACTTTATAGTGAAATAGTATTCCAGATTCCAGCTAATAAATGAAGGACAGAAGTAGAATATCACCACTTTCTCCCCTAGGAAAGTACTTCATCTAAGCACTGAGCATCAGTGTCTGCTAACATCAAAAAATGGAGATAACCAGATATCATTTGCCTTCTGATAGAACACTCCCCCACCTATGAAACTGCCTTGAAAAAAAACCTGAATTAATCTGATCAAAACTCTAGATCCAACTGCCAATTTTCAGGATATATAGAAGACAGAGAAACCTGTTCGAGTACATAAAAACAGCTTGCTTTTCTTTAACAACAACAACAACAACAAAAGCAAGACATAAAAGGGGAAAGAAATAGAGATGGAGAAGGAAACCAAAGATTAAAAGAGACAAAAAATCCATTGCCACATATGGACTTATTTGGATCCTGATTCAAATAAACTGTAAAATAAATCCACTTATGGAATTTATGAGGCAATGAGAAATTTACATGTTTACCGGATATAGAATAATATTTTAAAATACTGTTCAATTTTTAGCTAGGATATTGATATTTTCATTATATTAATAAGTAAGTTCTTTTAGAGTTATATACTGAAATACAAAGAGATGAAATTAGATGTTTGAAATTTGATTCAAAATTTTGTAGGCTGTGGAGAAAGTAGATATATTATGGGCAACAGAGTGTAGTATAAGAGTTGATAATTGTTGAAGTTGTATAATAAGTTTAGGGATTTTATTATATTATTCTATTTTCAAATATGTTTGACATTCTCAATAATAAAAAGTTGCTTTAAATAATCAAGATAGTTTGCCTTTCTCTAGCCTTCTGATGACTATTTTGTTTTTGTCTTCAAGATTTTTGTACAACACTTACCATGATGAACACTGAGTAATGTATAGAATCACTGAATCACTATATTGTACACCTGAAACTGATATAACACTGTATGTTAACTATACCGAAATTAAAAATGAAAACCTAATACAAAAAATTTACAAATCTAAAAAGATTATTGTCCATTTTACTAGAACAACATTATGAAGCACTTTGAGGCTTCGGAATATAATGTATATGGAATTGGAAACTTGAACACATATAGCAGCCCAGTTCCCTAATGATGTTTCCTTCAGTCTTTCTAGATTGACAATAAGTTTTATGGATAAAGAAGGTGGAAACACAGGACTGAGGCAGGAATAGCTTAGCCTTGGCTAAGGTCAAAGGGAAAAGCTGTCATAACCTGACAGCCCTCCAGGCATTTCCCTTTTAAGACAGGTATGGTCTTGATTCTAAATTTTGAAATACACATGATTCATTTATCTTTTCACATTAATTAAATCCAATTCTCATTTGGGCCAAGTGTGAAGCTACAGATACACAGTGCAAATATTATAGATTTGGAGTTCTTAGTAACTGAGTTCATTGCTTTGTTAATGGGACAGCATCATTTGTTTTCTTTATATTGAATTTAAAAATGTGCAATGCTCTCTTTTATAATTTTCACTCACACTATCTCCTAATAATTTTAAAAGACATTTGACGTTTTCTACCTATACTCTTCCAATCTCTGTGAATGATATTTATTATGTGACCTTTATGAATAGAGAAATGTTAAAATTTATTAAAAGTTATATTCTATTATTCCCTAACTTGAATTTAAGAGCTTAATATGAAACTATTTGAATTTCTAATTTCTCCCCTCACAGTATAGCAGTAGCATACATCCAGCTGCAGGATAATATTGGCAAGCACAGCAATGAATTTTCATGAAAACCCCAAACACTGAATGCTTCATTTTTCTTTTTCTTTCTTCTTCTTCTTTTTTTTTTTTCAAGAAATTCCCTATCGTATGAGATATGTAATGCCATTTGTGCCAGAGTACTTTGCATAATAATGGTCTCCTTCAGTTTTCCAGGCTCACATAGAAGAATCACTAAGGAAACTAGGCTGTAACATCAACAACAAAAAAGAAAATTGCCCATTTTTCACCGAAACTGCTCTTATTCTTCTAATTTTTTTTAGCAATTTTATCTTTTTAAATGTAAATACTTGCAAGAGTTCGGAAAAAGATATCCAGTTATTAACATTTCAGGTATAATTATTACTCTTCCTAATCTCCACCTTCTCCATGGAGCAGTTTTCTTTAGAAGAAGTATTATTACCTTCCTACTTGTGTGGGCCCTCAGACATCTTCAAATAAATGTCTGTAGGTGGGACTCTCTGATTATAAAGGCTGAGTGAAATTAATGTTATTAATGTACCAAGGTGTGAAGTATGAACTTCAACTGGATTTCCATAAAGAACTCTGTTGATTATGTGTTTTAAACTACCGAAGATCTGTCTAAAATGTCGCTATTGAAGCCTTTCACTAGCTCTTGTGCTAATCAGGGAGGAAAGCCTGCAGCTTTTCTATACTGTGGAGTCAGAGTGCTGACAAGCAGCTTATCAGTGCTAATGATAACTGCTGTGTTTCAGCAGCCGGGATCAGAAGATGCATTTCACATTTAAGCTCTTTTTTTTTCAAAACTGAATACTTAAGAAATCAGTAGCATGTTGCCAGGAGCCTTGCCTACAAGCTGCTGCCTTTGAGAATTTTTGCAAGCCTTTAAAAGAGTACCCAGAATGCATTCTATACCTTATGAATTTCTTAGTCTATGGGAAGAGCAGAACTGGAAGGTATCCTCCTACAGACTTCTAGACACATCTAATGTTCTGGTCATTTTCTGCATGTCTGAAATCTCTTAAGACTTACCTATATTTTGAAATATTTCAAAGGATGCCATTTTCAGGGGGCTGAGGTAAAGCTACACTTGATAATGCCAAGGGGGATTTTAAGTTAAAATTCTAAGGGCTCCTCCTAATCCTCCAGTTTATAAATCCTTGCTAAATTTAGAAATCTTGATTTGGTGAATTATCTTCAATGCACATCACTGGTCTCAAACATTCATTTATTAATTCATTCACTCGTTTACTTCATGGATCAGTCAATAAATATTTACTGAGCACCTACTATGTGCTATAAGTACTGAATTACATGCTAGTCATAGAAAAGAGGAAAAAATAATCCTGAAAGAACTCATGATCTACAAAGGATGCATAAAAACATAAAAGCTTTCACTGAGTACCCCTGGTAGCTAGGGGAAGAATAAGGAATGTTCCTTGGGCAGTGAGGCAGGCTTCATAGAGGAGGTAACATTTATCCTAGGCCTTAAAGAATAAAGACTGTGAAAATTTGTATAGGTACATTTTATAACGTGTTCTTTATAGTGCCAGTGGGACCTATCCCTTGCCCCGTGGGGGGAAAATCATGATTATAAGCTAGTAACAATGCTTTGATCTCTGGTGTCAAGAAATCCTATCTCCAGAAAGTCCCTGTTAAAATGTGAAGGAGGCTTGCTCATTAACTCTTTTATAGGACTTTTAATAACTCTCCTGTTACATCACATGACTGATAGAGGGTTCAAATGAAAAGATATTTGGGAAATCACATTCTTTGTAAATTGTAAAGTACAATGCAAGTGTTAGCTATTTGTGCTACTATTACTATTATCATAGTAATAACATTATTATTTTAATAAGGATTATTTTTATCAATTTTCTGGACTCTGGCAATATAACTTGGAGAAAATCGAAAACTATCAAATGGCTTTAAAATATTTTTATGTAATATCATGGTAGATACTTCCAAAAAGACTTATTAGGGGAAACTAACTTGGAGCTTTGTCATAAAGAAAAATCCCTTTGTGCTACCAGAGAGACAAAATAGCAAATAAGCTAGATTATCTGATCTAGTTTAGAAATTATGATGACTTCCAACTAGTTGTCTGACTCTGCAATCCAGGGCTCCATCTCACACATTTATCTTAGCCACGGTACCTTGTTTCCATAAAGCTGGCTTTATCCCTCATCTACTTCACCTGTCAGCTACCATTCAAAAAGTTACCTACTGGTTAGCCTAAACCTGTACTTAGGTTGTCAACAGACTAGACACCCCACAATGAATATATCAGAAGGAATATATTTTGATGTTTAAATTAGACATATCAAAAAAGGTAATCCCAAAAAAAAGAACTCTGTTGTATTACCTATTCTTCTTCTATCATTTAGAATTTTTATTTTTAATGCATGTGGGAGAGGCACCCCGAATTTCTCAGTGTTTAAGGCCTGCTAAAAGTCTTAATATGTCCCCACTTGGGATTTTTTAAATGTTTCAAAGTTTTCCTACAATTCTTAATGACTGAAAGGAGTGACAGCATGATTTTGTAAACTGAGGACAAGAGTGAACACCACATTCTCTGAGCACCCCATCTCTGCAAACTGAAAAAGGGATAAATGGTGCTTAGCAAATAGGAAAGGATATTTATTCTTAAACCAGATGATATTCTTGGGTGCAGGCTAAAGGCAGCACTAGCAACAAGTAGTGGCTGTTAATGCCTCCCAATAAAATTTCCCACATTTAAAAATGGGCTAGCCTCAAGCCTTCCTGTCTCCTCCATACCACACACAAGAATAAAAAGCTGTTCCCACAGTTTGATTTGAGATATCCCAGGGGTACCCAGACTGTGTAAAACTCCTTAGGACCTTCCTCCTGGTCTGAACTAGCTCCTGATAAAGTCACACTAGACGCACAGTGCATTAGGCAACAAAGCCTCCCATCCATCGGAACATGTGTGACCACAGGTGAGGTGAGAGGTCGCCACTCAAAAAGTACATTCTCCATGAACTTGTTTGCATGGATGAGTTCACCAGAATTTGCTAAGCTGTAAACCTTGCTAAGAAATGTCTGTGGTGTTTAACATTAGTGTGGTGGCGTAGTCAAAACCACTCCGGAAAATAGAAAGGAAGTTCTAAATAGTACGTTTTTTCCTTACATTTCTAAAACGTTATTCACTGCAACCTTTCTTAAAATTCCCCTTTCCTCTCACATCCCTTTCTCTTGCACTCATAGATGTTCCTAACCTTTGCCTGCAAAATTCTCCCAACTCTGGCCCATGACTCTTGCCTTTCTACATGTTCCCCTTTTCTTCTACCTACTACCAGATGGAGTCCCCGTTTGGCCCCTCCTTAATTATAATATCATATCACAAAACCCAAGATGGGGACACCTGGGTGGCTCAGTGGGTTAAGCGTCTGCCTTCGGCTCAGGTCATGATCCCAGGGTCCTGGGATCGAGCCCCACATTGGGCTCCTTGCTCAGCAGGGAGCCTGCTTCCCCCTCTCCCTCTGCCTCTCCTCCTTGCTTGTGCTCTCTCTCTGTGTCTCTGACAAATAAATAAATAAAAAATAAAATAAAATCTTAAAAAAAAAAAAGAAAGCCCAAGATGAAAGAATTGGTATGGAAACAGCAGACCTTTCCTTAGCATGTGCAGAACAGAAAAGCCCTGAGATGGAAAATCTAAACATTTGATTTTTTTGACAAAAAAAATTTTTTTCCCCAGCACAGCTGTCATTTGAGAAAGCTGAACATAGGGTCCCTAACTAAATGAGACGGGACAGGAAAGTTTTACTTGGGTGTGGGTGATCCTGAGAATCTATGGTACCATTCAGAAAAGGCTCCTATACAATAGTCACTACGGTAAGAGCCACCATTGATCTGACACCTGCTGTGCACTAGGGAGTTCCATGTGTTTTCTTTTTTTTTAGATTTTTTTTATTTATTTATTTGTCAGAGAGAGAGGGAGAGAGCACAAGCAGGGAGAGTGGCAGGCAGAGGGAGAAGCAGGCTCCCCGCTGAGCAGGGAGCCCGATGCGGGACTCGATCCCAGGACCCTGGGATCATGACCTGAGCCGAAGGCAGATGCTTAACCGACTGAGCCACCCAGGCGTCCCCCATGTGTTTTCTTTTTCCTCAGAGTAATATGGTGGGACAGATTTCATTGGCCCTGTTTTACAAAGGAAGAAATAGAGAAAGTTGAGGAAGGCTAAGTAATTTGCAGCCAATTGTCACAGGCAACATTGAGAACCCCGTGCCTGTCGCTTTCAGGCCAAAGTATTTCCCCATAAGTCACACTATTTCCTTGGTGGGAAAAGACAGCATTAAGGCCGTGGGAGCTCCTTGAATAGGTGGGACTTTACCAAAGATGACATCCGTCC
The DNA here is from genome assembly GCF_054177405.1 of Leptonychotes weddellii. Lineage (NCBI taxonomy): Eukaryota > Metazoa > Chordata > Mammalia > Carnivora > Phocidae > Leptonychotes > Leptonychotes weddellii. The sequence continues at coordinate 111,278,312 of NC_138374.1, forward strand.
GTCTCCCCCTCAGCCCAGCCTCTCTGCAGATTTGAGGGCTGTGCTGACATCAAGCATACCTTGACCTGCCCCTCGCAGGATGAGAGCTCTCCCCTGTCCTTACAGTCATAGGTATCTGATCTCCACTGTGGGCTGCAAAGGGGAAATACCCACGGAGTAGCGGCCACTCACTCCAGCTTTGGGGTAGTGCATGCTAAGTGACAGCAAGTAATCTTTTTCTTCCTGCCTCCTCCCCTTCCTCCTGATTCAGATGGGAAGGCTCACAGTTTTCTTAAGGGTGAAGAGGGTTAAATCTCCATAGGCCATTTTCAGAGCCTTAAAACAATAAAAAGGCTCTGTAAGCCCTAACACCTTTTATGTATTTTGTAGTTAAAAGAAGAAAGAGAATAGTGCGCCCCTAGCAAGACACTTATATACTTTCCATTTCAACTTCTTTCCATTCTAACCCTGTTTTCTCTATATAGCCTGCTGGCAATATTCTTAATTAGGGGTCAATATTTCTTTCTTTTTAAAATAAGAAACAGTATAAAACCTCCCATGTTCCACTTTAATGGGAAGGACACAAACACATTGGTTAAAAGCAGTTTACATTCTATTTTCCATACTGAAGGGATCCTTATAAAACCCAGTTCACTGTATAATTAATGACCCTTTTCTCATGCTTTAGGGCATAAGCTGATCACCAGTCCTGGTCAGAGAAAACATTCCCCAGGTGTAGGATTGCACAATTAAACGTGTGGTGAGGAATTTGTGCTTTCCTTTGATGCTTTGGTCTTTGCCCTGGTGGGGGGTGGGGGGGGGCAGGATACTGGGCAGGACAGACAGGCAGTTGTGGTAGAATGTGCCACATCCCCTGTTTCCCCAAACATGCTGGAAGAGGAACTGAGACCGCCTAAAACATTTATTCCACCAGTCCCTCTGGCGCCCCCACGCGGAGAGGAGGTGTCTGCATGTCAATAATCTGGATGCAGCCGACTGAAGCGATTTTTAACACTAGGGAGGACAAAAAGGTAGAGGACCCCCCTACCGACTCCATTTGCTTCCACTCAGAAGTTGCTGACATATCATTTTTTGTATACATTAAAACTAGTGTTTTGGGTTTTAACCCAAGCAGAAGGAAATCATGTTCTCTAAAACAGACAGAAAAAAAAAAACTATAAGAAAGCTACATATAATATAGGTATCTAAACAGTTCAGATGGATATGGCTTGCTATATCTATAAGGTTGGTCAAATTTATTTTCTAAAGCAGTACCATCTAACAGAGCTTTCCGTGATGATGGAAATGTTCTATATCATTGCTATTCAACACAGGAGCCACCAAAATATGGCTAGTATGACTGAGCAGATGAAATTTTAATTAAATTAAATTTAAATTTATGTAGTCACATGTGGCTAGTGACTACTGTAAGGGACAGTACAGTCTTAAAGTGTATGGTGTGACTAACATTTAATGTAATGAGCACATTAAAATAATATTAGCAAATTCAATGTGGTTTCTCTACTGTTCATTGAAAACATTTTGTCTCACACCCCTGGTATTGAGTGAAGTCTGATAATGTTTACTAGACAACAAAGTCATGGGATGTGTGCTTGCTCTCCATCTATGGCCCTGCCTTAAGGTGATAAAAACTAGCCCAAAAAATGTTGAGAAACCCTATTACACTTAACTCTTTCACTCATCCTCACTTCTAACTTGCCTCATTAAACTATGAAAGCAAGAGAGATCTGTTGTAAGAACTTTGTAGCTGTGGGAAATGTCCACTGAACATTTCTACTATCCCCACTATCTTTTTAAAGACCAATGTAATGAAAGAGATGAAAAGACATATAACTAAACCATTTCCAGGATAAAAGAATTATCTTTCTTTATTTCTTTCACTTACTTTTCTTTCTCTCATCTTCCCTTTCCAAGCCTAAATTTTCTCCTTTCTGGCTTGAGTTTTCTAGGGCTGCCGGGACAAAATATCATCAACCAGGTGGCTTAACCAACAGAAATTTATGCTCTCACAGTTCTGGAGGCTGGAAGTCCAAAATCAAGGTGTGGGTAGGGTTGGTCTTGCTGTCTCTTTACATGGCCTTTCCTTTTATGTGCCTGCATCCCTGTTATCTCTCCCTATATCCTAATCTGTTATAAGGACATCAGTCAGATTGGATTAGGGCACATGCTAAGGGCCTAACTTAATTACCTCTTTAAAGGCCCTATCTCCACACACTGTCACATTCTGAGGTACCAGAGGTTAGGGCTATAGCATATGTATTTGAGGGGGAATATAATCAAGTCCCTAAACAATGACTATAAGCAGTATTCTGTTTTTTGAAGAGTTACATATTTCTTGGCTAATAATTTCATGCTTCAGTTAAGAGTAAAGTACCATCGGGCGCCTGGGTGGCTCAGTTGGTTAAGCGACTGCATTCAGCTCAGGTCATGATCCTGGAGTCCCAGGATCAAGTCCCACATTGGGCTCCCTGCTGAGCAGGGAGTCTGCTTCTCCCTCTAACCCTCCCCTTCTCATGCTCTCTCTCATTCTCTCTCTCAAATAAATAAAAAAATCTATAAAAAAAAAGAGTAAAGTACCATCTATCTTTGGCCATTACCTTTCTGACTTACAAGTAGGTACATATGCAGTTAAAATTCTGGTATATAAAAATGGAAATTCTCCAATTTATTCTAATTCATTAATGTAGGATTAAAATGTGCTGTGTATCCACCATGTATTTTTATAGTTAGTTCATCTTTAACAAAAGTAAAGAAAATAACAAAAAGGGAGATGCCATTTAAAAATGCCTAATTTATATAATTTTAAATTAAAGGTTCATAAGAGAAAAAAAATCTGTAAACATCTGATGTCTCAATAACATAGGTTTATTAGATATGAATATCTTTAAAGATGTAAATGACTTTTCAATCACCTATGCGATTCTCCCACAAATATTTTTAAAAGTTCCTTAACACTGAGAAATAATAATTAAGAGGGGTGCCTGGTTGGCTCAGTGGGTTAAGTGTGGGACTCCTTCTTTATTTCAGCTCAGGTCATGATCTCCATGCTCAACAGGGAGTCGGCTTCTCTCCCTCTGTCCCTTCCCCCTGCTCATGCTCTCACACATGCTCATGCTCTCTCTCTCTCTAAAATAAATATTTAAAAATAATATTAATAATTAAGAAATGTAAGAAAGAGTAAAACATTTCCTAATAGTCAAAGACTTACTATTTTGTAATTCATGAAATGGATATCATGATATAAAATCAATATATTTAATTTTATTTTTCAAAAGCAGCCCAAAGAAATGGTCAAAACTCAACAAAATGTATTAAATACGTGTTTTCTCATGCCAAAAAGAGGACATGCAAACACAATAAAGGTCTTTTGAGTGAGAAATAAATTAAAATTGAAAAAGAAAAAATATATAAATTATTTTCATAACTTCTCCAAAACACTTTTTGGTAGTTAATATAATCAAAATTATTCACATATGTCAACATAACAGAATTAAGAGTTCTCAACTTTAAAAATCAACAAAACTAAAAGGCAACCTACAGAATGGGAGAAGATATTTGCAAATGACATATCCAATAAAGGGTTAGTATCCAAAATATATAAAGAACTGATACAACTCAACACCCAAAAAACAAATAACCCACTTAAAATAGGCAGAAGACATGAACAGACATTTCTCCAAAGACATACAGATGACCAAAAGACACATGAAAAGATGGTCATCATCACTTATCACCAGGGAAATGCAAATAAAAACTACAATGATATATCACCTCACACCTGTCAGAATGACTAAAATCAAAAACACAAGAAAAACAGGTGTTGGTGAGGATGTGGGGAAAAAGGAACACTCTTGCATTGTTGGTGGGAATGCAAATGGTACAGCCACTGTGGAAAACAGTATGAAGTTTCCTCAAAAAGTTAAAAATAGAACTACTCTACAATCTAGTAATTGAACTTCTGGGTATTTACCCAAAAAATACAAAAACACTAATTCAAAGGAATGTATGTACCCCCATGTTTATAGCAGCATTATTCACACTGGCAAGATATAGATATATAGAAGCAACCCAAGTGTCCATCAATAGATGAATGGATAAAGAGGTGATTTTACATACAAATATATATATTTACATATATATTATATAAATATACAAATACAAATATATATGTTTATTGAAATATTATTCAGCCATAAAAAATGAAATCTTGCCATTTGCAATGACATGGATGGAGCTAGAGAGTATTATGCTAAGTGAAATAAGTCAGTCAGAGAAAGGCAAATACCGTATGATCACACTCATATGTGGAATTTAAAAAACAAAACAAGGGGCGCCTGGGTGGCTCAGTCATTAAGCGTCTGCCTTCAGCTCAGGTCATGATCCCAGGGTCCTGGGATAGAGCCCCACATCGGGCTCCTTGCTCGGCAGGAAGCCTGCTTCCCCCTCTCCTACTCCCCCTGCTTGTGTTCCTGCTCTCGTTCTCTCTCTCTCTGTCAAATAAATAAAATCTTTAAAAATAAATAAAAAAACAAAACAAATGAGCAAAGGGGAAAAAGAGAGAGACAAAGCAAGAAACAGACTCTTAACTATAGAGAACAAACTGATGGTTACCAGAGGGGAGGTGGGAGGGAGGATGAGGGAAATAGGGGATGGGGATTAAAGAGTACATTATCACAATGAAATAAGATAAGATAGATAAGATAAAATAAAGTAAATAAAATAAGCAAAAAAATAAATTGAAACAAAAAAGCGGTTCTCAACTTTACCTAATCCCACATCTTAACTGCTGATCTAATTAAGAACTCAGAAACACATTTTACAATTTTACTAACTACTGCTCTTGGTTTTGCATACCTTGCCATCTCACTGGCAATGAAATGCTAATTATCTAAAACCAAAAGTCAGTCAAATATATTTTTACAGGGATGCCTGGGTGGCTCAGTCAGTTAAGCATCTGCCTTCAGCTCAGGTCATGATCCCGGGGTCCTGGGATCAAGTCTCGCATCGGGCTCCCTGCCTGCTTCTCCCTCTGCCTGCTGCTCCCCCTGCTTGTGTGCTCGCTCGCTCTCTCTCTCTCTGACAAATAAATAAATAAAATCTTTAATATATATATATCTTTTTCAGTTATTACAACTGAAAATTTGATTTACACTCTTCTTTTGAGAAATAGGTTTCTAAGGCAAAATGTACCAAAGTAAGGAAATATATAAAGGATTATCAAGTCAGAGGTGAAAGCTCTTATAAACAACTCCGAATAATTCACAATGAAAAATCAATTTTATTTATCAATTTTATTTATTTATTTATGTATCACTATAATCAATAAATCTGATTTATTTCTATAATTTAATTAACTAAATTTAATTTGCTATAATTCTTTTGTCTTGATGTACACTGAAAAATGTTAAAAATAAACATGGTTTATGACTTCCAAAACCTTATAGTTTTACATGCCATCCATTAAAAACTTTTACAATAATGATAATTAAATGAAGTACATTTATATAAGATGCCAATACTTTCACCACTATTGTTCCCACTCAGCATTCCAGTAACATTATCTCCATCCTAGGACATGTTAAGACCAATAACATCCCTAATTCCTAACTCTTATGACTGAATGTTTTTGAAATTTAAAATATTCCTGATTGCAGAAACAGTACATATACCGTATATGATGCAAAACCTCCAGTAGGTTCTGACACAATACCTTGTAATGAAATGAATTAATATTTTTACAATGAAACATGTGAATATTGATACTAAGTGGCAGAATTAAAGACTATATGTTATTTCAGATTAGGATTTCCTGCTAAATGAATTTATTCAAATGTATCTTAAAATGTTCAGTTTTCAATTAATGGGCAAGCCACAGGTTGTGGGAAAACCATATTTGCAATACATGTATTTGGCAGCAAGTTCATATTCAAAACATAAGGAATTCTAAAAAAAAGAATTTTAACAATCAAAAATTTAAAACTCTTATTCAAAGAAGGGCAAAAATAACTGTAAACCTCTTCATAAAATGGGATGTACGAATGGCCAGTAAGCACTGTAAAAATGTTCAACACTAATCATCAGAAAATATAAATTAAACCCACAATGTTATACCATTTCATATCCACTGGAATACTTAAAGTCCAAAAGACCTTGCCAACAATGCCAAATATTGGTGGGAATATAAACAGCTAGTATTCTCATACTTTGCTGGTGGGAGTACAAAAGAGTAAAGTGACTTTAGAAACTATTTTGCATTTTCTTGTTAAGTTAAATATCTACCTTATGACCCAGCAATTCCATTCCTAGATATTTACCCAAGAAAAATAAAAATATATATCCACAAAAAAGACCTGTACGAGGATCGTCATACCAACATTATTCATAAGCCAACAACCCAAATGTTCATTAACAGAAGGATATACATAGTGTGTTATATTTATATAATAGAACGCAACTCAGGAGAAAGGGAACATATTTCAGATACAATAAGGATGAATCTCAAAAGTTTTTGAATGAAATAATTCAGGCACAAAAGAGAACATGCTGTATGACTTTGTTGATGTGAAGTCCAACAACAGGCAAAACTAATCTGTGGTGATAGAAGAATTAGGACATGGTTTCTGGGAAGATTATGGAGAAAAGGCAGCAGGCTGCAAGATAAGGAAACTTTGTGGGGTAATGGAAATAGTTTCCTTCTTTTTTTGAAAGTGTGGGAAGTTGCACAGGCATATACAGTTGTCAAAACTCATCTAACTGAACATTTAGGATCTGTTATTTTATATAAATTTGACATCATTTTTTTAAAGCTCTGTTTTCAAAATTGTGCTGTTTGGAATTGCAGGTAAAGCCCTGTGGATCTGTATTAAATGCTTATTTTCTGACATATCTTGCCTCTGATGGAAGAAGTAAAAATGTTCAACACTAATCATCAGAAAATATAAATTAATGTTTATTTATAAACATTCTACAGCACAGAGGAATTTTGTTAAGGACTGCTGACCTGGGGTTTCAATACTTAGTGACTGACTTTTCATAGACAAACCTTACACAGTTTGGTTTGGTAAACTGATTAGGCTTACTTGAAAGATAGAGAATGTGATTTTGCATTTAAAGCCTCAACGTACACCTCAATCTAATAAACCTATTATCTAATATTTTAATCTTAAAGAAAAGGCCTAGAGTCCATTCTAGCTACCTCATCTGCACCCCAAAATATGTCTTATTAATTTTCCAACTGACAGGGAGAGTGAAACTGAGAGATGAGACTTCACCTGTCTATTCTCAATATTGAGGGGTCTGCAGATGGAGCACCTGCTGTTCACTTACTTCTGCAATCCTATTGGATTTCAATATGTCCAGTCACACATAGCAGTGCTAGGCCTTGAACTTCCTTTTCAAATTATGTTCCATATTGTAGAATAAACACACAGCTCCAATGGGAAAACTCTTCCAGTTGGCAGGCAGAGCATTTGCTACAATTAAGATTCTTTGGGGAATGACCTAATAAAGACTTTCAAACCAGATTTTGTTGTCTTCATTTAAATGTTGGCTTTGTAAGAGGTGAAAAGCTATAATTCTTTTTTATACAATTGTCAAAAGTCAAATGATTGTATCTGTCTGTTTCTACTCTAAAGCAAGTTCAAAATTAGAATAATGTTGGGCGCCTGGGTGGCTCAGTTGGTTAAGCGACTGCCTTCGGCTCAGGTCCTGATCCTGGAGTCCCGGGATCGAGTCCCACATCGGGCTCCCTGCTCGGCGGGGAGTCTGCTTCTCCCTCTGACCCTCCGCACTCTCATGTGCTCTTTCTCATTCTCTCTCTCTCAAATAAATAAATAAAATCTTCAAAATTAGAATAATGTTAAATCCTCAAATTGTGTTGTATGTTTCTTTAAATTAAAGTTCATTGAGAAAAACCTGCTTGTTTACTTTAGGATACTCTTGTCTTTAGATTGTGGTCTACTGGATGAATGGTAGAAAACAAATACATACATACATATATATATACATATATATATAAAATACATATGTAAATGTACGTATACATATTGTACTGTTAGAAATTATGTTAGTTATACAAATCTTAAGACAATTCACTGTTTATTCCTAAAAGTAAGAGGTACTGTGGAAAGAGGAAACCACACAGGCTGGGTGGCATGCCACTGTGTATTCAAATGCATCTATCTTTCCTAGTCATGGAACCAGAGACACTTTCCTGATACTATTTAAGTCCTAGTTTCTTCATCCATAAAGTGAGAACGATAATATTTACTTCAGTAACTATGCTGAAGAGTTATTGAAAAACTGATAAAAGACTCTGTTTCTAAATGTCTAGCAGAGAAGCACCATAATTAACTTCTCTTTGCAATTTATTGAGCAAACATGTAATTTCTCTTTGCCTCAATTTTCTCATCTGGAAAATAGAAATAACATCAGTACCTGACTTGTAGGGTAAAATTAATATATGTAAAGCAGTTAAAACAATGGCTGGCCAAATCAAAATAATAAAAGGCACCTAGTATTAACATTGTTTCTCTCCATTCTTCCCATTTATTGTGACATGAACAGTCTCGTGTTACTTCTTTCTACATTCTACCTTTAGTTTGGATCTTCACCTGTCATTGAAAATTAAGCTCTAGAACTGCTCAAGGCCTAAATAAGTATTGGACTGACACTCAGTCTTTTCAACATAGAAACATGATAATAACAGTTGACATTTATTGCAAGTTTATCATGTGTAAGACACTATACTGTTTTGCATACACAATGTCCCTTAAAATTAACAAAAAACAGTGATATCAGTATTATTACCATCATTTTACAGATGCAAAAGTTTAAAATATTAACCTAACCATGAATACACAGGACAGAATTAAGATCTAACCCAAGTCTAATGATTCAGGAAGCTGAAAGCATAACCAAAATGCAGCAAGGCCTCCACAGGAAAGAGATGAGTTAAACTGGGGGTTGTGTTGGGGGATGGGAAGGTGGGTCTTCCTAGTAAAAGGTCATCTTGACTAGAAGAGAAGCTCAATACTTTTCTGTTATATCTCATTGGAGTAAAACTGCCTTTTTCATCTCTGATGATCTCCAACACCGAAGAGAGCTGTTGGTGCATACTATGAATTCAAGAACTGCACGCTGAGCTAAGTAACCTGTTAGAACTCCCTTACCCTAAAGAGAGTTTCCCTGAATCTCCCCACCAGTACTAAATACACCTAAACACAGTACAATTTCATGATTTGCATTAAGACTCCTAAAGGTATTCTTACATTTTGATAGAATAAATTCTCTTCTCAGAGTATATTCTAAGGAGATAATCAGTTGTGAACCAAATCTTGTACAAGCGTATTTTATGCAGAATTGCTTGTAACAGTATAAAATTGAAAACATAAAACAAAACAAAAGGAAAAGAGTTATATAAATTGTGGACATTCCTTTATATGGAATATTATCAAAATTTTAATAATGATACTTTCAAAGTTTATTTGATAACTGGAAAATACTCACGAAAAAACATGAAGTGAAAAAGCACTTGTATATATGTATGTATATATAATGCTAGTTGTGTAGGTAACATGACCACAGTTTTACACCATAAAAATTATATACATATATACAAATAAGCATATACATATAATTACACACAAATATACAAGCATAAAAAGGTAGAGATAAACTATTCTAAAATGTGAATGGTACTACTGCAGGCAAGCTCTCAGATCATTTTTATTTGCTTCTTTTTTATTTAATGTATTTTCTAATTTTCTACACTTATGAAGAGAAAACATTCAAAATCACAAACTGCAATAAAGAGCCAACAAATAATAATAATAATTTATACTGTGAACTCTGTGCCTTTATTGTCAAGCAGGGAAATAGATAATAAAACAAAAGAAATGACTCCTTCCTCCCACAGGCCACTGTGCGGGGTCTGACCCCCACAGCCAAGGTTGGTCCACCGCCATCCACACCCACAGGGTTGTTGGCACCCCTCCTGGTCCCAGGACAGGACTGGGAAAGAGCCACGAGACAACACAAGCTCGAGAGGTGGGCCCGGAACCTGCATCCAAGGCCCGAAGCAGAACCAGAGTTTCATCACCATAAATGGTTTTGACCCAATGAAGCTGGATTCCCTTAAAGACAGATAGCCCATTGTGTGAACTATAGTTTATGGACAGCTTTATATTGGGTTCACAGTAGTATAATGCCACACACTCCTGTGCATTCCCCTAAATTCTTAGAGGACAGCTTTGCCTTTTGAATCAGAGAGTTGTAAGGTTCCATGAAGAATGGCCCTTGTGGTGCCAAGGTGGCTCACTTGGTTGAGAAATGGACTTTCCATTTCAGCTCAGGTCAGGATCTCTGGGTCCTCCCATCCCTTAGGCTCCAAGCTCGGTGAGGAGTATGCTGGAGATTCTCTCCCTCCCTCTCCCCCTCCAAATCTCCCCACTTCCTGCACTCTAAATAAATAATAAATAAATAAATAAAATCTTAAAAAAATAAAAAGAATGGCCTTATGGATAAGCACGAACTCAGGAGACAGCACTTGGACACAATTTGTGAAGGCATTCAGCCCCAGATCATGAATGGCCCCCTGCACCCTCGCCCTCTGGTGGCTCTACTCAGTGGCAGAGACCGGAGATGCCAGTTCTGAGGGACCTGGTCACTGTGGCCTTCTATGACGCATATGCCATACCATCACCCTTACCAGGGAGGACCTGGAGAAGTTCAAAGCCTGGAGAGAGATTGTGCGGATTGGCAGCAGATACAACAACGTTGACATCAAGGCTGCTGGCAAGCTCGGGATCAGCCCGTGCAACATGCCTCAGCAGCAGGAGAAGAGACGGCTTGACTCCAGCATCTGTCACATCCTCTACCTGTACCAGCAGAACACATGGTTGTACCAGGTGCTGCAGGGAGGCACAAGGGTCCAGAACGTTGAGCAGATTGACACCTGGCGAACGGCCCACATTCATGGGGAGGCACTGGGCCTCATCCTCTTCTGTTGCACGGGGCAAGTGGTTGCTGTTGCAGCCATGGCCTTTGGATTCAGCATCATATTTTATGACCCCCACTTACAGGATGGGATAGAGTAATCCCTGGGTGTGCAGAGGGTATATGCCCTGCAGGACTTAATGTATCAGAGTGACTGCATCTCCTTGCACTGTAATCTCAATGAACACAACCACCACCTCATCAATGAGGCATGGAGCATTCCTGGTGAATGCGGTCCGAGGTGGGCTGGTGGATGACAAAGCCTTAGCCCAAGCCCTCAAGGATGGTAGGATACAAGGGACAGCCCTTGAAGGGCATGAATTACAGCCTTTCAGCTTTGCTCAGGGTCCCTTGAAAGATTTACCAAATCTCATTTGTACGCCCCACATAGCCTGGTATAGTCAGCAAGCCTCACTAGAGATGAGGGAGGCAGCTGCCACCAAGATCTGCTGGGCAATCACAGGTCGCATCCCTGAAAGCTTAAGACACTGTGAACAAAGAATTCTTTGTCACAACAGCTCCCTAGTCAGTAATAGATCAGCAAGTGATTCATCCGGAGCTCAAGGGCACCACATACAGATACCTGCCAGGCATTGTGGGTGTGGCTCCCAGAGAACTCCTGGCAGCTATGGAAGGGATCATCCCTGGAGGTATCCTGGCAACTCACAACCTCCCTACAGTGGCACACCCTTCCCAAGCTCCCTCTCCCAACCAGCCTGCAAACCATGAACACAATAGGGAGCACCTCAATGAGCAATAGCAGAGAATGAAAAATGGTAATCATTCAGATAAACCTGGGAGCAAGAGACAGTGAAAAATAGATGAACTAAGAAAAGGAATTTGACCATCTTTTTAACTAATTCCAGACATATGCATCATTGATGTCGCAGGGTTAAAAGGGCTCGAAGCCTAGATGTGGGAAAGCTGAAGCTGTCTTCTGGTTACAGAAGCACTAAAAGACTAGGACGTGATTTATTAATGACCAATGTCTGTTATGATGTGTTATGCTCTTCATATGTGCATCAAATCACAAAGAATAAATAGATCTTTTTCCTTTATCAGTCCTTTGGCAGAGCAGGTCCTGAATACCTTGCTCTAGAATGTTGCTTCAGGAGTTACAAATATCGAAACTAAAAATACTAAGAGGAAATCCCCATCCTATGACTCTACATGGTGGCTGGAGACCTCTTTTGCTAATAGGAAGATTAAATTACTACAAAATGGGGAGAAAATTGTTTGCCTGTGTTAGAAAACTGCCAGCATAGGATCGAAGACCATACAGGCTCCCGTACAGAAGTTTCTCTCCCATCTGAACTACATACAGCCAGCAAGTTGGTTGTGAATTCACTAATACCCTCCAATGATGCAAAGAAGAAGAAATGGAACAAATAATCCTAAAATTTGTATGGAACCAGAAAAGACCCC
>NC_138374.1:111291231-111306661 GCF_054177405.1 Leptonychotes weddellii
GAATCACAGATCTGTACCTCCGAAACAAATAATACATTATATGTTTAAAAAAAAAAAAAAAGGAAGAAGACAGCAGGAAGGGAAAAATGAAGTGGGGCAAATCGGAGGGGGTAACGAACCATGAGAGACTATAGACTCTGAGAAACAAACTGAGGGTTCTAGAGGGGAGGGGGTGGTGGGAGGATGGTTAGCCTGGTTATGGGTATTAAAGAGTGCATGTACTGAATGGAGCCCTGGGTGTTATATGCAAACAATGAATCATGGAACACTACATCAAAAACTAATGATGTATGGTGATTAGCATAACATAATAAAATTTTAAAAAATTTTAAAAAGAAACAAAACAAACAAACAATAAGGAAAAAAGAGACAAAGAAAGATCTTAAGTACAGAGAAGAAACTGGTAGTTGCCAGATGGGAGGTGGGTTCAAGATGGGTAAAATATTTAAAGGGGATAAAACTTCCAGTTACAAAAATAAATAAATAAATAAGTCATAGAGATGAAAAATACAGCATAGGGAATATAATCAACAAGACTGCAATGTTGTTTGGTAACAGATGGTGACTGTACTTATTGTGGTATGCACTGAATAATGTATAGAGTCACTGACTCATTACATTGTACACTTGAAATTAATACAACGCTGTGTGTTAATTATACTTCAATTAAAAAGAGGCAAATAACTTTAAATGAGCTCTCGATAGGAAAATGAACTAGTCTATGACTAGGCAATTAATAGAAGAAGAAAACAAATGGTACATATACCTGAAAAGATCCTCAACCAGTGGAGAAATATGAATAAAAACCATACTGGGGAATAACTTCACACAGATTTAAAAAACTAAATTGAAAAAGGAATCCAACAATACAAAGGGACATATGGAATGACAGGAAGTATGAATATACACCAATACAAGTACTTAGGAAATTTATTTGTAATTATCTCCTAAATTTAAAGATGGACACCCCTTACCACTGGTCATTCCGCTCCTAGGAAATTTTAAGATACGTACAAAGAAAACTAGTACATAAATGTTTCAAAAATATCCAATAAATGGATTCAACTACAATACCTACCAAGTAGAGGACAGAGTAATAATCTATGCCATATTCTGCAGCATACTACAATATATAATTAAAAAGAGATGTAAAAGAACTCCAGTATCAACATGGATAAATCTCACAGAAACAATGGAACAAATTCCAGGAGAATATAACTAGTAGTTTTATCAATTTCTAATTTATATAATGTTTTAAAATATTTAATTTAAAAAATAGGATATATTGGTTAGGAGTAAGTTAGCATGCATTTAAACAAATAAATATATGGAAAGATAATAAAAAATTCAGACAGTGGCTATTTCTGATAAAGAAAGAGAACAATGTGAGTAGAAATGGGCCAAGAACAAAATGGGCTTCAATTATATTTGTAATCTTAATCTATTTTATGTGTATATTTATTACATTAGCTTTGACATCTTTGTATATCAAAATGTTTTCATTTAAAAAACAAAAATAAGGGGCGCCTGGGTGGCTCAGTCGGTTAAGCATCCAACTCTGCTGTTGGCTCAGGCCATGACCTCAGGGTTGTGAGATCATGCCCCTTGTTGGGCCCCACATTGAGCATGAGCCTACTTAAGATTTCTCTCTCTCTCTCTCTCCCTCCCTCTGCCCCTCCCCCAACCTCTCTTAAAATTTTTTCTTTAATTTTTAAAAATAAAAAAAATAAAAAGAGCATATAATCTAGAATCAGTGTGTGAATCCCAGGTCTATCATTACTACATTTCTTTGAACCAGTTAATTAACCTGTTTGAGCCTCATGATCTGATAGAAAAATAGTTACAATAATACCTAACTTACAGATTTATGGTAACAATTAATGCACTACTGTTAACATTTGTAAAACACTTAGCTTTAATGCCAAATACGGAAATCACTCAATAAATGGGAACTATCATTACCTGTATGTGCCTCATCCCCTAGGGAGTTGTCTTTTGAACCTGTTTATTATGGAATCATTCCTATATTGTAGTGCAGTGAGGGTTTTCTCAAGAAGGACATACTAGTTACCATAAAGTTTCTGGCACCTTTAACACCTTGTCAATCATGTCATGTGAAAAAATAGTTACTTTGGGTACTAAATGTTGCACCACATTTAAGCAGACTACTGAACTGACAGTTAATTTATGAACAGATAAAATTATCAGAAAATCTCACTTCTTTGCTAATTGCAAAACAAGCAGCTCTCTGGTCAAGAACTAATTCCAGACTAGCATTTAAGCAGAGTAGGTAAATGAGCTATTCATAGTGCCTAAGAGGTTTTTAATAACTTTCATTTTCTCCAATAAAGAATGTGTTGCTCTTGGGAGTACTGAAGCTTTGTATTAACAGGCAACTTGGAGTTTTTTATTACACTGCATTTCCTATAGAAAAGAGAATATAAATATACCTCCTAGAGATAAGCAAATCAACAAAGGATATTCTTTCTGCTCTTTTGACCCAATTTAGTCCCCAGAAATATCTCACTGAAAAAAAGAAAAGTTCTTTCACATGCTTTATCTGTATATGGTTCATCAAGTTTATGATATTTTTTGCCATTAAATTTTATTTTTACTTAAAAAAGGAAAAATATTTTTTAATATTAGCATGCCAACCACCATGATATTCTGTCCTTAGTCTATCTAATTAAAAACAAATCTAAAATATTTGTGGGGAAAAATATTTTTAATGAAAATGACGCCTTGATTCATCACTGTAAAGTCAAACTCCATAAGCAAAAACAGACTTGCTGGCTGGTGAGCAAACTGCATTACTATTATTTGCAAAAGTCTATTTTCATCTCATCTCTTTCAAATCCACAGAAAATAATGAATAAAAATCCTCAAATAACCATAAATGTTAAATACAAAATCTTAATAATTAGTTTTGATCTCAATATTTTTCTCTCCCCTTCATCTTTCCAGTGTTTTGCTTCATGAGAGAAAAGGACATTTCTATCCTGAAATTGTGTAGTCTGGTTAAAATACGAAACCAAACAGACTATGATTAGAGGTGAGAACAACATAACTTGTGATTATACTGGCCAAACTGGAAAAAATCACCTCAGGCTAGGTCCTCCAACACACACATCCCAAATGGGAATGAGACATGAATTTATCCCACCTCACTTCTCCTATTTTGGTCCTGAGCTAGAATATCTCTTGTTTCAAGGCTGTCTGAGTTCCCTTTCAGCCTAATGAATCTTCCATCTTAGTAAAGCAAAGATATAACAAGCAAATGCATTTTTTAAAAAAAGGCAGGGATTATTACATTAATATTAGACAGAATAAAAAGGTATTAAATGACAAAGAAGGATGCATTATAATGTTGAAGGCTATAAATCACAATGAAGAATAAATAACAGTCAATATCTATGAACTATAAACACAGCAACAACTTTTATAAAGAAGCAACTACAAGAGATAGAAGAAATGTAGTGAAACACTAATTACAAATGATTTTAAATACCTCTCTCATTTCAAGACAGATTTAGTAGAATAACAGTTAGTAAAGACAGAGGAGACTTAAAAAACCCAAATGCATAAAAATAAAAATAAAAAAATCAATAAGGTATATTATAGGGAAATACTGTAAACTACTACTTTGACAGTAGATAGGTTATTTTCAAGTGAACATAGATCATTCATAAAAAATTTACTACATATAAGCCCCCCCCAAACACACACATTAATACATTTTAAAAACTGGAGCTAGTTTAAAAATATTAAAATTGGGGCACCTGGGTGGCTCAGCTGGTTAGGCGTCGGACTCTTGATTTTTGGCTCATGTCATGATCTCAGGGTTGAGGGATCGAGCCTCATGTGGGGTTCCATGCTCAGCAGGTAGTCTGCTGGAGATTTTCTCTCCTTCCTCGCCCACCCCCCACTCTCCCTCTCTCTCTCTTTAAAATAAATAAGTATATCTTAAAAAATAAAAATATTAAAGTAAACCGTAAAAAAGTATACTCTAGCATATACAATAAAAGCAGAAACTAATAACAAAAATTTTAAAGTCCCTTCTACTTGCAATTTTTAAAAATATTAAACATCTGTTTTTTCCTGTGTTAATTTTAGCCATTCTGGCAGGTGTGAGGTGATATCTCATTGTAGTTTTGATTTGTATTTTCCTGATGATGAGTGATGTTGAGCATCTTTTCATGTATCTGTTGGCTATCTGTATGTCTTCTTTGGAAAAATGTCTATTCATGTTTTCTGCCCATTTCTTAACTGGATTATTTGTTTTTGGAGTGTTAAATTTCATAAGTTCTTTATACATTTGGGATACTAACCCTTTATCAGACCTGTCATTTGCAAATGTCTTCTCTCATTCCAAAGGTTGCCTTTTAGTTTTGTTGATTGTTTCCTTTGATGTGCAGAAGATTTTTATTTTGATGAAGTCCCAATAGTTTATTTTTGCTTTTGTTTCCCTTTCCTTGGGAGATGTGTCTAGTAAGAAGTTGCTACAGCTGATGTCAAAGAGTTTGCTGCCTGTGTTCTCCTCTAGGATTTTGATGGTTTCCTATCTCACATTCAGGTGTTTCATCCATTTTGAATTCATTTTTGTGTATGGTATAAGAAAGTGGTCCAGTTTCATTCTTTTGCATGTTGCTGTCCAGTTTTCCCAGCACCATTTGTTGACAAGTCTGTCTTTTTTCTGTTGGATATTCTTTCTTACTTTGTTGACCATATAGTTGTGGGTCCATTTCTCGGTTTTCTATTCTGTTCTATTGAGCTATGTGTCTGTTTTTGTATCAGTACCATACTGTCTTGATCACTCCAACTTTGTAATATAACTTGAAGTCAGAATTGTGATGCCTCTAGCTTTGCTTTTCTTTGTCAAGACTGTTTTGGCTATTTGGAGTCTTTTGTGGTTCCATACAAATTTTAGGATTGTTCTAGCTCTGTGAAAAATGCCGGTGGTATTTTGATAGGGACTGCATTGAATGTGTACATTGCTTTGGGTAGTATAGACATTTTAACAATATTTGTTCTTCCAATCCATAAGCTAAGCAAAATAAGTCAAAAAAAGATAAATACCATATGATTTCACTCATATGTGGAATTTAAGAAACAAAACAGATGAACAAAGAGGGAAAAAAAGAGAGACAGACAGATCATAAAACAGACTCCTAACTAGGGAACAAAGTGAGGGTTGCTGGAGGGGAGGTGGGCAGGGGGATGGGTTAAATGGGTGAGGGTTATTAGGGAAGGCACTTGATATGATGAGCACTGGGTGTAATATGTAAGTGATGAATCACTAAATTCTACTCCTGAAACTAATATTACACTATATGTTAATTAACTGGAATTTAAATAAAACCTTGAAACAAAAATAAATAAAATGAAATATAAATAAAAAGACTTGTCAAAGATTAGTTGACCATAGAGTTGAGGGTCCATTTCTGGAGTCTCTATTCTGTTCCATTGGTCTATGTGTCTGTTTCTGTGCCAATACCATGCTGTCTTGATGATCACAGCTTTGTAATATAGCTTGAAGTCAGGAAACGTGAAGCCCCCAGCTTTGCTTTTCTTTTTCATCATTCCCTTGGCAATTCAGGGTCTTTTTGGGCTCCACACAAATTTTAGGATATTTTGTTCCAGCTGTTTGAAAAATGCCAATGGTATTTTAATAGGGATGGTCTTGGCGAAAGTGTAAATTGCTCTGGGGAGGAGAGACATTTCAACAATGTTTATTCTTCCAATCCATGAGCATGGAATATTTTTCCATCTTTTTGTGTCTTCCTCAATTTCTTTCATAAGTGTTCTGTAGTTTCTAGAGCATAGATCCTTTACCTCTTTAGTTTGGTTTATTCCTGGGTATCTTATGGGTTTTGTTGCTATTGTGAATGGAATAGATTCCTTAATTTCTCTTTCTACAGTTATATTGTTAGTGTATAGAAAAGCAACTGATTTCTGTGCATTGATTTTGTATCCTGCCACATTGCTGAATTGCTGTATGAGTTCTAGTAATTTGGGGGTGGAGTCTTTTGGATTTTCCACATAAAGTATCATGTCATCTGCTAAGAGAAAGAGTTTGACTTATTCTTTGCTAATTTGAATGCCTTTTATTTCTTTTTGTTGTCTCATTGTTGAGGCTAGGACTTCTAGTACTATGTTGAACAGTAATAGTGAGAGTGGGCATCTCTATTGTGTTCCTGATCTTAAGGGAAAAAGCTCTCAGTTTTTTTCCCGTTGAGAATGATATTCGCTATGAGATTTTGATAGATGGCTTTCATGATAATCCCAATACTTTGAAAAGATTTAATCAGGAAAGGATGCTGTATTTTGTCAAATGCTTTTTCTGCATCATTTGAGAGGATCATATGGTTCTTGTCTTTTCTTTTATTGATGTGCTCTACCACGTTGTTTGATTTGTGAATGCTGAACCACCCTTGCATCCCAGGCATACAACCCACTTGGTCATGGTGAACAATCCTTTTAATGTACTGTTGGATCCTATTAGCTAGGATCTTGTTGAGTATTTTGGCACCCATGTTCATCAGGGATATTCATCTATAATTCTCCTTTTGATGGGGTCTTTGCTTGGTTTTGGGATCAGGGTAATGCTGGCTCCATGGAAGGAGTTTGGAAGTTTTCCTTCTGTTTCTATTTTTTGGAACAGCTTCAGTAGAATAGGTATTATTCCTTCTTTAAATGTTTGGTAGAATTCCCCTGGGAAGCTAGCTCACCCTGGACTTCTGTTTTTTGGGAGGTTTTTGATTACTGCTTCAATTTCATTACTGGTTATTGGTTCTACCCAGATTTGACAAATCAGGAAAAAATATCCAATGGAAAAAAGACAGTGTCTTCAATAAGTGGTGCTGGGAAAATTGGACAGCTACATATAGAAGAATGAAACTGGACCGTTCCCTTATACCATACACAAAGATAAACTCAAAAGGGATGAAAGACCTCAATGTGAGACAGGAATCCATCAAAATCCTAGAGAAGAACATAGGCAGTTACCTCTTTGACATTGGCCACAGTAACTTCTTTCAAGAAACGTCTCCAAAGGCAAGTGAAACAAAAGCAAAAATGAACTTTTGGGACTTCATCAAGATAAAAAGACAGTGAAGGTAACAGTCAACAAAACTAAGAGGCATCCCACGGAATGGGAGAAGATATTTGCAAATGACATTACAGATAAAGGGCTGATATCCAAGATCTATAAGGAACTTCTCAAACTCAACACTCAAAAAACTAATAACCTAGTCCAAAAATGGGCAGAAGACAGGAACAGACACTTCTCCAAGAAGACATACAAATGGCCAACAGACATGAAAAAATGCTCAACATCATTAGCCATCAGGGAAATTCAAATCAAACCACACTGAGATACCACCTTACACCAGTTAGAATGGCAAAAATTAACAAAACAGGAAACAACAAATGTTGGCAAGGATGTGGAAAAACAAGAACCCTCTTACACTGTTGGTCAGAATGGAAGCTGGTACAGCTACTCTGGTTCCTCAAGATGTTAAGAATAGAGCTACCCTATGATCCAGCAATTGCACTACTGGGTATTTACCCCAAAGATACAGATGCAGTGAAAAGAAGGGGCATGTGCACCCCAATGTTCATAGCAGCAATGTCCACAATAGCCAAACTGTGGAAGGAGCTGAGATGCCCTTCAACAGATGAATGGATAAAGAAGATGTGGTACATATATACAATGGAATATTATTCAGCCATCAGAAATGATGAACACCCACCATTTGCATCGACATGGATGGAACTGAGGGGATTATGTTAAGTGAAGTAAGTTAAGCAGAGGAAGACAATTATCATATGGTTTCACTCATATGTGGAACATAAGCAATAGTACAGAAGACCATAGGGGAAGGGAGGGAAATCCAAAGGGGGTGAAATCCGAGAGGGAGATGAACCATGAGAGACTATGGACCCCAAGAAACAATCTGGGGGTTTCAGAGGGAAGGAGGGTAGGGGGAATGGGTAACAGGGTGATGGGTACTGAGGAGGGCACGTGCTGTGTTGAGCACTGGGTGTTGTACTTAACTATACTTAATGTATCATTGAACACTACCACAAAAACTAATTATGTACTATACAGTGGCTAACTGAATATAATAAAAAAAAATGGTTAATAAGGTAGAAAAAAGAAATATAAATAAAAAGAGACTCTTCCATTAAAATAATTAATTTTTAAAAATATAAATGACATTAAACAATCAAAAGGATCAAAAGGAAAAACAAAAAAGGAAATTACACAATTTCTAGAAAATATTGACAATGAAACATAGGCGCCTGGGTGGCTAAGTTGGTTGGGCGACTGCCTTTGGCTCAGGTCATGATCCTGGAGTCCCGGGACCAAGTACCACATCAGGCTCCCTGCTCAGCAGGGAGTCTGCTTCTCCCTCTGACCCTCCCCCCTCTCATGCTCTCTCTATCTCATTCTCTCTCAAATAAGTAAATAAAATCTTTAAAAATGAAAAAAAGAAAATACTGACAATGAAACAGCTTTCTAAATATATGGAATATTGTTAAAGCTGTGCTCAGAGAAAAGAATGAAATACTTACGTTAATAATAAAGAATGCATCTCAAAAAGATAGAAAAAGACCAACAAATAAACAAACAAAATAAACCATAAGAGAACAAAAGGAACAGGTTTAAAAGCCAAAAGATAATAAAATAGAAAAAATAAAAGGAACAGAAGTTATAAACTACCAACCAACCTAAAATTGGAATTTTCTTTTCTTCACACAGGATAAATTCCAGCTGGGTTAGAGGTATAAATGTGAAATAATTATAACTACAAAAGTTCTAGAAGAAAAAAAATGAATGTATCCCTTTAAAATTGATTGGAAAAAATTTTCTGATTATACGTTGAAATCCAAGAGCCATTGAAAATAGACAGTAAATTTTACTATATAAAACAAATACTATTATTAAATAAAAGCAAAAGCTAAATGATCAGTGACAAATTGGAGAAAAAAAATTGTAATTTTACCAAAAAGAGATTATATCCTCAACACATAAAGGATCCTAAAATTTAAGAAGAGAAAACAACCTGTTTAACAAATGGTATGGGGGGTATACAAGTTTTCTAGTTCGCATTTAAGGAGCTTAGAAGTTGCCACTCTATCCTAATAAGTTGAGGAGTCTGAAAAATTAACAACTTTTCTTGGATCTGTAGGTAAGATGAGGTCATAGGAAAAACCATTTCATTTCAACGCTGGAAAGATAAACAAAACAGGGGAGACAAAAATAGGGAGATAGGCAAGAACAGGGAGAAACAGCTTACTGGAGCAGAAACTCTTCAATGGAAACTGCTGTGGGCTCCAGTGCCAGAGTATGAACACCTGAGCTGAAATTGATGAATTGCTGGAGGCTCTGTGTAGACAACTCTGAGAGTTCAAAACTGCAGGGGGACCCAATAATAGTTGGACTCTAACACTATTGTGAGATTTACCTTTAGGACTTGAATTGATTCCCACAGTAAATATCAGAGAAAAATCCCCTCTGGCTCCCTGCAGGGGGAGGGGAAAAGGAACCATTTTGAAATTTGCCAGAGCACCCTTAACAAGACCAGCCCTCAAGAGAACTACTTAACCAGAGCCTACCCTGACCTAGGGAAAGGTAATACCCAATTCTAACCACTCTATCTTTCCCATGAGAATAGGGAAATACAAAACTCCCGCCCACTCTGGCCATCCTCTCCCACCTAAAGGGGGAGAAGAAAACTGAGAAACACTTGTGAAGTTCACAATCCAGACTGAGGCTCACTGAAAGACTGAGACCTAATCATAGGACTATATTATCCATACTATTATACATTTACCCCCCCACACACATTACCACCATATTATTAAGGTCTTTTTACAGAAGTTCCTTTTACCCTGTCATCATGTCTGCCTATCATGCAAACATTACAAGGTACACTAAAAGACAACATAATTTGAAGAGACAGAGCAAGCTTCAGAACCAGACACTGCAGGAATGTTGGAATTACCAGATCAAGAATTTAAAACAACTATGATTAATATGCCAAGCATTCTAATGGATAAAGCAGACCACATGTAAGAACAGATGGGCAAAACAAGTAGAGAGATAGAAACCTAAGAAAGGAGCAAACAGAAATGCTAGACATAAAAAAAAAAAAAATTGTAACAGAAATGAAGAATGCCTTTTGATGGGGTATTAAGTAGACTGGACATGATAGGGAAAAGAATGTCCAAGTTAGAGGCTATATCAATAGCATCCTCAAAAACTGAGAGAAAGAAAAAAAGGCTGAAAAAAAAAAAAAACAGACTATTCAAGCACTGTGGGCAACTACAAAAAGTATAACCTACACATAATAGGAAATGCCAGAGGAGAAGAAACAAAGAAACAGAAGAAATATTTGAAATAATAGTGATTGAGAATTTCACCAAATTAATGTCAGACACCAAACCACAAATCCAGGTAGATTAGAGAACACCAAGCAGTATGAAAAACAAAAATATATACTCAGTCATATCATTTTCAAACTACAAAAAATCAAAAATAAAGAAAAAATCCTGAGAGAAGCCAGAGAGGGGGAAAAGAACACCTTTCCTATAGAAAAACAAAGATAAAAATTATATCTGACTTCTCCTCAGAAACCATGCAAGCAAGAAGAAAGTAAAATATTTAAAGTGATGAGAGAAGGGTGCTTGGGTGGCTCAGTCAGTTAAGCATCTCCCTTCGGCTCAGGTCATGATCCCAGGGTTCTGGAATCAAGCCACAAGTAGGGCTCCTTGCTTGGTGTGGAACCTGCTTCTCCCTCTCCCTCTGCCTGCCAGTCCCCCTGCTTGTGCTCTCTCTCTCTCTCTCTCTGTCAAATAAACAAATTTAAAAGTATGATAATAAAAATAAAAAATAAAGTGATGAGAGAAAGAAAACACCAATATAGGATTCTGTACCCCATGAAATTATCCTTCAAAAGTGAAGAAGAAATAAAGACTCTCTCAAACAAAAATTGAGGGAATTTGTTACAAGTAGAACTGCCATGCAAGAAATGTTAAATTCTTTAGAGAGGAGGAAAATGATATAAGTCAGAAACTTGGATCTTCAGAAATAAAGGAAGAGCATGAAGGAAGGAATAGTAAGAGTAAAATGAAAATATATTATTCTTATTCTTAATTGATCTGATAGCAATTTATTCAAAATAATAACAACAACAATGTATTTGATTGTGTGTGTGTGTGTGTGTGTGTGTGTACATGTATCTATGCTTGTATATAAGGGAAATGAATGACAGCAATGATATAAGGCATGAGAGAAAGCAGTTAGAATTATTTTGTGATTGTAAGGTACTCACATTACCAGTGAAGTGATACAGGGTTTTTTGAAAATGGACTTAGACTAGCTGTAAATGTATACTGCAAAATCTAGGGCAACCACTAAAAAAAAGTATAACAGATATGCTAAGAAAGGAGAAAAAATATATAAAATGCTCAATTAAAATCACAAAAGATAGTAAAAGAGTGGAAAACAAAAATAGGAACAAAGAATAAGGGCAACAAATAAAAATAATTAAAATACGGTAGCTATTAATCCAACTAACCACTTTCAGTCTCAGTGGTCTAAATACACTAAGTAAAAATAAATAAATAAATAAACAGACAGACAAACACACCCATTAAAAGACGGAGATTGTTAGAATAGATCAAAAAACAAGACTCAACTCTATGTTCTCTACAAGAAATCCACTTTAAATACAAAAATACATGTAGGTTAAAAGAAAATGGATGGAGAAAAATATAGCATGCTAACTCTAATCAAAAGAAAGCAGGAGTAACTATATTAATTTCAGACAAAGCAGTCTTCAAAGCAAGGAAAGTTATCAAGGAGAATAAAGGGGCATTACATAATGATAAAGGAGTTGATTCTCCAGGAAAACATAACAATCCTCAACATGTATGCACCTAACAATAAAATGTCAAACTACATAAGGCAAAAACCAAAGGAACAGCAAGGAGAAATAGATAAATCCACTGTCATAGTTGGAGACTTCAACACTACTCTACCAGAAATGGACAAATCCAGCAGGCAAAAAATCTCTAACGACATAGTTGAACTCAATGACATCATGAATCAACTAGATATAATACATATCTATAGATTACTTAACAAACAACAGCAGATATACATTTTTTTTTCCAAACTCGCTTAGAACATTCACCAAGATAGACCACATTTTAACATGTAACTTTAAAACATAAAACACACCTTAACAAATTGAAAAGATTATAAATCATACAATGTCTGCTTTAAGACTAAAATGGAATTAAACTAGAAATCAATAACAGAAAGATAACTGGAAAATGCCAAAATATATGAAGATTAAACAACATACTTCTAAATAATACATGGGTCAAAGAAGAAATCGCAAAAGAAATTTAAAACATTTTGAACTAAATGAAAATTAAAACAAAATCAAAATTTTTGGTGGGCAGCAAAAGTAATGCTTACAGAAAAATTTATACATTGAATGCATATATTAGAGATCTAAAATCAGTAATCCAAGTTCCCACTTTAGGAAATTAAATCCCAAGTAACCAGAAGAAAATAAAAAGATTTAGAGCAGAAACCAATAAAATTTAAAACAGGAAATCAACAAAGAAAATCAACAAACCCAAAAGTTGGTTCTTTAAAAATATCAATAAATTAATAAGCTTCTAGCTAGGCTAAGAAAAAAAGAGAGAGGATATAAATTAGAGAGTACATCAGAAATGAAAGAGGGGACATCACTACAGATCTTATGACAGATCTTATGACAGACAGACATTAAAATGACAGATAACAAAGGAACACTATGAACAACTCTATATCCACAAATTCAATAACCGAGTTGAAATAGACCAATTCCTTGAAAGATACAATCTGTCAAAACTCATAAAGGAACAGAATATCTGAATATGTTACATTTAAAGAAATTTAATTAATAATTAATATCTTCCCAAAACAGAAAGCACCAGGCCCTAAATGATGATGATACCCTTTTATATACAACACTAAAGACATGATCCATGAGAGAAATAATTGATAATATGGGAATATTATTTAGTGCTAAAAAGAAATGACCTATCAAGTCATGAAAAGACAAGAAGGAACCTTAAATACATATTACTAAGAAAAAAAAGCCAATCTGCAAAAACTATCTACTGTATGTCCAACTATATGACATCCTAGAAAAGGCAGATTATGGAGACAACAACAATAAAAAAAATCACTGCTTGCCAGAGGTGAGAAAAGAAAGAGATAACTGGTCAAGCACAGAGGATTTTTAGGGCAGTGAAAATACTCTGTATAATGATGGATATATGTCATCATACATTTTTACAGATCTATAGAATATATAACACAAAAGGTGAACCCTAAGTAAATGATGGACTTTGGGGGATTATGATGTATCAATTTAGGTCCATGCTTGGCAAAAAATGTACCATTCTGGTCAATGATGTTGATAATAGAAGGGGCAGGAGGTATGTGGGAAAATATCTCTACCTCCCTCTCAACTTTGTTGTAAATCTAAAACTGTTCTTTAAAAAAATAAGCTATTTTTTAAATGCCAGGGAGGAGAAATACATATAGCTAATTCACTGGAAAAGAAATGAAAATATCTATTAAATATGTAAAAAGATCCTCAACCTCCCTTATGAGAGTAACCTAAACACAAAACTATTCACTGTAGCATTATTAGCTATAGCAAAAGCTAGGAACAACTTAAATGTCCATCAGCAAGACACTAGTTGAACAGACTACAGTACATCAACACAGTGACATGGTATGCAATATAAAAAGGAAAAGCTCTATAACTGATAAGCAGCGATCTCCAGGCTATCTCACTAGTGAAAAAGGAACCTGTAGAACATCACTGAACTTCCAGAGCCAAAATCTGTTTTTGTTCCTACTGCTACAGAAAATATTGCCCCCAAGTTTAGTGGCTTTACAATAACAAATACCTCACAGTTTCTAAGTCAGGGGGAATCTGGGCACAGCTTAGACTGTCTGGCTCACAGTCTCTCACGAGGCTGCAGTCAAGGTGTTGGCAGTCATCTCTAGGCTTGGCTGCAGGATCATCCACTTCCAAATTCACTCATGTTGTTGACAGGCCTTAGATCTTTGTTGGCTGTTGGCTTGTGACATCACTTCCATGACACATGGACTTCTTTCCATAAGGCTGCTCATAACATGGCGGCTGGATTTGCTCAGAGCTAATAAGCTCTCTTTTATGAAACAAGATGGTGTGTGAGTGTGTGTGTTCGTGTGTGTGTGTTTATGTGTGTAGAATTAGAAAATAATCATTTTGTAACCCCAAATAAGCTAATGGATTGAGTCAACAACTGCTAATAGATATTAAATCACTGGGAATTTTAAAATGGAAGGATCAGGCTGACAGCATGTGAAACCAATGATCA
Source organism: Leptonychotes weddellii (assembly GCF_054177405.1). Taxonomy (NCBI): domain Eukaryota; kingdom Metazoa; phylum Chordata; class Mammalia; order Carnivora; family Phocidae; genus Leptonychotes; species Leptonychotes weddellii. The sequence continues at coordinate 111,305,674 of NC_138374.1, forward strand.
AACTTAGCTTCATTAAAGGCAAACAACCAGACATTATGTTCCTCATAATGTACTGGATATATTTTTTGCACAATAAAATAATATGAAATGAAATGAGTCAAACCTCTAGATTTAACTACCAGTTTATATAAAATACATGGATGGAGCAGCAAGATAAAAGACAGAACAAAGCAATCAGCATAATGCAGAACATGGAATTTTTTTAAAAGACAAAAGATCCATTTTTTCTCCCAAAAATTCATGGGCATGAAAAAAGGGGACTGTAGTGAGGGATTCTAATAGAGTAAAATAATTTTAAGACAAAATAGCAAATGCAATGTGTCATCCTTATTAGAATCCTAATGTAAATATATTACTGCCAAATTTTTAAACATTCAGAGAAATTCAAACACTCACTATTTGAACTATTAATTCTGTTAAGTGAGATAATGGAGTGGTGCTTATATACATAAGGAATTATTCTCATCCATTAGAGATAGGTAAAATAACATGATGTCTGGAACTTGCTTTAACATAATCCAGGGGGAAAAAAGTATGGGGGACAGGAAAAATAAAACGTCTTTTTATTTAACGATTAAGTAATTCTTTTTTTCACCTATTTCTTTTGTAAAACTGCAAGTAAAAACATTTGAAATCTTCATATATCAGCCTTTCCTAATTTTTTTTTTTAAAGATTTTATTTATTTATTTGACAGAGAGAGACAGCAAGAGAGGGAACACAAGCAGGGGGAGTGGGAGAGGTAGAAGCAGGCTTCCCGCGGAGCAGGGAGCCCGATGTAGGGCTGGATCCCAGGACCCTGGGATCATGACCTGAGCCGAAGGCAGACGCTTAACCGACTGAGCCACCCAGGCGCCCCATCAGCCTTTCCTAATTTTTAATGACACAGAGTTTGAGACCTGATGAAAAACACTGCTTAGAAATATTGGGTCAGGGCGCCTGGGTGGCTCGGTTGGTTGGGCGACTGCCTTCGGCTCAGGTCATGATCCT
>NC_138374.1:111307161-111322634 GCF_054177405.1 Leptonychotes weddellii
AATAGCCAAACTGTGGAAAGAGCCGAGATGCCCTTCAACAGATGAATGGATAAAGAAGATGTGGTCCATATACACAATGGAATATTACTCAGCCATCAGAAAGGATGAATAGCCAACTTTTACATCCACATGGATGGGACTGGAGGAGATGATGCTAAGTGAAATAAGTCAAGCAGAGAAAGTCAATTATCATATGGCTTCACTTATTTGTGGAACAAAAGGAATAGCATGGAGGACAATAGGAGAAGGAAGCGAAAAATGAGGCAGGGGGAATTGGAGGGAGAGATGAACCATGAGAGACTGTGGACTCTGAGAAACAAACAGGATTTTAGAGAGGAGAGGAGGGGGGATTGGTTAGCCTCATGATGGGTATTAAGGAGGGCACGTACTGCATGGAGCACTGGGTGTTATATGAAAACAATGGATCATGGATCACCAGATCAAAAACTAATGATGTACTGTACGGTGACTAACATAACATAACAAAATTTAAAAAAAGAAAAAGAAAAACAGAGAAGATATTAGTATATCAGCATTTAAAACAATCTTTTCTCTATTGGCATAGCATGAATCAATCCCTCAGAGACTGACACTCTCCAGATGAATGAATAGAATAGTTTCTGACACCTTATCCCTATCTGGTGACAAACCAATTTCTCCATAAAATTCCCTTTCTAACTCATCCCAACAAATCACAAAATGAGCCATCAGACCTGCGAAGCCTATCCTGAAATATCCAATTTACCCTTCCTAGTATCATAATATTCCCTAACCTGGTACATATATTTATAAAAAAAAAAAAACATTAAAAATATGCATAATTCAGTTAAGTATGGCCACCTGTATTAAGATTTGGATACAGTAAGAGTATGTTAAGACAATAAGATCTCTCCATAATATCTAATATGGCATAAGGTTTGCATTAATAAAATTCCACTATAAAACCCCAAAGCAGGGAGGCAAATATTGTCCCACAAACTACTTTGCCCTATACTTTATAATCTTCATGTGAGCTTATTTCAGTGCCTTTAAAATATTTTTTTCCTATTAAGAAACTTGAGAAATTTACTTGGACACTAAAATTAGCAAATTACCTTGGATTTGCAATTCTATTAATTGTTCTTCCTTTATTTTTCTTGGCAGACTCAGAAGACTTTGTAAATCTAGTTCTACCTAAAGTTGATGAAATATTTTAGGCCACTGGAAGTGTCACAAATGTCATTTTCCAGGCCAGTTTCAAATTGAAAACATGTTCATACTTTGCACACAATTTTGTCACACAACTATCCTTCAGTAATCTCACAGCAATTCCAATGATTTTTTTAATAAGGTTATTTGTGAATATGACATGTGGCAATTTTTGACAGACCAAGTGAAAAATAGATGTTCAAAAATATCCATTTCTTTTTATTAAAATATGTTTTAAGATGTTAATAGTAATTTTATGTGGCAAACTATAAAATTTTTTAGACATTCCCAAATTATCCTCACAGTGTCCAAGTTAGTATTTTATCTATGGAAAAATGAGGTTAAAATACACAGTAAAGTCAGAGTTAATAAAAAGCAGAAGAGAAAAAATGATCTTATACTTTGAATTCTAGCTTAGTGTTACGTCCATAGACCTTTTTTCATTATAGTAAAACTTCCAGATTATTGGAGCCATCTATGGCTTGAGTCACTGAAAGAACAAACTTGAGAAGGAAAATAAACAACTATATTAAAAATTCACAAAGAAAAAATCTTATTTTATAAATTCACCTTTTAAATCTTTACCCAAATCAATTCCTGTTCTATCTAAAGGTAAGAAAAAAAATGTATTAAGGTCTAATGGAGTGATGGTTGGTAGAACAATAATAAAAATAGTGATAGAAGTGTAGGAAGATAGAATAAATTTGGGAATTCTTGGCTCCTTACCCAACCTGAGTATTTTCGTTAGATGTATATTTTTGTTCCCCCTCTGGATAACAATTTCTCCCTCTCACTGCTCAGTTTTAGGTCTACCTGTGGGAATGAGTGAGTTTTTCCTAAAATCAAGTATAAAATTTATGTTACTGTGATTCTGGGTGCACAGCAGGATGGACCAGACTGTATGGGGCCAGGACCCAGAGATTAGACACACCCATTGAACAGAGCAGGAGCCCAGGTGTTTTCAAAAGTAAATAGCAGAGGAAATTCAGTTAACATGACTATAGGGGGATGATGTCCAGTGTCAAGAAACAGGATGATCCAGGCAGGCAAGGAAGTAGTTGGTTAGCATTGGAGAAGAATAGCAGGAGATGGTCCAAGTTTTTCTGAAAAGAAAGTAAAACAAAGAACGTCCAGGTAATATATTCATAATAAGATAAGCATGAGGTTAGCCTTGGATTTCAGTAGGAGATTTCATTGGAGGGTGACAGTCTCTGGGAGGATCAGCAAGCACAGAACTGAGCCTGAGTCTGGGAAGTCCTAGAGTCCTGGGCAGGTTATCAAAATGGGGAACCAAGGAGAGAGGCCAAAGAACTCTCTCTCTAAGTTTCTATTCAATGGGCATAAAGTTTCAACTATGCAAGATAAGTAAGTTCTGGAGATCTGTACAATACTATGCCTATAGTTATCAAAACTGCCTTATACTTAAACTATTTGTTAAGAGCACAGATTTTATGTTCAATTGTCTTACCACAATTAAAAAAAAAAAACAAAACTCACTCCCTGGTCCCAAGATATAAGGCAGAGGGGTCTTGGTCACTGAAAAGGCAAGGTCTTGCCACTAGAACCAAATTGTAAATTCAGAGCCATAGGGCATCATCCATTAATGTCAAATTGAAAGAATTATTGGCCCACTAAGGGTCTGTAGCTTCTCCTTTATGTATTTTTTTAAGTGTCATCCATCTCCCTTTCCAGATTCCTTGTCAAAATAGGAACAACTGGTATTTTTCATATTCATATTTCATATGTATATCTCTTAAGTATCTCCCATTAAAACATTTGTTTCAAATTACAGAAAGGAAGGCTTTTAACACTGTTAGGCAGTTCACTAATGGGTAGATCAGTTTTCTGAGTTGAGAAGGCTAAGTTCCTAAGATTCACTGACTTTGCCATTTAGGGCTTTTTTCAGTCACTTGTGCCTACAGGAAACCTGAGAAGATCCCTACCCCTCTTCTCTCCCATCTTCCTTTGCACTGAAGCCCTTTCCATAATTAAGCATTAATCATGCTCTTCTTTAAATAATCATCCTTGAGGGATGCCTGGGTGGCTCAGTTGTTAAGCATCTGCCTTGGGCTCAGGTCATGATCCCAGGGCCCTGGGATCGAGCCCTGCATTGGGCTCCCTGTTCAACGGGAAGCCTGCTTCTCCCTCTCCCCGTCCCCCTGTTTGTGTTCCCTCTCTTGCTGTGTCTCTGTCAAATAAATAAATAAAATCTTTAAATAATCATCCTTGACTTGTTTAAATTTTGCTCCTAACAATTTATTCTGCCCCTGCATCAATCTGTTGCCGTTGCCATACCTAAAGTTCCATTACCACCTTCATACTATGTTATAAGTCCCTGTTTACTCACCTGTTCTCCAGTATACTACAAATTTCAAGAAGGCACTGATCCGATCTATCCCTTATACAGTTGCAGCCCCGGCACCTGGACTAGTGTTCACCATTTATATTTAAGCATTCAATTAATATTTATAGGAGGGAAAAATAACTATATAAGCCAGGGACCCAAGGTATTCTCTGTCCCCCTTTGTTTTTAAGATTTTATTTATGTATTTGAGAGAGAGAGAGCTGGGGGAGGAACAGAAGGAGAGAGAGAAGCAGACTCCACACTGAGCACGGAGGGTGGAGCCAGACAAGGGGCTTAATCCCAGGACCCTGAGATCATGACCTGAGCCAAAACCAAGAGTCAGACGCTTAACCAACTGAGCCACCCAGGTGCCCCTATTCTCTCTCCCTTTACCTGTTACTCAACATCTGTCCTGCAGTCCCATCTTGACTTCCACTCTTCTTGAAGCATAGCATGTAAGCTAACAATCCCACAGGATCATGGTTCAGAATGTCTGCTGCCTTAAAAACTGGTGGGGCTCCTCCGCCATTTCTCCATCTTCCCTGACATCATCCTAGAGCAAGCCATAGTTACCTCTTTCCTGGAGCACTATAATGGTGACCTAAGATCTCTCTGCCATCACTTATACTCATCTTCAAAACTATTATCCTCAGAGCAGCCACAGGCATATTTTGAAATCATCTATAATACTTTCTTTTCCTTAAAACCCTAGAATGGCTTCCCAGTATTTCAAGAATAAAATTGAATCTGCTTTTTTTCAAGAATAAAACTGAATCCGCTTCCATAAGATCTAATCTCTTTCCATCTCTCTACTCTTTCCCCACTATGGCCTCTTTTCAGGTTTTCAAACATAGCTGAAATGTGTTTCCCTACCAAACCTTTCCAGCCCACAGTTCCTTGCATGGCAGGCTCCATTATATTTTTGAAAGGTCTTCCCCAACCACTTTGTCAGATCACCTTCTCCAAAACTCCTACCCATTCTTAATTACTTTTTAGCATTTCAACCTGTACAATCCCTTCAAATCAGGGATTATAAATTGAATCAAGATCTGTTTGTCTACTTCTTTTATTATCTTCTCCTCTATTAGACTATAAATTCCATTAGGACAAGGGTCTGCCTCTGCTTTTCTCCTCTGTCTCCCAAACTTGCAGTACACTTGGTCATATCTGATACTCAACACATATTTGTTAAATAAAATGTTGAATAAAAAAGTAAATGAGTGGAATTCATAACCAACATGAAAAAAACTTAACTGTGGAACACCAGCATACATGTGGAAACTGGGTAGCATAAGAAGATGTATTAGTCTGTTTGGACTGCCATAACAAAATATAACAGATGGTATGGCTTTAACAAGAAAAATGTATTTTCTCATAGTTTTGGAGACTAGAAGTCTCAGACAGAGGTGCTGGCAGATTCAGTTTCTGGTGAAATCTCTCTTCTTAACTTGTAGATGGCCACCTTCTCACAGTATCTGCACGTGATCTCTTTTCTGTGCATGAGCAGAGAGATCTCTCATGTCTCTTCCTCTTTCTTTTTTTTTTTAAGATTTTTATTTATTTATTGAGAGAGATAATGATAGAGAGAGAGCATGAGAAGGGGGAGAACAGGGAGCCCAATGCGGGACTCAATCCCAGGACTCCAGGATCATGACCTGAGCCGAAGTCAGCTGCTTAAACAACTGAGCCACCCACATGCCCTCTCTTCCTCTTCTTATAAGGACATCAGCCCTGTTGGATTAGGGCCCCATTCTTATGACCTTATTTGACCTTAGTTATCTCCCTAAAGGCCTTATCTCAAAATATAGTCACATTGGGGGTTAGGGCTTCAACATATAAATGTGGGGGGACACAATTTAGTCCACAGCAGAATGAAACACCTATATTCTAGGAAATAAGATCATGGATCTTTGCTCAGTAGGCATGGTAGGAGGAGTTGGAGCAGCAGTGGGGTGGTAACAACAATCTGGTAGCATGAGTTATCATGAAACTTAATATAAGCTTTAGAGAGCAAAAGTTTGAAAAGAAAACACAAATTAAGATCTGACTATGTAAAATTTATCTAATTAAAGTAATTTGTATGGGTAATTTATCATGCATATAATTATGCAACAAAGAAATGATTATGTATAGTAATAAATATGTAGCAAATCAGTTTTGATGTAAATTTTTAAAATTACAACCACCAACTCTTTGTATATGCTCAGGTTTTGTGAATTTACTCTCAAGGAAGATTGGTTGTCTGTGTGTAGAACAAGTCCTCAATGCTGTTGTGTTTTAGTTAGTTTGTTTTTGTGGGTGGGGGTTATTAAGAACAACTTTAAAATAATCAGAGGAAGTTCTTCATCTCTCTGATGCTAAGTTCTACCTGGCCATCCACTGTGCTCAGTGTTTTAGATCAGTGGTCTCTCTGTTGATCTCATTCATGTGAATGTACATCAGGTACCTCTATGGTAACATTCCAAAACTAAACTTACCATCTTTGTCCAAATCTATTCATTCAATGCACAGCTTTACATTTTAAGTGTCTCTGCACTTTCTATTTTCTCCAAGAACCCTTCCACTGGCTAAAACCTACCATTATTTCAAGATTCTGTTCAGGTGTCTTCTTACCCTGGAAGCCCTCCTTGAATCCTCAGAACAGACTAGATTAAATGTCTCTTTTTGTTCTCCATTGGCACCTAATATGCAACCTCAGAACTGATTACAATGTATTTCAATAATCTTCATTTTTTCTCTCTCTCTTCCTAGACTATTCTTTCATTTCATTAATATCTGCCAAGCATCTATTATGGTCTGAGAATGTTCTTGGTTCTTAGGATACCTTAGTGTACAAAACAATTTTTTTCCATATACTCTAGTGGAAAGAGATAAAGGCTACACCACTTTTTAAAATAATTAAAGTATACATTATAATAAAAGGAAGCAAGAACAAATAGAGTGAGTAGGGGTGTATGCAGGGCTTGGGGGTCGGGACAGTATTGGATAGTGTGGTCAGTGCTGGGATCATTGATAAGGTTGTATGTGAACAAAGACGTGAGGACCCCAGAGAGGAACTCAAGAGGAAGAGCATTCCACACAAAGAGACTAGCTAGTACAAAGCGCTTAGGTGGGAGCTGCCTACTGTTTTTGAGGAACAGCAAGTTGGCCAGTGTAACTAAAGCAAAAGGAGTAAGGGGAGATTAGAAGTGAAGAAAGTCACTGAGGTCTAATGGGTTTAAAATCATGAGTTCCTTTATATCATTAAAAGATTTTGGCTTTTACCCTAAGTGAAATAAGCTGCATTGCAGGACCTCGAGCAAAGGAATGACATAGTAGCTTAATTTTTTAAAAAAATGTATTCTGACACCTAATGTAAGGTTAAACCAACAAGACAGAGACAAGAAGCTCTATTAGAAGACTATTGCAGTAAGAAGAGATGTAAGGGTAACTCAAAGCAAGGAGGTAAGTGGTAGAACTAGTGAGATAAGTTATACTTGAAAGACAGAACACACAGGATTCCCTAACACACACTGATGTGCAGTGTGAAGGAAGGATGGAAGTCAAATACAACTGCATGATCTTTGGCTTGAGCAACTGAAAAAAAAAATGAAGTTGGCATCAACTGAGATGAGATCACCAAGATAGTACATGTAAAATAAAAAGGAAGGTCAAGGTCTAAGCCCTGCAGCACTCCAACATAAAATGGCAGGGGAAAAGAGGAGGAATTAGGAAGACCAAGAGAGAGTCACCGTGGATGTAAGACAAAAAGCAAGAATGGTGTGCAGAAGCTAAGTCTTGAAAGTATACCTAGGTGGGAAGAGTGGTCAACAGTGTGAAAAGTTGCTGAGATGCCAGGAAATACAAGGACTGAGAAGTAATTGTTGGATCCAAAACTTGGGTATGTCTTATCCATCTTCGAATCCACAGCTCAGTATATAGTAAGCAGTCAGAAGTTCTTCCCTTTGTGTGTATCACAAGAATATTAGCAGAACACTGGAAGAGATTTGGAGTGGAGTGGAGGTGAGAAAGGGAGAAATAAGTTAATCATATTACATGGTAAGATTCTTAGCTCAGTGTTTTTCTATGTGATTCGTCCTTATTCATACACCCATGCCATGTCTAAAGGACATAGATGATTTGTTTAAGGGCAATTTATTTATGAACTTTACTTTTATATTGGCCATAAAACCTTACTATCTCTTGTACTATTTTAGTAGAGCTCTCATTAACCTTCACATATATAATTTGCTTGTCTTTGTAAATTTCCAGATTCTCCAAAAGGAATTTTCATTTTTGAAAAAAAAATACAACAAAACCTTGAACAAAAAGATGAAGAAAAAACTAGGAAGCACGTGAAATTTTAAATTACAAAATTTACCAAACAGCCATAGATTTTAACTTAGGAAAAGCAATACCAGTAAATAACCAACTCAGTAGAGGAAATGTGCTGAGTTTTACTAGGACATTTGAAACACTGCATTATAAAGCCATACAAGAAAGTGTTTTAAAGTTGATTTGGTTAAGCAACTTGTCACTGAGATTGAAATAGCAAATAATGAAAAATATCAGCACCCTGAACTGAGAGAAGATATTTAATGGGATGGCAAAGAGGCCAGGGGTAAGTCTTATTTTATGTAGTGTGCTAATTAATTATTTGGAAGGAGGAATAAACATTTACAGATTATATTCTGAGATGGTACTAATTTTCATAATGCTACAAAAGTGATTAATAGAGGAAAATAAAATGTACCATGGCCTGGGAGGTTTGAGATATTAGTAAGTAAAAGAAAAAAAAGGATTTAGATAAAGAACAAATAAGTTTAGAAAATTTCTAAAGAATAAACTTTTAAAGCAATAATTCTAGGAGTTTTTAACATCTACAGAGGCTAATATATTGTTCTGAGTATAATCAATGTGGCAAATATTGGGCTCAGCAGATTTTTTTTTTTTCTTTTTTTGGCCCATGCAAAGATCAAATGGTTAAAATTCCTCTTGGAATACAATCTGAAGGAAAAGGGCAAAGCTTTGGAACGCTTCAATCCAAACCTGGTATGTGCTTACTAATATGGAATGGGGCATAAATTTTAAGCACCAGGTTAGGTTAAAAAAAAAAAAAAGTACAAAAAGTATTGGAATTGAAATAATCTTCAGTTAGCCTGTTTGCTCTGAATATCATGAACTGTAAACAAAATTAAACTCTTATGGCTGAAATTCCTCTAGTATTGGAGCTCTCAAGAAGAACCTTCTGGTTATAGCAAAATGGCAGAATAATATGATCTGAACTACTCTCACAATAAATATTCATAAACTATGAAAATATTTAACAATTTTAATGAGATATCCAGAAAAGAAAAGGAAATACCCAACTGTCTGAATTGAAGAGGGAACCTGAAATGAGGAAATGCACCTAAGCTGTCTATCTCTGTATCTGTCTAAGGTGGGGCAAGGAACAGGGAGAGAAAATTGGCAGCTCCTTGTCTCATGGGAGTAGATATGCTTTTTCAGAAACAGTTTAAACAGTCAAAATTAAATAAGAATCCTAGATCTGCACTCCAGAGAAAGGGGAGATAGAAAAAAGTTTGCCACCAGCACAAAGAGACAAAAATGCTCATACTTGCCTAGTTTTTTGAGGAAGGAGGGAGAATTCTCCTCAGGAATGACCACTATAAGTACCTCTACAAATTCCACCTTGCATATCATGTGGTTTGGGGATCCAAATTTATACAACTACAAAGCTTTAGAATCCCAAAGTAGAATAATTATTATTAAGAATGTTCTTTATCCATTGAAACCCTCAGAGTACCTAACAAAGCAAACTCAAATTTACTCTGGAAAGATAGGAACATTACCTAGGCCACACATGATTCCTATAGGAAAAGAAAAACTCTAAGATGAGCTCACAATAGAAAGAAAGAAAGAAAGAAAGAAAGAAAGAAAGAAAGAAAGAAAGAAAGAAAGAAAGAAAGAAAGAAAAAGAAAGAAAGAAAGAAAGAAAGAAAGAAAGAAAGAAAGAAAGAAAGAAAGAAAGAAAGAAAATAGCAATGTAATGTAGCATAACACAAAATTTGAGCAAAGATTATCGGAAATAACAGGGAGGAAGTTAAAAAAAATAAACTAAAAACTGCATTATATTAGTTTGCTAGGACTGCCACAGCGAAGTACCAAAGCCTGAGTGGCTTAAACAACAGAAATTTACTTTCCCACAGTTCTTAAGGCTAGAAGTCCAAGATCAAAGTGTCAGCAAGATTAGTTTCCTCTGAGGCTTCTCTTCTTGGCTTATAGATGGCCAGCTTCTCCCTGTGTCTTCACATGGTCTTTCCAATGTGTGTATGTCCCAATCTCCTCTTCTTATAAGGATACCAGTCATATTTGGATTCACTCTAATGATCTCATTTTAACTTAATTATATCTTTAAAGACTCTATTTTCAAATACAGTTACATTCTGAGGTGCTAGGGATTAGGATTTCAATATATGATTTTTTTGAACAGGGGGAAGACACAATTCAACCCTTAACAATGATTAAATAGTTAAAGGAAGGGAACGGAAGTAAAAGAACAAGACATTTAGGAAAGGAACTTGCATTGTGGGAAAGAACAAAATACACTTCTAGAACTAAAACACAATCAATGAAATTGAAAAATCTGTAAATGGACAACTAATTAGATACAAAAGAAGAGAAAATTAGTGAACTAGTAGACAGATTTGGAGAAATACTCAGAATACAGCCAAAGATACTTAAAAGAAGAAAAAATGAAAATGAGGTTGAGACATGGATGATAGAAGAAATTCTACCATAAGTTTCAGAGGTGTTCCAGGTAGAGTAAATTAAGAGAATCCAAAAGAGGCAATGATTGAAGACATACTGGCTCAGAATTCTTCAAAAATTAAGGGATAGTAGAAATTCTAAGGCTGAAGAAGCTCAGTAGAAAGAGAAAGAAAAATGAAAAAATATATATACAACAGAAATGCTGAAGTGAAATGGAAGAAACAAAAAAATAAAAGACAATCTTAAAATAACTGGAGGGAAAAAATAAACTGCCTGAAAAGAAAGAAAAAGTAACCAGCTACTGGATTTCCCAGCAGCAATAAAGGAAACCATTCAAAAAGCAGTCCTGTCTTCAATGAGCTGAGAGAAAAATAACTTACAACCTAGATTTCTATACCTAGCTAAACAGGTATTCAAGAGCAAGAGCAAATTAAAGATGTTTTCAGACTAAGAGTTTCCTGCTCACCAACTATTAAGAACTACAAAAGCTTGCTTTAGGAAGAAAATTAAGTAAGCAAAGAAATGAGAAAATATGTGGGTAAAACTAAATAATCAATATTTTGTATAGAATATTAATGGTGATAACAAATTAGGATATACAAAATCAGGAAGGAACTAAAATAAAGATAGTAGGTGAAAATAGACTAAACTCAGTCTAAATTTAAAAGACCCATACTGAATTAAAGAGGAAAATCATCAAAAAATTCTAACTACATGCAGTTCAAAAGACATATATACCTAAAAGGTAAGCACATAGAAATTTATTTTTCCCATAGTATATGATCAATCTTTAAAATATTTCACACATATTTGTAAGCTCAGTTTGGTACAAATTTGCCTAATATATTGTGCATGGTAATTACTATATATTACTCAGATCCTCTATTTATTGGTTTATTTTTCCTTCTTCACCTGTTCAAAAGAGGGATTAAAATCTCCAGATATTTATCTGAGCAGTTTTGTCAATTTTCACTTTACACGTTTTGAGGCCATGCTACAAGGTAAATATACATTAGTCATGATTATATATTCTTGCTCCAAGAACAGTGTAACTGTCTCTCACATCTTTATTTGCCCCTTAAAATATCTTTACCTGGAATTCCATTTTGTCAGATATTAACATCACTACCCAGCTTTCTTTTATATCCTATATGCTCAGTATACTTTTTCTTTTTCTAATGTTGTATTGAACTTTTTATGCTTTTCATAGTCTCTCTTACCAGACATAATTATTATTCGAAATGAAAGTATGAATCTCAATTATTTTAATCTTCACCCTCCTACAATATATATTATGATTTCTGCTGCACAGGGGCTCATTTTTGGCCTCTTTTTTCCCAAATTTCCATTTACTATATTTGTGTTCTGTCTTTATTTCAATTTATAACTTTTAGATTGCTTTTTTTAACTTTATTGATATGATTGATAAACAGAAAGCTGTACATATTTAATGTATACAACCTAATGAGTTTGAAGTATACATCTGTGAAACACAATCTACGCCATCAATATATTAATAACCCCAAAAGTTTCCTCCTGTCCTCTTTATTTTTTGTTTGATAAGAATACTTAATATAAGATCTACCTTCCTAACGAACAATACAATATTACTAACTATAGGCACTACGCTTTGAGTACTTCTTACAAAAAAACGTTTTCAGAATGGGTGTTCATATGACAAAATAAACTGAGTCTTTGTATGCCTGAAATGTTTTTTTATAATATCCTCACATCAAATGAAAATTTGGCTAGATATAAAAGTATAGACACAGTGTGGGTTTTTTTCCTCTTTCCTTTATGGCTTTAAAATATTCCTGTTTTTTTTTTAATTTTTTAATTTTATTATGTTATGTTAATCACCATACATTACATCATTAGTTTTTGATGTAGTATTCCATGATTCATTGTTTGCATATAACACCCAGTGCTCCATTCAGTAGGTGCCCTCTTTAATACCGATCACCAGGCTAACCCATCCCCCCACCCCCCTCCCCTCTAGAACCCTCAGTTGGTTTCTCAGAGTCCATAGTCTTTCATGGTTCATCTCCCCCTCCTGTTTCTTTTTGATTTCAATGTTGTTGTTGAGAAATCTAAGTTAATGTTATCCTTGTCCCTTGTTCATAATCAGGTCTTTCTCTTTGAACTTAACAGAAGTTTCTCAGTGTAATTAATGTTTTTAAATTTCATTATAATGGGGGGTGCCTTGGGGGGTGCAGTCAGTTAAGCATCTGTCTCTTGGTTTCAGTTCAGGTTGGGATCTCAGGGTCGGGAGATTTAGCCCCATGTCAGGCTCTGTGCTCAGCAGAGTCTGCTTAAGACTCTCTCTCCCGACTCTTAGCTATAGGAAACAAACTGAGGGTTGCTGGAGGGGAGGTGGGTGGGAGGATGGGGTAATTGGGTGATGGGCATTAAGGAGGGCATGTGATGTGATGAGCACTGGGTGTTATGCGCAACTGATGAAGTACTGAACTCTACCTCTGAAACTAATGTACTGTATGTTGGCTAATTGAATTTAAATTAAAAAAAAAAAAAGACTCTCTCTCCCTTTTCTTCTGTCTCCACCCCCCGAAATAGATAAATCTTAAAAAAAATTTTTCATTACAATGTAGGTAAATTTGTATTTTTCCTTATTCACCCTTTTTGATACTTTATAATCTCTGAAGCCAAAAGTCATTCATCTTTTTTCTTTCTTTTTTTGTGAACTTTTAAATTGAAGCATAACATATATAATATAAAGTATACACATTTTAAATGTATAGCTCAATGATGTCTCCTTGCACAGTAAATATACCCATGTAAACACCACCCATATCAAGATATAGAACATCCCCAATACTCCAGAAGATTAACATTTTTTAACTTCTATCACTAAATATTGCCTGATGTTTATATAAAAGGAATCACACAATTTATACCTTTTGTTTCTGACTTTATTCACTAAACATTATATCATGTCTGAGGGATTCATTCATATTGTGAGTCCAACAGTAGCCCATTATTATCATTGCTGTTTAGTGCTCCATTGAATGAATATACCACCATTCATTATAATTTCTTCTTTTAATGGACATTTGAATGGTTTCCAGTTTTGGGCTATTATGAGTACCACTATATAGGCATTTTTGTTCATGTGTGTTAATGTACATAATTAAAATTCTGGTGAGGTAAGTACCTAGGAATGGAATTTTTGAATTGTAGGATGTGCACATGATTACCTTTAGTAGATACTATCAAACGATTACTAAAATGGCTATATACATTTATAATCACACAACCATACATAAGAATTCAACTATAGCAAAGTTTTGATATCTACTCATTCTACAGGGTAGATACAGAAATATGTATTAAGTTATTCCCCAATATTTTTCTTATGTTTAAAAGACTTCATAATTTTAAAAATATGTAAAAATACAGGGAAATTAAAAGCAATTTCAGGAAGAATGTTCAATAAAAGAGAGCAAGATTATTTTATTCTTGCCCCTCCTCCCTCCTCCTGGGCAGTAGATACATAAATGTTACGGAAATTGAGATACTGACTAGTGGGACTTGGGATTCTTTAACATAGTAAGAGTCAGGGAATACATGAAAAGAACCCAATTTTGACAGAAGGATAAGTTCAGATTTTCTTGTAGATATTTTATCAACAAGATCTAGGGCACATCTTTCAGCATCCCACCTTTACTCCAAAGCCCAGAAGCTCTAGCAGAAGACCTAGGAGAAAAATCCAAGGGTTTCTAGGAGCAGTGATAAAACAAAGGTTTAAGGACCCTTGAAGGAAAATAAGATGGAAAGTATCTAAAATAGGGTGTTTTTTAACCCATTCAATGGGAGGCCATTTGGGGCTGCCCAAGGAGCTGAGATAGAGTAAGTATGACAAGGAGCTGAATAAATTAAACTACATTCTAAATCCACATGCTCCTGTGACCTGTAGAAGGATCATGTTTGAAGTATGAAGTAAAAGCAGTTCTGAAGTAAAGTAAAGCATGAAGTAAAGCAGTTCTGTGTATGTTAGTCTCACTTACAGTAAGCTTGTTTAAAATGGACTCTACATTCCTCTAAGAGCAAAGTCAAATGGTTGTACCTGAGTCAGCATTTCTGGGGGTGAACCCTGGGAATTTGTTCCATAAATAAGATCCCTTAGTGATGCTAGTATGCAGCCAAGTTTTGGAACAGCCAAGTTTTGGAACAAAGGTTAATATATAACCTTTTGTATCACTGAGTTGGCTTATGGATTTAAATAATTGAAAGTCACTAAACCATGAATATTTCTGGCTCTTACATTTGAAGAAAAGTTCATTCAGGGGATATTGATTCATTTGAACCTGTGGCAAGAGGTGATTTTTACCTTATCTATAGTGAGAGAGTTCTGGGTATGCTGCCCCAGCTTGACAATAATGAACTGACCCAGGGTGGGCCTGCTCGCCAGAAGACAGCACCTATAAGACCCTTCAACCCTTCCAGACCACAAGGCTTAGTTGTTAATCAGAAAAACTACATTATGATGATGCATCTTTTCAATGAAGTTTTATCCTCTGTTCTCTACTTTTATGAAATATAATACTTACTGGAAGCTGAACAGAACATTGAAAAAAATATTTTTTACTCCAGAAATGGAATAGCTGATTTATAAAATTAGATACACATTACTTAATGTTTCAGAGCATTCAATCTAGATCGTAAACATTTCCACTCAGTTCCAAAGGCAGCATTTTATCCCATGCATTCACTGTTCTCTTTGTTAGGAAGTCACTCTCTTTATGATGAAATTATTTTTTTTTCCTTAAATCAAACCATAATCTCCCTCCCTCTCCCAAACTATATTTTTTCTCTTTTTCTTTCTGTTTTTCTAAGGATTTAGAAACTACTTTTTATTTTTCAAGACATCAGGTTTAGACGTAAATAGCATCTGATGCATGGCTTCTCTATACCAGCTACTGTATCAGATACTTAATACTTGAACATATTGTAAAGGATTTGGTCTTAGCAAAAACGATGGACTCTGAAAAACAAACTGAGGGTTCTAGAGGGGAGGGGGGTGGGAGGATGGGTTAGCCTGGTGGTGGGTATTGAGGAGGGCACATTCTGCATGGAGCACTGGGTGTTATGCACAAACAATGAATCATGGAACACTTCATCTAAAACTAATGATGTAATGTATGGGGATTAACATAAGAATAAAAAAAAAACT
>NC_138374.1:111323134-111353697 GCF_054177405.1 Leptonychotes weddellii
CGATGGACTCTGAAAAACAAACTGAGGGTTCTAGAGGGGAGGGGGGTGGGAGGATGGGTTAGCCTGGTGGTGGGTATTGAGGAGGGCACATTCTGCATGGAGCACTGGGTGTTATGCACAAACAATGAATCATGGAACACTTCATCTAAAACTAATGATGTAATGTATGGGGATTAACATAAGAATAAAAAAAAAACTAGGTATGGCGAGGATCACAATCCCTGTGTTGCACATGAGAAAACCAAGGCTCTGTAAGTTTACATCATGTGCCCCAAATTTATACAGCTAGTGCGTGAATAAGTCAGGATTCTTGGGCAGGCATTAAGATGTTGTATCTCTTGCTCTTTCCATAAAATGAGTGGTTTTCAAACTGTATTCTCCGGAACCTTAGTATTCCAAAGACATGTTTCAGGAGTTTTGCAAATGTTAGGTACAAATTTCATTTTTAAGTGTTATAAATCAAACTCTGACATGCTGAAAACCACCATCTGTTGGCTGTACAGTTAGATCCATTCATTTTTGTGTCCTCCTTAAAATAAATGTTCTCCTACCATCTCTATGCATACATTTAAACTTTTTATAAATCTGCTGATGATTAGAAAGATGTTTTTTTTCTGTCCTGATCTTTTGTTGAATTTAGATTCAGCATGCTCATGCTTTCATAAATTTCACAAATAGGACACATGTGTTACATGTACTCAATTAAATGCCAAACAGAGCTCAAGAACATCTGCTAGACACATTAGCCTATCATATGTAGTCTATTATGAAATAAGAAGTTAATATAGAGAAATTCTGGTAGTATCCATAGAATATTACAATTTATAGAGGTGGTTATTATACATTTTGTATTCTGAATGTCTGTTTTATTAAAGGAATTTAATCAGTTGTTAGATATTAGTGGTCTTTTTGAGAAGTTTTATTCATTTTTAATATGGAAAATATTCTATATGGTTTCCAACCATCCTGAGATTATAAAGTGAGCTGTCTAAATACTTGTTTTCCTTTGCAAGTACTTCTCTGTATTATTCATGGTTTCCTTGATACAGTTTAACTAAAACAAAACACAGAAATCAATAAGTTGGTGACACTGATGATAGAGTGCTACTGTCATCCTTAGCTACTAAAGTCAATCTGTGTGCTCACAAAAAAACTCATTATTTGATTCTTATGAAATAAATGTTATCAATTTCAACTTCTAAAAAAGACATTTGTCCAAAAGAAATAGCATCATTATCTGTTCTATATACTGAGGTTTCAATTAAAGTTTTCCTTAAAAAAAGAATCCTGCTGCTTTGAAAATTTAAAGATCAGTCTACTACACTAAGCTGCCATTTGGCAATAAAATAGTACCCTGCCATGAAAATTTATTGAATAAACAGACCACTTTATAATTTTCCATTGTAACCAACTAAGGTAAAAATACATTTTATTGTGTTCCATTATTCTCCAATGCAGTCTTAACAGAAATATCATTATATTCTCAAAGGACATTTCATCTACAGCATTCTTAAGAGAAAGAAGAAAGAATGTAATTAAAATGGGGATGAAGTTATAAAATTGGATCACTTTAGCCAATATAGCATTGCGTATCTCATTGTCCACTTACATTATTTATAGTAAAATATGAGGAAGCTTCTATAATTGTCTATACTGATGCATTCAAGAACAAAGTAGTCAATATCACTAATGTCTAGAATATTATTTAGCAATAGCTTCTTCCCATAATAAAATATCAAGGTATATTGTGTTTTCTATTTAATAAATAACACAAAATCTACTCTTCCTTCTCAAATCTCAATCTCTCCACACTGTTTCTTTATCTGTCAAATACATATTATAGCTCTTCTAGAGCCAGCCTCTCTACTTGTACTCAAATCCCATCCCTCCCACCCACTTAAGGACATCACTAGAACAATTCTCCATACCCTAATCTATGTCATCAATTCTTGTTCTCTGCTGGATCTTTCTCATCAGGATAAAAAGATCCTTTTTAAATTTTTCCCACATGTAAAAGAAATCTTCTCTAACTTCAACTTTCCCCACTAGCTGCCATGTTGCATTTTTTCTCCTCTTTATATTAAAACTCCTTGAAAGAGTGATCTGTATATCCTATCTCCAATTTCTCACCTCCATTTTCTCTTAAATCCACTCCACTCAGCCTTGTATCACTTTTATTCCTATCACTCTTATTAAGGTCACCAATCACCTCCACTTGTCAATACCCAACGATCAACTCTTGGTCCTCATTTATTGGACACAGCTGATGATCCCTCATTTCTATACAGGACATCACAGCTCCCCAGATTTCTCCTATCTCAACACTTGTTCCTTCTCGGTGTCCTTTGTTATTTCTTCCTCCTTCTCCTCCCTTACCATGTAATACTGGAGTGTCACAGAGATTTCCACTTTGTCTTTTCTTTTTTTATAATAACTTCCTTGGAAATCCCATTCAGATATGATCTTAAATACCACCTATGTTTCAATAACTCCCAAATTCATCTCCAGCCCCAACCCTTTCTCAAACACCAGACTTAATTAGACAATTGCCTACCTGAAATCTCCATTTGTTTGTTCAATAAACAGATCAATTCAACCACAAACCTACCCCACCTCCACTTCTCACCATTTACACTGATGGCAACTCCAACTTTTTCAGTTGCTAGTGTTGAAATCCATCAGTCATCCTTGTCTCCTCTATTTCTCACATTCTACATTCAGTTCTCAAGAAATTTTGTCTTAGTCTTCAAAATATATCCAAAATCCAATCCCTTCTCACTACTTCTAATACTACCTCCCCTGACCCAAATCACCATTATCTGTCTCCTAAATTATTTCAATAGATTCCTGACAGTTCTCCCTGCTTCTATCCTACACCACTACCACCCCCAATAGCCTAATCTCAGAAGAGCCAGATGGTTACATTAAAAGGTAAGTCACAATATGTCATTCCTAGGCTACAAGGTCCTATGTGTTCTGGTACCTTGACCCATTTATCTCCCCTACCATCTTCCTTCATTCACTCTGCTTCAGCCACACTGAACTTTCTGCTGTTTTTCTAAAGGCCAGGTACATTCCTACCTTAGAACTTTTGCACCAGTTGTCCTCTCCTTCTGAAATGGTCTTCCTCAGCTATCACCAACTTCAAGTCTTTACCCAAATGTCACCTTATTGAGGCCTACCCTTAACTACTCTATTGAAACTTGCCACCTGTACCCTTCCCTGCTATTCTCCTTATCTAATTTACTTAACTCTATTTTTCTTCTTTTTCATCTTCTAAAATCGACTATAAATGTTGAGACTTAATTATTATGTTTATTATGCATAGTCTCTATCCCCTCTCTAGAATGTAAACTTCATGAAGACAGGGATCTTCATCTGGTTTGTTTCGTAATAGATGGTAGGCAGCTAAAACTGTGCCTGGCCCATAATAGGTGTTCAGTAAATGCATGCTAACAAAATGGACTCCACTCACAATGGACTCAACAACATAATCTTTGATGAATTGAAAAAAAACAATGGACAAAAATGAACTATTGGGACTTCATCAAGATAAAAAAGCCTCTGCATGGCAAAGGAAATGATCAACAAAACTAAAAGGCAGCCTAAGGAATGGGAGAAGATGTTTGCAAATGACATATCTGATAAAGGGTTAGTATCTAAAATCTACAAATAACTTATCAAACTTAACACCCAAAAAACAAATAACCCAGTTAAGAAATGGGCAGAAGACATGAATAGACACTTTTCCAAAAAAGACATCCAGATGGCTAACAGAACATGAAAAGATGCTCAATAGCACTCATCATCAGGGAAATCCAAATCAAAACCACAATGAGATACCATCTCACACCTGTCAGGATGGCTAAAAAAAACAACACAAGAAACAACAGGTATTGGCAAGGATGTGGAGAAAGGGGAACCCTCTTGCACTGTTGGTGGGAATGCAAACTGGTGGCGCCACTCTGGAGAACAGTATGGAGGTTCCTCAAAATGTTAAAAATAGAACTACCCTATGATCCAGTAATTATACTACTAGGTATTTACCCAAAGAATACCAAAATACAGATTCAAAAGGGTACATGCACCCCGATGTTTATAGCAGCATTATCAACAATAGCCAAACTATGGACAGGGCCCAAATGTCCATCGGCTAATGAATTGAGAAAGAAGATGTGGTTTATATGTACAATGCAATATTACTCAGCCATCTAAAAGAATGAAATCTTGCCATTTGCAATGACATGGATGGAGCTAGGGTGTATTATGCTAAGTGAAATAAGTCAGTCAGAGAAAGATAAATACCATATGTTCTCACTTATATGTGGAAAGAAAGAAAATAGACGAACATACGGGAAGGGAGAAAAGAAAAAAAGGAGGAGGGAAATAAGCCATAAGAGACTCTTACGATAGAGAACAAACTGGGGGTTGATGGAAGGGAGGTGGGTGATGAGCTAGATGGTGACAGGTATTAAGGAGGGTACTTGTTATGATGAGCACTGGGTGTTGTATGTAAGTGATGAATCACTGAATTCTATTCCAGAAACCGATATTGCACTGTATGGTAACTACCTAAAATTTAAATTAAAGAAAACAAAAGAAAGAAAAAACAATGGAAATCATCATTAAATCACAACAAACACTCCATTATATCTATACAGTTTAAATCAGTGGTTTTCAACTCAGAGTGATTTTGTCCCCTCACCACCACCATCCAGGAAAGATTTGAAATGTCTGAGACATTTTTGGTTGTCATATCTTCAAGGCTGCTACTGATATCCAGTGAATAAAAGTCAGGGATATTGCTAAACATTCTACAAATGTGCAGGAAACCCCCCCACAACAAAAAGTCATCTGGCCCGAAATGTCAAGAGTATTGAGACTGAGAAACCCTAGTTTACACTGAGATTTTAAGAGATCCAAAAAGAACAGAATACTCAGGAACTAAATATTATAGAACTACTATGCTGAGGTATTTTATTGTGCCCAGTGTTTCAGTCAGTGAATCCTTTCTTATAGTCTTAGTATGTAATAGGACCACAGGCGATTCAGTCTGCTATTTATAGGGTAAACTGCATTCCCAAAGAGATTTAACAATGTTTCAATGCTTGCATAGCCAGCTAAAGGCAAACCATGATAATGTTTTTAAATCCAAAAACAAAAAATAAACAAAAAATTTTAAAGATCTAAAAACAAAATAAATATAAGAAAAGAATGCCAATAAATAAGATGGCCTAGAGTGGTATGCTTTGTATGCAGGAATTTTTTTAATGACTTCTTTTCTACAAACTGATCCTAGACCATAAACTTTTCAACATGCCTACTGGTGGTTTTAAGAGAACTGAAAAAAGAAAACAAAAAAGCAAAAAAACCCACAAAAAACCAAAAAACAGACATGGCCCCAGTCAATACAACAATGAGCAAAGAAAATTAGCAATGAAGTAGCTGCAGAAAAAACATAAAACCCCGTTTGTCTCTATCAACTACCCCTCCCCTGGCTCCCCACCAAGGAAAAGATATTTACATATAATCCACTAATTGTCTGTTATAGGGAAAGAATATTCAACATTTACAATAAAATGTTAACCTAATGTATTATTGGATTATAAACAGTGATATACTGAAGCTGGTTCACACAGCTAGTAAGAGCCGACTGTACACATCTCTTCCCAAGGAGCTTGAAATCTGCCTTTGCAATAGTATTTACACCATGGAAACTGGCAAATTCAATAAATTAACCCCTGCCCCCACTGCTAAATGTTAAACATTTAAGAGCATACCACTAATTACACCTAATATGGTACCAAGAGGTTTGCTGGACCTTTGATTCCCCAAATTAATTTGCAAAGAAGTCTCTTTAGTTCTGAAGGTCACATAACAAGTTGGGGAATCCCTACTTGAGGAAGCCAGTTTGGATTTTAAAGTTATATAGGCCACAATTTGAGTATCAGTCCTGGGTAAATTATTTACTTTCTCTTAATCCTATTCTCCTCATTTGTGAGATGTGGATATTAATACCCCCAGCAGAGAATTCCCTGTGAACATTAAATAAAATGCCTACCTAAAGTTCTAAGTTCAGAGGCTGGCAAGTAACAAACAGATGTTCAACTAAATGCCTAAGCCCTTTTCTTATGTACTTGTCCAAAGATAGAAAGTATTCCTGGGGTTTGAGGCATGCCAATGGCCAACATCATTCATTTCCTCCTCTGACTTTCTCTCCATCAATAATTGTAAAGGATGTGGGAGACAGAAGGGGAAATAAGTTATTAATTAATTAATTGTAGTTAATAAAAATATAATTAAATACAATTTGGGAAAATTTTTCAGAGTATTAGTGAATCAGGCAGTCACACCAAGATTCAAGTGATTTATCTGAACTATAAATGTTACCTGGCTACTTAATTTGCAGGGCCCAGTGCAAAATGAAAATAGGGTGCCAACTTGTTTAAAAGTATTAAGCATTTCAAGACAGTGACAATGTAGCACCGGAGTAAGCATGGGGCCCTTCAGGGTGCAGGGCCCGATATGACCCACAGGTCTCCTGCCCAGGAAGCCAGCCTTGGTGACATCTTTCTACATCCTTCCTTCACTGCCTTCTCCCCTTCCGTCACTGTCCATATACACATATATTCAGATTCCCTTTCTGATACCTGGTAAAGTTTTTGCCAGCTTTTAGCAGCACACATAGCTTGATATGGATATCAATGCTGGGGGTAAAAGGGACATTTATTTCTGGTTTGTGTCCTCTCCCCTCAGACATTCCTCTCTTGATGTTCACTTAAAGACAATGGTCCAATCCAAGTTTGTCCCATCTACTCAATAATATTTTGACCTATGGGGGTTATTATTTTTAAAATATTTGACCTATATATGGTTTGTAAAGCCAGATAGTATTTTTTAAACACATCCTTACAAAAATTGTGGGTTTTTTTAATTCAAAAGCAGCATTACTTCAGGAAAAATGTAAGCTCTGAAGATACACAAACTGAGGCTTTGCTAATTATTGGTTGAGTCGCAATGATTATAAATTACATTTAAATTATACATAATTTAAAACTATTAAGAATTTTAAGACAATGGCAGCAAGCATTGGATCCATTAGAGCACAGAAAAATTAGATGAACTATCTGACAATCAGTTTTGTCATTTATAACAGCTACGAAAGTTTAGTACATAAAGTTTTAAAAAGTGCTTGGCACCTATTTTCCAAAATCACCTATCACATTATAGGTGTATAATCACATTGTTATAACATAATATAGTTTCCAGTATTCTAGTTCAGGGTCCTATTGACTGAAAATAATAAAACAATAAATGACACACTGTGATATCCTTAGCTGATTTGGAAAGGCTCAAATGCATTTGTCTGTGAAACTATAGCTGTTCATTACAGAGTGAAAGACAACTGTACTATGTAAGTACCAAATATCTGTAACTAAGGTAACTAAAAATCAGGAAAGATATCAAAGGACAAGCACAGAGCTCCACATCATTTATTTAATTGGACAAACTGTTGTACCTTTCTTCCTTATTTTCTTCATCTATATAAGTGAGAGGATGGAACTGAGAAGCATAAAGACTTTATGTTTGTTTAATAAAGGAGCTGTATTGAAGAGGGAGAGGTCTTAGAGAGCATGTCCCATCGGTAGTCCCTCGGTAGTTACCAGGTTCCAGGTCCTGGTTCTCAGCTTTTCAGATTCAGAAACTATCTTTTATTATTGTATCCAACCAGTGAAACTCGGAGAGATTTATTTAGGCAAACTGAAATTGCAGGAGTCTGTTTTATAAACCAAATGCCAGTTATTAAATTACAATAATTCACAGCCTTTGGTCATTTGCTCCGGGTGCTCCTTCTTGGTGGATCAATTCACTTCAGAGACTAAATTACAGGTCAGAAGTTTGCTTGAAAAGCCCAGATTCAGAATATAGGAATTACATCATCAATGAAGGAGAGATATATGAATTGGATTGCTTCTCTTCACCCTGGGGGTATTTTTGCCCCAGTAATCAATATGAGCCATTCAGAACTAAAAGGACATCTCTACTGTACTCACCTGAACACTATTTCCTATCCCATACATCCCTCCTTTTTCATTTAATTTCTAGAGTGTTGTCCTTTTATTAATTTATCCCTTCATCAGACAGTTACATTTTGATATAATTAAGATGCTTCTTTAACGGCATCTCAGTCATTGAACTATACTCTGGTTGACCTGGGTATCCTAAGTCACAAATTTACAGATCCTCTTTTAGGAAAGAATAACTTCACAGATATCTACTGTACAGAGATTCAGAATACTTGCTTTGGGACCAGACGGCTCTGTGTGAATTTATAAGTAAATTTAGACAACTTGTCTCATGGACAAGTTTCAAAGCCTCAAAATCTTCATCTGTAAAATATGAATAATGATACCTACTTTTTGGGTTTTTCAAAAGGATAGTGAAATAATGTTTATGAAGTACAATGTTTATCCTAAAGTAAGGACTCAACATTGAACAGATATAGTCATCAATACTTTCAAACGTTTTACATTTTTTTCTACTAATGTCAGTCTTCCAAGTTGGCCTTTTATATTCTTTTGTCTCAAAATAGGGGAAACACCTATACAACCCTTTATGTCTTGACTGCACATTTTGGCATTAACTTTGTGTAAGTTAACATGTGTACAAAGGCAAAGGCAGGTGAACTTTCAAAGGCAATATACTCTTCATAAACTTGAATGCAATGAATTACACACTACAAACTAATAACTATAGCTTTTTGTCTTGCCAATTATAATGACAATGCATTGTGCTATTTTCTCACACTGCAAATGTTACTCAATTGAACCCATCAGTTCATAAAAACAAATTTGGCATCCCCTTGTCATGTTTAATATAAATCAACTGTACCATGAAATTCTGTTTTGTTTAAGCTCATGATAGTTACCAGTGTGGACCATGCAAACTTTGGCCTTTAAACTCCAAGACCATTTTTCATTATATTTCTTTGTTAGAAGGATCTGTTTGTATATAATTAAATGTGGCTTTCTTAAACCTTTACAGTTGGTAGCTTAATGTATTTTTGTTTTATTTTGAGTACAAAGGCTATATTATGCTTTTGTTGGCATCAATGCTAGTTAGTGTGCCAGCTACAGAATTTCATTCTCTGCAATATGTCAGTATTTGAGTGCCTTGGGCTCAACAGGTGGTGCTAGATAAGGTTCTGGCAAATCAAATAGGTAATGTGGTTATTTCTTTTGTCAAATTATAATTAAAAACGGTCTGTGTAAAATGAGACTTACATTTTCCTGTTTTAAAAAGGGCTCAACATCCAGTACAAATTATTTTCTATAACAAAGACCCATTAGTGAGGAAGCATATTGCCTGCATAAATGTACAACACCTTCTCATGGACAGTTTCATTGCTCTACAAAAAGTTGACTTTGTAAACCTGAACTGTAAACAGTGCTACATAAAATTGTGAATTTTCTACTCTTCTGTAATTCAGGAGTATGTACTTAAGATTATGCTGAAAATTGGGCACCTGGGTGGCTCAGTTGGTTAAGCGACTGCCTTCGGCTCAGGTCATGATCCTGGAGTCCCTGGATCGAGTCCCGCATCGGGCTCCCTGCTCGGCAGGGAGTCTGCTTCTCCCTCTGACCTTCCTCCTTCTCATGCTCTCTGTCTCTCATTCTCTCTCTCTCAAATAAATAAATAAAATTTAAAAAAAAGATTATGCCGAAAATTTAAACATTGTTATCCACTGCCTTATCAAATATTAAGAAACTCTAAATATTTTATTTAAATCATCTGCTTCAAACAAGTTCCTTTTTATGCTATGGTATCCTAGTCCCTGACTGCACAAGAAGAAAGGCCAGTGCCTCCATTATCAAGAAGCTGGAAAGACCCTTACACCAGGATTAGGATCCCTCTCCTATAGTGTAATGTCCAACCCTGCCAGAGAACTGGGAACTGCCCCATAGTGTGATGAGGCAATGAGGACTTATACACTCAACTATGCCTCTGAAAGCTCCCCCTGATGAAAGATGCTTCGGCAGGACAGGCATATATGCTCTCAGCCCATGGTTCTTATGTGCTCAACATAATTCCAAAAGGAACGAACCAGATGGTGGCCACATGCCACCTCTGTTCCCAAAAAAAAGCCACCACTGTCTCCCTGCAAGCCAGAGTACATTTAATATTCTGGTTTAAATTTTATTGTGCTATAAAATCAAGACATGCTAGAAAAAGAACTTATTATGCAGTTCTTTTATTTCAACAAAATTTGATCCAATAATAATAGTTCATTCATCTGTGGCCATATAGCTGATTATCTGAAGAAAAATCAAAGCAAATCAAAAATATTCATCTAAACTTCTTATCTCTGTGCCAATATCTTGATACATGGAAACACCTGGATATTTGGTGTCAAATAGACATGACACACAGATTGACTGAAACTTTTCCAGGAGGTGGGTTAGACTCCAATAAGGAGCATCTGATTTTTCTCCTTTCCACTGAATTTTCCTTTATGCCCCATAGTAAGATATACTTCATTTAAATAGATTTTTATTTTCTCTAAGTAGATAAGTTTTCTAATGTCTTCATATAATGAACATTCATGAATTATTGCATATAAATATTCTTTAATTCTAAGATGAAGATATATAGTTTTGACAGACTAAACAGCATCTATATTGTGTGTCTATATTTGACCTTATTTACAAAGAGTATGTCTATACTTGGCTACAGCTCAAAAGAAAATCAGGTTTCCAGACTGAAAGCCAAAGATGATTAAATTTAACACAAATTTTGAATTGAAGGTTAAACAAATGGAGTGTATATCACACATTACACATCAGACCATGCTTCTGGTCTAACACCACTGTTAGCAAGCTGAGTAAAGGAGAAGAGAACTCTCTGTTTGTCTACAGTTTTTATATCTATAAAAATGACATTCTGAACTAGAACTAGAGGTTTTCAAATGTTTGAAAGCAGCATCTCTCCTTCTTTGAGGGGAGAAGAAAAACAAAACATCAGGCATAAACCTAATACAGCAAAATAGACAGTGTCCCCCACTCTTTCACTTCTCCTACGCAGTCCCCTAATTCCACCACCTGGCTCTGGGAAATACCTAGGTCCCCAAGGACTGGTGGAGTAGTTAATCTCTGTGGTGCTGCTCTACAACTCTATTACTCCAGCATTACATAATATCATGCCTTTTATAAAATCTTACAAAGTATATCACCACAGTTTACTTGCCTCTCAATTCACTGAAATAAGGAGGACGGGTTTCATTATTCCTATTTTGGAAATGATAAAGTTAAAGTTACAACTAAGATTAGAAACTAGAATCCCCTAGTATTGTTTCCCACTTAAGATCCTTTTCTATATAGCACACTGTCATAGGTTTCGATGCTTTATATATTTGCAAGGTTCAAATAAGCCCCTGAAATTCTGACCATAAGAATGAAGACAAAACTTTGTGGAAGCTTAGAAAGAAACAACAACCAGACTCAATAGGCTGAAAGAACCCCTTACTATTCAGTGTTATACCAAAAAAAAAAAACAGTTGCTAGGATTAATGACTTCCATTATCCTTATAAGGTTTTAATCCAAGATTTGAAATTTAACTACTTTATATTGAAGGTGTATAACACTGCATTAACTCTACTCCATTAATGAGTCCAATGAGCCAAAAATCTTTCCCCACTTTCTCAGCTACTGGGGTAATATCAAAAAGAAACATCTATATTGTAAAGATGTTGATTCTCTCCAAATTCCTTTATAAATAATATAAATCCAATTAAAATTATGACAGGATGTCTTTTAAACTTAATAAAATTATTTTAAAGTTTAATTGAAAAAATTTGTGAAAGGTACAAAACTTTGGGGGGGGAAGGAAATTTTAATCTAGAGTGTTAAACATATTGTAAACATGCACTAAATTAAAACAATGAAATATTAGTTCAGGAGGTGGACAAATAGAAAAGAATAGAAAGGGGCGCCTGGGTGGCTCAGTTGGTTAAGCGACTGCCTTCGGCTCAGGTCATGATCCTGGAGTCCCGGGATCGAGTCCCGCATCGGGCTCCCTGCTCGGCGGGGAGTCTGCTTCTCCCTCTGACCCTCCCCCCTCTCATGTGCTTGCTCTCTCTCATTCTGTCTCTCTCAAATAAATAAATAAAATCTTTAAAAAAAGAAAAGAAAAGAAAAGAAAAGAATAGAAAGCTCAGTAGACTAAAGTAGCAGTTTTTAAAATGTGATCCAAGGACCCTTGGGGGTTCTTGAAATCCTCTGAGAGGTCTACAAGGTCCTGTCTTTCCCAACTACATATCTATGTAAGACCAGATTTTTTTTGTCATACTCCTCAAGGAAAATAAGACATCACAACAGATTGACTAAAAAAGCAGATATGAGAATCCAGCTGTCTTCTATGAGGCCAGACATTAAGAGATTTGCAAAAATGGTGAAACAATGCCATTTTTTTCTCACTACTTTTTTTTTTGTAGGAAAATAGTTATTTTTCATAAAAATGTTATTTACATTAATATGTAATAGCTTTATTATTACTTAATGATTAATAAATATTTTTAATAGTTCTTAGTTTTAATTTCTATTATGATAAATATCAATAGATATAACCCACATAAACAAAAGTTCTTTGAGATCCTTAAATGATGTTACAAGGGAAAAACATCAGCAGCCAAAAACTCTAAGAACTAATGGCCCAAATAATACATCAAAGCTTAATATGCGACAAAGCAACATTTCAAACTAGTGGGAAAAGAATAAAGTATTTACTCTTTTTGAAACAAGAGGCCAATTATTTGGGAGAAATGTGTGTCTGTGATTAACAAAGCCAAAACAACTTTCTGATTCTCCTTCTCGGTGTGAGACGCTCTCTCAACTCCTGGCTGAATGGAAGGTAGACAGTTACTATGCAAACATTTGTCCCCATTATGCATATCAAATGGATCCAATTCCCATCTACTGTTTCAATAACTATCAAATTATAACACATACTACCGTAGCCCCTGAAATTTGGTGTTTTCAAAACTTCCTCAATTCCCAGCTCTTTGTGTCACCTGCTATGGGCTGATGAGAAATTTAGCCTCAGTCAGAATCCGAAATTCTCCTTGGCTCCCAGAGTTGTGACAATATGCTGTAGTGTTCCTCAGGCCCAATATCTCATCGTTTCACACTGGGTACCATGGAGATAACCACTCCCACAGTCTACAAGTTCCCATCAGGGTCACTGCCTTTAGACCACACTGTGAGCTGGGAACCACTGGCCATTCCTATCTGATGTCCAGCTACCTTCCTAGGATGCTGTCAGTGCAGCCTACCAGGACCCAAACATCTGTGAGACCCTCCTGCCTAACCCAGCCCAGGTGTAGTAACCATCATTTTATTTTCTATATTTAATGCCTTGGTATCCTTTTCTAGGCCATAATCTAACCACCACCCTTGTCTAGCACCTTGGGCCCAGCTGTGTCATTCCCTCTTTTAGGGGGGTGTGCAGTTCATATTGTACAATAACCAAGCACATTTAAACATATCTGAATCTCATTTATACAGCAGTAAGGGGCTTCCCCTTTCCCAGCTTCTCACAGTAACTGTACTCAAGACTCAAGACTGTTATTTTTCTTCCTCTGCCCATCCACCTTGCCTCAGCGTGTTTCCTTCCCCATGTGGCCCATGTTTTCTACCTCTAGGGAACCGTGAGTATGATAAACCTCTTCCTTCATGACGATGACTTCATGAATCCTGTCTGCATGACTTCTAACTAACTAAACAAATCCCAAGGACTATCTAAAACACCAGTGGGGTTCCGTTTAGTCTATAAGTGCTTCCTTTGTCTTCACAGTGTCCTTGGAAACATCCAAATGCTTCTTGCCACTGACCTTATACTGATGAAGCCAGATCTTGGTAACTGGCTCCTTTGTCATTCCTGGGCCTGAGACCAGTGATCTCATTTCCATCTTCTAATGCCTTCATCTTTGGTTTTGGTGTCTTGTCTAGGACCTTGCACCGTTACCAGCTCTAGGCACTGTCTTGGTTTTCCCAGTTCCTCTTCCATATTCTGTGGGTCTTATTACCCAAAAACAAACCTCCCCTATTTCCACCTGTTCCTATTAGCTGATCTGCTCTTCAACCTTGTCTTGATTCACTCATCTAGAAATTTATTTGTTGGGTACATGTTAAGTCCCAGGCATTAGGACATAAACTGCTACTTTAGTCTATTTATATCAATGAAACAAAGAGATCTGGTCCCTGTTCTGTGGCAAGAACATGAATTCTCAATTTTGAGCACTATGACATAATCTTCCCATCTCCAACTTGTCTCCCCACCCTGAGATGCCCCCTAGTTATTTGCTTGAATTTGATGGAATGTTACAGACATATGTTTGAGGTTCATATTCCATGTTTTCCTGTCCATGAAGGTAATTATAGTTTCAGATCTTGACATCACTCTGCCTCCCCTTCCCCACTGTAGATCACAAAGTTGGCCTAATAGAAGCCTGAAATATGACAGGAAGAGGTGATATTCTACATTTGAGGAGCGTGAGAAAGGTTTAGAATGGGAACTTTGAAGAAGAGAGTAGGAAATTAACTGGCACTGATAGCTCAACTGAGGTTGGAAAGATGAACATGTTATTTTTTTTAATTTTATTATGTTATGTTAGTCACCATACAATACATCATTAGTTTTTGATGCAGTGTTCCATGATTCACTGTTTGCGTATTAACACCCAGTGCTCCATGCAGTACGTGCCCTCCTTAACACCCATCACCCAACTAGCCCATCCCCCCACCCCCCTCCCCTCTAAAACCCTCAGATTGTTTCTCAGAGTCCATAGTCTCTCATGGTTCAGGAAAGATGAACATGTTACTGATGTACTTTTCAAGAGAGTTTAATTCATCTTGACCTCTTTGTAGCTAACTCAAATTGGTGATTAGTATGGGGAGGGAATGGCAGGGAGAAAAATGAATGAAAAACTAACATTTATTGAACTCCATTTATATTCCAGTCTTTTTTCACTTAATACATCATCCCAATGACATAGATATTACTATCCCCATTTCATATAAGAAAAAAATAAAATTTAAGTAACTTACCAAGATCATACAGGGAACAACCGGTTGTCCTGGGAGCAACTTAAATCTATACAGTGCCAAATTTATGCCGTCTCTTTTAGAACACTTTCCATCACTTTAAAATATATGGATATTTCTACATAAAATGTCACACTCCCGATTTATATATCTTCACGTTAGAACTGTAACGATATTCAAGCTCCTTCAGCCCAGGGTCTCTCATATTATAATGAGCATATGAATTACCTGGGGATTTTATTAAAATGCAAATTCTGATTCAATAGGGCCAGGATGGGAGCAAAGAATCTACATTTCTAACAAGCTCCCAGGTGATGCCAGTGCTTCTGGTCCACAGAACACACTGAGTAGCAATACCCTAGCCTACCCATTTGGGTTTTATAGATGAGAAAACTAAAGCTCATATAAGATGAATAGACTCTTTGATAGCAAATTTATTCGAGGCAGAAACAAATAAAACCCAAAAGTCCAGTGTTCTTTTTACTGTACTATGCTCTTTATATTACATAAGGCAACATCCAATACATTCACTTGATCTGCTTTTGCATTTGGTAATGAATTCTTTTTAAAGTAGAAAAATATTATGTATTAACGATAAATCATCTTGTCATATACTTCTCAAAAAGAATCGAAATGTTAAGTGTAATAAAAAACCATAGATACACTTCTTCTGGAGAATATGTTTATTATGTATTAAATATTCAAACTAAAATTGCTATTAAAATATAATTTACTACAGAGCTTGCAAAAAAAAATTACACTTATTTTACAAAATACTTGGATTTGTACTGTTTTGTTTTGGTTTTACTTAAGACACTATTTCACTTGTGAATGGTTTTTACAATGATCTAAATCTTTCCCTCAACAATAAAACTTTGTATGCTTTTTGCTCTTTTTTTTATTGAAGTATAATAGACATATAACATTATATTACCTTCAGGTGTACAACATAATGATTCAACATTTGTATAAACTCTGAAATGATTACCATAATAAGTCTAGTTACCATCTACACCATACTAAGTCAATTTTTTTTCCTGTGAGGAGAATTTTTAGGATTTATTCCCTTGGCGAATTTAAGTATACACTACAATATTACTGACTAGAGTTGCTATGCTGTATTCACATGACTTATTTATTTCATAATTGGAAGTTTGTATCTCTTGACCTCCTTCACCTATCTCTCCCACCAACAACCCCCCTTCCCTCTAATAAACATTATTCTGTTCTTATATCTGAGTTTTGTCTTATTTGTTTTTTTTATATTCCACATATAAGTAAACCTATATAGTATTTGTCTTTCTCTGATTTAGTTAGCATAATCCCCTCAAGATCCATCCATGTTGTTACAAATGGCAAGATTTCCTTCTTTTTTATGGCTGAGTAGTATTCCATTGTGAGCACGTGTGTGTGTGTGTGTGTTTTCCATTATCCATTCAGTCATCAGTGGATACTAAGGTTGTTTCCACATCTTGGCTATTGTAAATAATGCTGCAATGAACGTAAGAGTCCATATATCCTTTCAAATTTGTGTTTCTGCTTCCTTTAGATATATACCTAGAAGTGGAATTGCTGAATCATATGGTATTTCTATTTTTAATGTTTTCAGGAACCTCCATACTGTTTTCCATAGTTACTAAACCAATTTACATTCCTACTAATAGTACATGAGAGTCCCCTTTTCTCTGCATCTTCGCCAACACTTGTTATTTCTTGTCTTTTTAATTACAGCGATTCTAACGGGTCTGAGGTGGTATCTCACTGTGGGTTTGGTTTGTCTTTCCCTGATGATTACTGATGCTGAACATCTTTTTACATGCCTCTATGTCTTCTTTGGAAAAAAAATGTTTATTAATTCCTCTGCCCATTTTTTAATCAGACGGTTTGGTGGGGTTTATTTTAATGTTACTGAGTTATATGAGTTCTTTAGATATTTTGGATATCAACCCTTCAACAGATATATGATTCGCAAATATTTTCTCCCATTCAGTAGGTTGCCTTTTAGTTTTATTGATTGTTTCCTTTGCTGTGCAGAAGTTTTTCAGTTTGATGTAGTCCCATTTATTTATTTTTGCCTTTCTTGCCTTGTTTTTGGAGTCAGATCCAAAAATCAGCTCCAAGTCTGATGTCAAAGAGCTGATCTCCTGTTTTTTTTTTTTTCTAGGATTTTTGTGGTTTCAGATCTTACATTTGAGTCTTTCATATATTTTGAGTTCATTTTTGTGTACGGTATAAGATAGTAGTGTAATTTCATCTTTTTGCTTATGGCTGTCCAGTTTTCCCAACACCGTTTAATGAAGAGACTGTCCTTTC
This sequence comes from Leptonychotes weddellii, assembly GCF_054177405.1. Lineage (NCBI taxonomy): Eukaryota > Metazoa > Chordata > Mammalia > Carnivora > Phocidae > Leptonychotes > Leptonychotes weddellii. The sequence goes on from NC_138374.1 coordinate 111,340,547, forward strand.
CCCATTGTATATTCTTGCCTCCTAGGTTAATTGATCATATAAATGTGGGTTTGTTTCTGGGCTCTTAATTCTGTTCCATTGATTGGTGTATCTATTCCTGTACCAACACCATACTTTTTGATTACTATAGCTTTGTAATATGGTGTGAAATCAGGGAGTGTGATACCTCCAGCTTTGTTCTTTGGTTTTGGGTTTTGGGTTTTTTCTTGTTCCCCCCCCTGCCCAAAGATTGCTTTAATTACTGGGGGTCTTTTGTCGTTCCATATAAATTTTAAGTTTCTGTGTTCTATTTCTGTGAAAACTCCCATTGGTTTTTTGACAGAGATTGCACTGAATCTATAGTTTGCTTTGAGTAATATAGACTTCAAAAATATTAACTCTTTTAATCCATGAGCATGGTATATCTTTCCATTTGTTTGTGTCTTCTTCAATTTCTTTCATCAGTATTTTGTAGTTTTCAGTGCACAGGTCTTTCACCTCCTTGGTCAAATTTATTCCTAGCCATTTTATTCTTTTTGATGTAATTGTATATTTGGTATTTTAGCCATTCTATTTATTGAAAAATAACTTAAAAACATTCTCTGACCAAAGTTTTGTGGGTTCTTTCTCTTTCTTTCTAGTTTTCAAGTGTCCCTGCTTCTTAACTCAGTTCAGTTTAAAATATCTATGCTACCATCATTTTATTTCCAAATTAGATGTTTTATTTTTGACCACTTGAAATTCTCACTATAAAAACTTTAGTAATTCTTTTATATCTTTTAGTCATACCCTTGTCACCAAATCAAAGCTTTAAAATATGTTGCCTTATTTTCTTCATGAGATTTCCTTTGTATACCCTATAGTCAGAAAAAAGATGCTAAAATCAACTCAAGAAGAAACAAAAAACCTGACAATTTCTATGTATTAGATAGTGCAAAGGCTAAATAAGATAAAAATTAGAAAACTTAGGGTGCCTGGGTGGCTCAATCGATTAAGCATCCAACTCTTGGTTTCAGCTCAGGTCATGATCTCGAGGTCATGGGATGGAGCCCTGAGGTGGGCTCTGCACTCAGCAGGGAGTCTGCCTGAGATTCTCTCTCTCCCTGTCCCTCTGCCCCTATCCCCACTTGCTCTCTCTCTCAAATAAATAAATAAATAAATAAATCTAAAAAAATTAGAAAACTGATTAAGGTAAGTCACTATATTAGTCAAATATAGGGAGAAAAACTTACGATCACCTAAGTAAGAGAATAGAGAGTATTTTAATGAATTCAGTATCCAATTTTTTTTTAAAAAGCAAAACATGGAAATTTCATAGAAAGCTAAAAATTGAAATTAAATTCTTAAACTAATGAAGGGCATATGCCCCCCCCATGCCCCCAAAAATACAATAAGCATGATACTCAATGATTGGTAAAGCATAAAAAAGTTCTGTATATAATGTCATTTCTACATAGAAAATCTAAATAATCTACCAATTAAAATTAATAAGAGTTTAGCAAAGTTTCTCCTTATAGAATCAAAACACAAGTCTATTTAATTTATAGACATCACCACAAGTCAGTTTAAAATGAACATTTTAAAAAACGTTTAAAATTTTTAAGTTACCAAACAAAACAAAACAAAACAAAATATGTATGAACTCTTTTTTTTAGAAGATTTTATTTATTTATTTGACAGAGAGAGATAGCAAGAGCAGGAACTGAAGCAGGGGGAGTGGGAGAGGGAGAAGCAGGCTTCCCGCCAAGCAGGGAGCCCGATGTGTGGCTTGATCCCAGGACTCTGGGATCATGACCTGAACTGAAGGCAGATGCTTAACAACTGAGCCACCCAGGCGCCCCTGTATGAACTCTTTAAAAGAACATTATAAAAGTTAGTGAAAACATTTTTAAAAGAGCTAAATAAATAAATATGTGTCATATTTATAATAGAAATATTCAAAATTGTAAAGATGTCAATTCTATTCAAATCAGGCATCAAGAATTATTATAAATCTTGGAACACCTGGGTGGCTCAGTCAGTTAAGCATCTGACTCTTGATTTTGGTTTAAGTCATGATCTCAGGGTCATGAGATCAAGCCTTGCATCAGGCTCTGCACTGAGCATAGAGCCTGCTTATGATTCTCTCTCTCTCCCTCTCCCTGTGCCCTAGCCCCCAAAAAAAGAATTATAAATCTAAAATAATTAGTATGATTTATCCAATGAAACAGAATAGAGAGCCACAGAGCAGATATATACATATATGAAAGCTTCTTTTATGACAGAGCAATTAACAGAGACTGGTGGGGGAAAATATGGACTTGTCAATAGTGGGGCAATGACAACTAATTACCTAAGCAAACAAATGAAATTGTACCTCTATTTTTTATATAGTACACAGAAACTCTGTTCCAGATAATAAAACCTAAATGAGTAAAGCAAAACTATGAAACTTATTAAAAGTAATATTCAAGAACATTTTTATTGTTTTTTATTTTAATTCCATTATAGTTAACATACAGTGTTATATTAGTTTCAGGTGTACATATGATGATAAGAATAGTTTTTAGAATCAAAGAGTAAGGAAGAGTTTCTTCATCGAAATGCAGAAAATAAAAAAGTTGATCAACTATTTTAAAATTAAAAGGTACTGTTCATTAAAAATCTTTTAAATGCTACAAGGAGAATAAAAAGAAAGCTACATATTGAACACACACAGGTATTTTACAGAATAGGAAATGTTCAACTTCATTAATAATAGAGTAAATGCTAATTAAACTCACATACATTTCACACTTATCATCTTTGTCAAATTAAAATCTCTGTCAGTGGAGTGCAAATTGGTACAACCACCCCAGAAAACATTTTGGCCTTACTTGGCAAAGTTGAACATGTGCATGCCTATAACTTACCACTTAACATCCCTGAGTACATAACACAATCACATCATGTCCCCTGGTGCATCTGTGCAAGAGAAAGTGCTATTCATGACAGTAAAAATCTACAAACAACACATATGTCCATCAACCATACAACGAATAAAGTATGGTATACACATAGAGTGGAATACTATACAGTAATAGAAACAAATTAATTATACCTAAGTGTATCAACATAGACAAATTTCAAAAATGTAATGTCAACTGTAAATAAAGAGAAAAAACTGATGTTGCCAGACGAAGAGGAGTGGGAGGATGGACAAAACGAGTGAAAGGAAGTGAGAGATCCAGGCTTACAGTTATGGAATGAATAAGCCACTGGAATAAAAGGCACAGTATACAGAATAGAGTCAATGATACTGTAATAGCATTGTATCGTGACAAGGCAGCTACACTTGTGGTGAGCATAGCACAACCTAGAGAGAAGCTGAATCACTATGCTGCACACTTGAAACTAATGTCACATTATATGTCAACTATACTCAAACAAAAACAGTTTTTTTCAAATGTCAAGTACAAGATCAAGACACAAAGGACAAAATACGGTATGATTCTATTTATAAAGCACAAAACTAGATGAAACCAAATAATGTATACATATTTTTGTGGTAAAACCAAAAAAGAAAAGGACTAATAAACAAAATTCAGAGTGGAGGCTACCTTGAGGGGAAGAGAAAGGCATGTGATTGTGCACTTATACAGAGGGGGCTCCTCAAGTTCTGGGAATGTGCCATTTATTAAGCTGGATACTGTGTATATGCATGTTTTATGGCTTTATTCTTTAAACTGTATTGTACATAATAAATACTCTTTAAATTCATATTTTTGAAGTTAAAGTAATAAATAATCCAAGTAAATTATTATCTAGAAATGTAAAAGCACCTTCAGAACTTGATTACAAGTATTAATGCCAGATACTCTTTACTGTAACTTAGTGCTTGACAGTTTCAGGTGCAAGATATGGGAAATTCAAAATATTATTATTTACGCATAGGTATTCAATTTTTTTTTAAGATTTTTTTAATTTATTTATTTGACAGAGAAATAGAAAGCACAAGTAGGCAGAGCGGCAGGCAGAGGGAGAGGGAGAAGCAGGCTCTCTCTGAGCAGGGAGCCCGACATGGGGCTCGATCCCAGGACCCTGGGATCATGACCTGAGCTGAAGGCAGCCGCTTAATTGACTGAGCCACCCAGGCACCCCAGGTATTCAATTCTTTAATAAAGGAAAAATATTACTTGAATAAATTATTATCTTTGTTAACAGATGTATAAATGAGCTGTTAATTCATGTCATAGATTTGCTTTTTTTCATTCAACATGACTGTTTTTAGGTTTTTTTTTAAAAGATTTAGTTACTTATTTTAGAGAGAGAGCGAGAGAGAGAGAAAGCATGCACACACATGTGAGTATGCAGGGAGGGGAAGACGGAGAGAGAGAGAAGCAAGCTCCCCGCTGAGTGTGGAGCTCAATGCAGGGCTCAATCTCAGGAATGTGAGATCATGACCTGAGCTGAAATTAAGAGCTGGATGCTTAACTGACTGAGCCACCCAGGCACTCCTAATGTTTTTAGTTTTTTAGTCATGCCATAAATATATATACAAATATGTTTAGGTAAATATTATACATAAAAAATAAATTTGCCGGGCGCCTGGGTGGCTCAGTTGGTTAGGCGACTGCCTTCGGCTCAGGTCATGATCCTGGAGTCCCTGGATCGAGTCCCGCATCAGGCTCTCTGCTCGGCAGGGAGCCTGCTTCTCCCTCTGACCCTCCCCCCTCTCATGTGCTCTCTCTTTCTCTCATTCTCTCTGTCTCAAATAAATAAATAAAATCTTAAAAAAAAAATAAAAATAAAAATAAATAAATAAATAAAAATTAAAAAAAAATAAATTTGCCATAAAAGTACTACTCTGTCTTACAGACCTGGTTATACTGAGGGTCATATCATGTTCTTTTTCTATTGTCATTCAATCATTAACAAATATTTAGTAATTAACCCAGAAATTAGGATTCAAATGTACCCTCTGCCCTTAATGGGGGACTACTTTTATTGCAAATAAAAAACAAGTCACCTCAAATTAGCTTAAGCAAAAATGGGAATGTTCTGGCACCCATAAATGAGAAGTCTAGGAATCATTTTAGATCCAGGCTCATTAGATCCAACAACTCAGATAATGTCATCATCAGGACACTGTTGGCCTGATCCTTTCTCTCTGCTCTCTTTTGCTCTCTAATGTCCTTCTTTAATCCCAGGTTGTTCCCACCTGGCAGCAAGATAGCTGTCAGCTGCTACAGGCTGGGAACCTCTTCTCTGTAATCCCAGCAGAAAAGACAACTTTTACCCAATAGCTGCAACTGAAGTCCAGCAAGTTAGTCTCATCGGGCTGGTTTGGTCCACATGCTGGACCACTGTGGCCAGGAAAACAAAAACCAAAACAAACAAGAAAAATAAATCAGGCTTGGGTAACATGCCTTCTTCAGAATCAGAAGTGGTATCAGCCCACCCGGCCACGTGGATTAAGGTAGCCCCTTCCCCGAGACACCAGGAGCTCTTATCAAAAGAAGGGTGAACAGATTCTTATCAAAAGAAGGGTGAACAGATTCTGAGCAGACAAAATATAATAAATATTCATAATAGGACACACCAAAAGAGAAAAATTCCAACCTCCTTGTCAACCACCTTGAAATCATCACTCTCTCCCTCCCAACCTGCTCACGTTGCACCCTATGCATCCTCCTACTTGAGCATTTACCTATTATATTCATCTGCACTTAGATTTTCTTCCCTCTCATCTGCAAAATAATCTGGGATCTGTATGTGTTCTTCATTCCTTTATCTGATCATCTAGCCCAGCACCTGGCAAATAGTAGGTCACTCAATGAGAGTATATGAGTAAACACACACATCAGTGGAAATAGCTGTTCTTACTACTCATTATCACTGTTGTATCTTGACAAGAGATTTAACAAAAGTTATATAAAATCCAAAAGATAACAGAGATTAAAGCTATAGTCAAGACTTTACTTCTTTGCATTTGTTCCATTTACTCAAATACATTCAGCGTCTAATTTTATTGATCTTCAATTTAGTGTCACTAAGTATTCTGTGTATCGCAGTGAATTTTCATGTATTTAAATATTTAATACTGAATGCAATGAACATTGTATTAGTGTGTGCATGTATATACTGCAAATTGGTCCAAAAATATTTCACTATATATAATTATTCAATTACAATTATAATTGATAACATGATAATTTGCATTATTATACATGTATTTATTTTCCTAGAACTGTGTTCATCATAACCTTGCTCCCTGCTCCAGAAATGAATGTAGCTCTTTTATGTATGATATATATTTAATTCTGCTCTATTCCTCCAGCTGGAGTTAGCCTCACCAAAGCTACCTCTCGTAAGCTATAAACTGTAGTTGCAGGGAACATACCTTAAAGTTTGGTGCAGTCTGGGTATGTTCTCTGCAACTATGGTTTATGTAGATTATGAATCTCTGGGGACTCAGACTATCTCATACTTGTTTCCCTAATCAAGGCTCAGCCATGTGCCTGCCCAAGGGAAAAACACATTAATATTTCTGTGAATTAAATGGTTCGGTTTAGTTATTTTCATGAGGAAGAATTACTGAAAAATGGGCTTCCTCTTTCATTTAGTGTGTTTTGCTTTCAGAATGTTTGAACTGCCTTTTAACTTGGGTTCTGAAAGTATGGTGGGTTGTTTTCTAAAAACATACAGTATTACTTTAATAAGAAAATCCAGAAGAGATTTATCACAGGGACTATAAGTGAGCTTAGCCATCATCCCTCCTCCTTTCTCCATCCCACTGCCTTGCTCCTCCTAATACGAGCACAATGGTCGCATGAAAATACACACTGTCTGCTTCCACTGGCTCTCCCTCTTACAACCTCTTCTTTATTACTGATGTTTCTATGGAATCAGTTGTGAATAGCACAAAGGTAAGTTCCCCAACAAACAGAATGTTTACTTTCTGAACATGAGATTTATCAAAGCTTTCTAGTCTTCAGTGTTCTATCACTCCTGTATGATTTTCAGAATACTGAGACATATTCTACAATTAACAACATGGAGTATCTGGCTTGAGTTGGCTTGCCAGTGTAAGAAGTTTAGTTTATGGACTTAGTTATGGGCAGATTGCCAGCTGTCAATCTGTCAAATTCAGATTACAAAGACTAACAGAGGCAGGAAACAGGAATCATCTGATGTCTTCAGCTTAATGTACTATATACAAACTAATACAGCAAATGAAAGTGATTTTAGGGAGGAAAAAAATGAGTCATTTACTGTCACGTTTTCCATGGAAATTTGTTGCAAATAAACTTTAATTGGGTTCTTATTGTATTCAGTCAGCTATATTTGAAATATCTTTGAAGTGAAGATCATTGACTCACATTTTTAGAAGAAATGATTGAAGAGTAACCTTTTAAAAAAACTCATGAATACAAATGGATTTTAATGGAAGTCTATTATCGCCTCAATGCCTGTATGCAATGGCATTAATATTAATGAGAGTTAGACATACGCATTTATGAGAGATGAATGGACTCTTACTGTGTTTACTACAGGATTGTTTGGCTTGTCCAGAAACTTGTAGTGTTAACTTAACCACAGTTGCCAATAACAATGAATATAAAGAGAAGGGGAGAACTCTAATATGTATACCTTTTTTCCCTCCCTTTCTCTTAAGAATATACCATTTCCTGTAGGAAAAGGGAATTTTAAATATGTGCACTTACTGGTTTGTAAAATTTTGCTTCAAGTGACAAGCTCACATCCTGCATAAATAATTAATAAGATAGAAATGAATATGTAGTAGGCTGATTTTATTCCTCTAAGGGTTAACTTCCATTTCTGTAAATTGGTTTGTACCCTATTTCAGCTCTCATGTGTCTATGCATCTGGGCATTTTCTTTGGCTCTTTCTTGGTGTACTGAGATCATCAGAGATTTGCTACTAATTGACCTGTTTGGATTGCACATGAGTGGCATCTGTTAAAAGATAATGCAGTCCTGCAGTTCACTATTAAGTGCTGGCCACATTATTAACTTGTGGCCAAACCACTATAAAGACTCCTGAGACATCATTTTCCTTTAGACAACTTCATTTTGTTCTTACCGTAATCTCCATTATAAATGAAGCACTTCGGAGGAGAACAAAGGTTTGTGTATCATACAACTTGTCAGCCCCATGTATGTGGTAATTAGTTATTTAGTCCTATGGTCTCATTTTCATTCACCCTCTCCTCCTCTCCACAGGCTCCCCACCTCAAGAATAACAACCACTAAAAATCCACACAGCTCTTCCCAGGAGAGAAAGGATCAATATAATGTGGAAGTCAGATAAGTTAACCTCTACTACTTACTTAAATAATGAAGACCACCCCACTAACATATCATTTCCGTGCTTCAGAATATGGATGGCTCTTAAATTTTTTTCTCAAGCCCAGATATGCCTTATTTAGTAGAAAACACATGTCAGAGCAATACTTGCTTTCCTTTTGTCACACCAACAAATGTCAATTTGAGCTAAACTTTGCATGGCAAAGCCAGAGGTTAGCAAATAAACACAGACACTCTCCTGGATATAACAGAACAGCAAAATTTCTGATCTATGTATTTAAGAATGGGAACTGAAATATAATACTATGAGGCTGGCAATAATCTAGAGGCTAATTAACTGTACAGGAAGAGAGGGAAAGCACTCTTATGGGTAAACTGAATTCAGTTCAGGTTTTAAAACACCATTAATAACATCATTTTAAATGAAATTGATATTTCAGGATATTTTAACAAATTAATCTGTAAAACATTTGAAAGTATAAGACTTAAAATTATTGATAATTATTAATTAATAATAATCCTCTGTGGATTATATGGAAGATAAGAAGCATCCTTGCCTGCCTTCTAGCAAGAAAAGGGACTTTTCGGGGCACCTGGGTGGCTCAGATGGTTAAGCGTCTGCCTTCGGCTCAGGCCATGATCCCAGAGTCCTGGGATCGAGCCCCATGTCGGGCTCTCTGCTCGGTGGGAAGCCTGTTTCTCCCTCTCCCTCTGCCTCTCCCCCTGGTTGTGTTCTGTCTCTCTCTTTCAAATAAATAAATAAAATATTTAAAAAAAAAAAAAAAGAAAAGGGACTTTTCTCTTTAAGGACATGGCAATGACCAGACCTACTAACAGAGGCTCCAAAGGACCTTGGGAATGATCCAGCAGATAATGAGAGTCAGGAAAGAGGAATTAATCACCTGTGGGGTTCCTACTTGCTGGGAGATTAAAGTTCAGATTACAATGTCCACAATCATGTGTTTGTATCTTGGAATATACTATTGTGGTTCTAATATGTATTACGTGTGGAGGTCCATCTTTTTAAAGCAGTCCCCCAAGGAGCATCTGGGAGATCTGGAGCTTGACAAAGATTGCCATGCTGTAACAGATTCAGCCAAACTGATTAAAGTTCAGGGAAAAGTGCTAACAGGAGCACTGAAAATAATCAAGAAACTGAGGCAGAGACCCAAATTCACACAATAAATCCACATGGTAGGTTTACTAGTTTAAAAAGAGCAATGTAGTTTGGTAAATATATGAATTTAAATCACATATGAGATTGTTCCAGAAACCAGCTACTGGAGGGGCTAGGATTCTTAACATGAATTTTATAACCAGGTTTAGGGAATGTTATCTTAGGCTCTGAGTGGACTGCAGGTCAGGGACTCGACAGCTGTTTAGCAAACTACTTCCCTTTCTTCTTGAGCATACAACTCAACCATATGTGCCACAAATCTCTACAGTTAGACAATGCTATGTGACGGAGTTGTGGGCGATGACATGGATTGTAAGTAGAAGTATCCTGCCTTCCAGTCCGGGATCATAAAATCCTCCTGTGTTACCCTGCAGCCTCTCTCTTCTTCAACTGCTGGCTAAATAGAGAGATACAGAGGCCCCAGTAAAGGATAAAGCCACAAGATAGAAAGAGCCTGGGACCCCAACTATGTGCAACAGAGCTCACACAACTGCTCCCATCCCTGGCAAATGAACTTTGCATGAGTAAAGGTAAATCTATGTTATGCTAGGCCACTATTACTGCAGCCTAAACTATTTTTTAAAGATTTACTTATTTGAGAGAGACAACGTGAATGGGAGGCAGGGGGAGAGAGGGGCAGAGGGAGAGGAAGAGAGAGAATGCCAAGCAGGCTTCACGCCAGCACAGAGCCTGACACAGGGCTCAATCTCATGACCCTGAGATCATAACCTGAGCTGATACACACACACACATACACACACACACACACACACACACACCCCACTTCTTTATCCATTCATCAATCGATGGGCACTTGGGCTGCTCCATATCTTGGCCATTGTAAATAATGCTGCTATAAACATAGGGATGCATGTGTCCCTTTGAATTAGTTCTTTTGTATTCTGTGGATAAATAGCCACTAGTGCAATTGCTGGATCATTGGGTAGTTCTATTTTTAACTTTTTGAGGCACTTCCATACTGTGTTTCACAGTGGCTGTACCAGTTTGCATTCCCACCAACAGTGCACGAGGGATCCTTTTTCTCCACATCCACACCAACACCTTTTGTTTCTTGTGCTGTTGATTTTAGCCATTCTGACAGGTGTGAGGTGATAACTCATCATAGTTTTGATTTGCATTTCCCTATTAGTATGTGATGATGAACATCTTTTCATGTGTCTGTTGGCCATCTGTATGTCTTCTTTGGAGAAATGCTCATGTCTTCTGTCCATTTTTTAATTGCATCATTTGTTTTTTGGGTCTTGAATTATATCAGGTTTTTTTATATATTTTAGATACTGACCCTTTATTAGAGATGTCGTTTTCAAATATCTTCTCCCATCCTGTAGGTTGCCTTTTAGTTTTGTTGATTGTTTCCTTCACTATGCAGAAGCTTTTTATTTTGATGCAGTCCCAATAGTTTATTTTTGCTTTTGTTTCCCTTGTCTCAGGAGACATATGTAGAAAAAGGTTACTACAGCCAATATCAAAGAGGTTACTGCCTGTCTTCTCTTCTAGGATTTTTATGGTTTTAGGTCTCACATTTAATCCAAATATAGGAAATAATTTTTAACAGATACTTCATCAAAGAAGATATATGAATGGGAAATAAACCATGAAAAGATACTTAACATTAGTTATTAAGGAAATGCAAATTAAAACAACAGTGAGTTACAACTACATAATAATTTTGAGAGCTGGTAAGATTATAAATATGAAAATATATAAACATAAATACCAGTTCAGGTGGCTAGAATTTAAAAGACTGACCATACCACACACTGGCAAGAATGGGGAGGAACTGGAATTCTCGTACACTGCTGATAGGAATGTAAAATGGCACATTCTTTGGAAAACAGGCAATTTCTTAATGTTAATCATGTACATACCCTGTGATCCATGCTACAACATGGGTGAATAGAAAAATAATTATATAGGTGAAAGAAGAGACATAAAACGGTGCATACTCTTATATAAAATTCTAGCAAATGTTAAAGAAATCAGTAGTGAGAAAAAGCACATCAGTGGTTGCATGGGGACATGGAACAATGCACAGGGATGTAAAGGAGAACAAAGAAACTTTTGTGGGTGATGAATATGCTCATTATCTTAGTGGTAGTGATGACTTCATAAGTGTATACATATGTCAAAACTTATAAATTGTATACTTTAAATATGTTTGGTTTATGTATGTTAACTGTACTTCAATAAAGCTGTTAGAAAGGGATTAGCAACAAAAATTTTCTAGTTGTCTGCATAATAGATGCTTAAAAGAGATTAAAGTATTAGTTCATGAGGAAACTACAAATATTTCTGTGTCTAAAGCTCTTTACTCATAATCAGCTCACTTTGCACATGACAGGTGATACTGCACATGGAAGCCATTGGGAAAGCTTCAAATGATGATGTTGATGTTAGCCAACAGTTTTTGAACATTTGGTCAGGCAATGTTCTAAGCATGTTCCATCTATTGACTCAGTTCATTCTCATAGCAAAACTATGGCATGTATAGTGAAAAAAAATTTAACCCATATTTATACATGAGAAAACTGAGGGACAAAAAAGCTTATGTATCTTATTCAAGGTCAAATGTCTATTAAGTAGCAGAAAGGTTATATAAGCTACCCAAAGGACACTGCCATAGGATAGAGTGAGTCAAAATTAAATCTAGGTCTCTGAATTTCCAAATCAAATGTTCAGTGTCTTAGCAGACATACAGATCCCTTAGCCATTGACTATAAAATTTATACTATGTGCCAGACATTATGATAAGCTTTTCACACTTTGAGCATTTTTTCATTTAATTTTCAGAATTATTCATTCTACAGATGTGGGCAGTCAGGCTTAGGATGGATGAGTAACCGGGTCACTGACACACAACCACTAAGTGCCAAAGCTTAAATCCTGAATCCAGGTCTGTCACAAACATCTTTGTTTTTCAATACTTTCCATGTCTCTTTGTGATGGCAATTATATCACAGTTACAAATTTAACACACACTACAATGCTCATGTTCTTAGAAAAGAGTAATTCACTCATTTTGTGAGCTCTGACCTTCCACATAAGATCCACCAACATCATGTCACTAACCTCTGTTTAGCAGAGAAAAGTTAACCAGAAGTCCAATCCAGGTTAAAGCTTGGTATAATCCAGTGACTCAGACAATCTTTCAGGTTCTATTCCATCTCTCATGGATAAAAATGCTCATCAGTCAGATCGCCTCTCTTCTCTCCTCTACCCCCAATTTTCTCTCTACTGCCATATCTGGATTTATGAGAGGAAAGGTGTACACGATATTTTGGCATTGATGATGGGAGCACAGTCCTCTTATTCATGCAGTGCCCCTGTATTTTCTCCAAAAGACAGATGATACTGAGGTTTTCAGGAATCAAAAAGATGTTATCTTGTGTCTCATTTGCCATTTGAGAAAATGCAATTGAGTATATTCACTAATATGTTATATAGCAAAATAATGAAATATCTTCATATAAAAAAATTGTATTTTGGGAGATTTTTGATGACTGCTTCAATTTCCTTAGTGGTTATAGGTCTGTTCAGGTTTTCTATTTCATCCTGGTTCAGTTTTGGTAGTTGATACATCTCTAGGAATGCATCCATCTCTTCCAGGTTATCTAATTTGCTGGCATAGAGTTGCTCATAATATGTTCTTATAATTGTTTGTATTTCTTTGGTGTTGGTTCTAGAGG
>NC_138374.1:111354197-111402595 GCF_054177405.1 Leptonychotes weddellii
TTTTTTTTTTTAAAGATTTTATTTATTTATTTGAGACAGAGAGAATGAGATACAGAGAGCATGAGAGGGAGGAGGGTCAGAGGGAGAAGCAGACTCCCTGCCGAGCAGGGAGCCCGATGCGGGACTCGATCCCGGGACTCCAGGATCATGACCTGAGCCGAAGGCAGTCACTTAACCAACTGAGCCACCCAGGCGCCCCCTTTTTTTTTTTTTTTAAAGATTTATTTGACAGAGAGAGACACAGCGAGAGAGGGATCACAAGCAGGGGGAGTGGGAGAGGGAGAAGCAGGCTTCCCGCCGAGCAGGGAGCCCGATGCGGGGCTCGATCCCAGGACACTGGGATCATGACCTGAGCCGAAGGCAGACGCTTAACGACTGAGCCACCCAGGCGCCCCTATATCACATTTTCTTTATCTGCTCATCTATTGATGAGCACTTAGGTTGTTTCCATATCTTCTTGTGAATAATGCTGCAAATGCTGTAATGAACATGGGAATGCAGATATCTCTCCAAGATGGTGATTTCATTTCCTTTGGATATATACCCAAAAGTGGGATTGCTTGATCATATGGTAGTTTAATTTCTAATTTTTTGAGGACCCTACATACTGTTCATAGTAGCTACACCAATTTACATTCCCATCAACAGTGTGCGAAGGTTCTCTTTTCTCCACATCCTCACCAGTATTTGTTATCTCTTGTCTTTTTGATTATAGCCATTCTAACACGTGGGAGGTGCTATCTCATAGTGGTTTTGATTTGCATTTCCCTGATGATTAGTGATGTTGAGCATCTTTTCATTTACTTCTTGATCATCTGTATGTCTTCTTTGGGGAAAAAAAAAGTCTATTCGGGTCTGTTGCCCAGCTTTAAATTGGATTATTTGTTTTTTTGTTATTGAGCTGTAGGAGTTCCTTATATATTTTGGATATTAACTTATCAAATATAAAAATACACAAACATTGGTAAACATGATTAATAATGAGTAAAGAGATTGAATAGCAATAATAAACCTCTTAACAACAAAAAAAAGCCCAGGACCAGATGGCATCACAAGTGAACTCTATAAAACATTTAAAGAAGAATTAATGCCATTTTTTCTCAATCTCTTTCAAAAAATTAAAAAGAAGGGAACACTCCCAAACTTGCTTTATGAAGCCAACATTTCAGTGATACCAAAGCCAGATAAGGCTACTTATAAGAAAACTACAGGCCAATATCCTTGATGAATATAGATGTAAAAATTCTCAACAAAATACAAGCAAATTGAATTCAACAGTACATTAAAAAATCGTACACTGTGGTCAAATGAGATTTATCCTTGGGATGCAAGGATGGTTCAACATACACAAACAAAAATTGTATGGTCATCTGAATAGTTGTAGGAAATGCATTTGACAAATTTCCCCATCCATTCACAATAAAAACTCTCAAGAAACTGGGTATAGAAGGAACATACTTCAACATAACAAAGGCTGTATATGACAAACCACAGCTAACCTCATATTCAATGGTGAAAGTTTGAAAAAGAAGTAGGAGACATCCAAATTGGAAAGAAAGAAGTAAAGTTGTCTCTGTTTGATGATGACAAGATTATATATGTGAAAAATCTCTCATGTTTACCAATGTTTGTGTATTTTTATATTACTAATTAGTATCCTTTCATTTTGGTCTTAAGAACACCATTCAGTGTTTCTTATAAGGCAGGTCTAGTAGTAATATACTCTCTCAGCTTTTAGAAGGGCAATTTTGCCAGTTAAAGTATTTTTGGTTGGCAGTTTTTTTTTTTTCTTTTAGCACTTTTAATATATCATCTTACTCTCTCAATTTTGGGAGTTCCCTGGTATGAAAAAATACGTGTTTCTTTTGATGCTTTTATCTCTTTATCTTTGATTTTAGATATTAATGTGTCTTGAAGAAGATTTTGGATAATTTTTGGGTGACCTATTAGCTTCATGAACTTGGATGTCTAAATTTTTTTCCAAGTTTGGGAAGTTCTTAGCCATTATTTTTTTAAGCTTTCTGTCTCTTTCACCCTCTCTTCTCCTTCTGGAATTCCAACAATGCAGAGATTAGAGTATCCCATAAGTACTGCAGGCTTCCTTCATTATTCCTTTTGTTTTATTTTGATTTGGGTTCTCTCACTAGATACTTTCCAATGATCTGTCTTCAAGCTCACTGATTCTTTCTTCTGCTTGGTGAAGCTTGATATTGAAGATTTCTATTTAATTCTTCAGTTCAGTCATTGTTTTCTTCAGCCTCAAAATTTCTGTTTGGTTCTACTTTATGTTTTCTATCCCACGTTGAACTTCCCATTTTGTTCTTGCATTGTTTTCCTGATTTCATTATTTAACTGTGTTTTCTTGTAGCTCTCTGAACATCTTTAGAATAATTATTTTTATTTTTTTATGTTTACCAGTTTATTAAAGGATATGATAAAGGATAGAGATGAACACCTAGATGGAGAGATACATAGGGTGAGGTCTGGGTAGAACAATTATTTTTAATTCTTTGTTAGGCAATTCACATATCTTCGTTCTTTAGGGTCAGTTTCTGGAAGTTTACTGTGTTCCCTCAGTAGTGTCATGCTTTCTAGATTCTTCTTGAGGCTTCTCATAGGTGTCAGCACATCTGAAGAAGCAGTCACCTCTTTCAGACTTTATGGACTGACTTACATAAGGAAATAATTTCACCTGCAGGTGTGGGCACACTAGAACGTAATGTGACTGTAGGTCTGGCGGAACAGGGCACCAAGTGCAGGGGGTGTGGCAGTTGTATGTCTGGGGAGGTGTAATGTCTCAATGGCTAGGCTACGGAAATCTATATCAACAACTGTATATTCTTTGGTGAGCACTGCAGAGGTCCACAGTGGTTACAAGGCCTATTCTGGTCTTCAGCAGTCCCTCTAGGTCTAGCAGCTAGGGACCAATGCAGGCAAATGGTGGTGGCCAGAATCAGTGATATGCCCACACTCAGCTGAGGGCACTGCTATAGGTGATTGTATAATGGCAGGAGTCAAATATAGACACATACATGTAGTGACTATGGTTAAGGCCAGCATCAAGGGTCAGGGACAACTGTGGATGCACTGGCAGCTCCAGAGGCCCTAGCTATTGGTGTTTACTCCTTTGGCTGCAGGGTCTCATCACAGGCACAGACATGACAGGGGAAGCCAGTAATAGGAGTAAGGACAGCAGGGTGCAAGCAAACAGCTGGATGTAGCTGCAGGTGAGCCCAGCAGTGCAAGCCAGTGATAGGAGATCTGGACCCCAAAGTAGCTGTGGGGGTCTTGGCTATTGACATGGACTTCTGTGGCTGCTGTGTCTCCCCACAGGCATGCACATGGCAGTGGAGACTGGTATAGGAGTCAGACTGGTGGAGTATCAGTGCACAGGTAGAGGGGCTAGCCCCAAGCATGTGCATAGCAGTGGAGATTAGCAGTCTACATTATCCTGTACTTGTGCAGCTGCAGAAGCTAGGGCTGGCTGCTGGTGCACTCCAATGGTGGTGAGGCGAGGCTGGGGAGTAGGGAGGGATCCAGGTGACTGGCATCTACAAACACAAAAGTCTGGGAGGTGAAAACCAGTGAAATCTGCAGGGGGCCCCAGTGGCTGTGCTGATCACTAGTTTCTTCAGTGGTGAAAGCTGCTGGTATCCTCTGCAGAGTAGGTCTCTGTGAACTGTGATAGTTTCCACTGCATGGCTGATACTGGTAACCCCTGCCTGCCTTTCTTTTTCCCAGGCATTCTGATGTCTCGGCTATGATCTCTGGCTGAGCAGAAACCAAACCCAGAAAGACTAAGGAAGCTGGTTACTCACCCCATTCTCCCTTTCTTAGTGAGGGGAACTCTTGAGCTGGGGAGTTCCCTCGTGTTGCCAAGCAGTACTAGCCTCAGGGATGGGATGATGCAGGCAAAATGAAGCTGTTCTTCCTTCCTGTTTTATGCAGTTATTCTCAGGTTTTTTGTTCCACTGTGCTGCTAAAGTTTTTTAAATGGACTCCTGAGCTCTCCCAGAGCTGTTTTTAATCTTAGGTAGCTGTCTCATTGTTGATCTTTGTTGGGGGAAAGAGGCTGGGTTCTCCTATTCTTCTACCTTGGCAACATCCTGTTTATTTCATCTTTTCACTTTCTTGATAGTGTACCTTGAAGCACAGAAGTTTTTAATTTTGATGAGGTCTAATATAGATATATATTTTTTTCTTTTTGCTGCTTGTGCTTGTGGGGTCATATTTGAGACTCTTTTGTGAAATACCAGTTTGTGAAGATTTACTCCTGTCTTCTTCTAGGATTTTTACAGTTTTAGCTCTCATAAATTTTGCTTAGAATTATTGAAAAATGGGTTCAAGATATGTATTTTATCTCTAATCTCATCTTAGCTTTGTCCTAAATAACCTTGCCTTTAATTCCTATATCCTTCTTCCTAGAATGAACTTCACTTTGAACTCATCAAAATAATTTTTTTCCTTCACGATATCACCAGTTTGCTTAAGTCATTAAATAATTTAACAGAAACTCAAATCAAATCTGATACCCAGGATGACAGAATGCAAAGCCTGGGTGCTCACAAACTAGCTGATGAAAGAAATAAAGCTGTGGGAACACTGCTAGAGATTGAGAGCTAAGACCATAGGAAGACACATTGTTTTGGTTAATATTGGTTCAAAACAGGGCACATGATGAGCCATGGTGGGCTGGGGTATGGGGACACAAAATAAGACCTGGTAAATGGTGATGCAGGGACACAAGTGAGCCATGGTGGATGAAGGTAGGAGGGACATAAGATGAATTATATTGGTTGAGGGTAGGAGGGACACAGGATGGGCCTTGGTGAGTGAGGGTATGTGGGATGCAGGATGAGCTACAGTGGGTACGGGTGGAGGGGCTTCTGTGAATCTAGTTAAAGAAAGCAGAGCTAGGAGGAGTGAGGAGGAATGACACATGGAGGAAAAGACACATGTGGACATTCTTTGACAAGTCCTTTGACTAGAAACTGGGAGTGAGGATTGTGTCCTCTCCCTTATGGGTTCCCTGACCATCATCTTCTTAACCTTACTGGATAGAATTTATTTGGTGGGTCAGAGAAAGAAATAATTGTGTAGGAAATGGTATTTAATTAGAAAGAATCCTCCTCTAAATTATACATGAATGTCTCATCAAATTCTAAGATACAGTGGTTAATTTTATAATTAAAACTTCAAAGCAACATTTTTTTAAGTTGTAATTTATTCCCATGCATGCACTGTCCTTCTACAGTTCCTTTGTTTCCAGTGCACAATTATAATATATTGAACTTCCACACAATTACACTTAAAATATGTAGCATATTGTTTACAGTATTTATTAATGGCAGGTTTGATATTTGCAAATAGCCAAGTTATTCAGCTCCAAATGTCCTTACTAAAGTAGGCAATCAAGCTGCACAATGTTGTTTTGATAAAAAAGAAAAAAATTAATTTATTCATCCATTGATCCATTTACTCATTTAATAAATATTTCTGAGTACCTGGTATGTGCCAGGCCCTGTCTAGGTGTTGGGGACATATCTAGGAAGAACAAAGCGCCTTTTCTCAGGGAGCTTACACTCAAAATGGGGAAACAGAGAATAAAATATCAGACATTGGTAAGTTCAGGGAAGAAAGAATGAGGGATTAGAATGAAAACCCTACTTTAGAATTAAAACTCTATTTTAAGTAGGGTGGATGGTCAAAGAAGCCTTCTCTGATGAGGCAACAAGTGAAGGGACAGTGAAGGAAAAAATGATAGTGTTTTCTGCTTACACATTAACAGTCCCATTCATTCAATATGCTGGCTACACCTCTCAATTCGCTAAATATCAATTTCACTATTACAGTGTATTGCCTGCCATAGCACCCTTTCTTAATAAATAAGCCTGAGTCCTTAGAAATATTTTCCATTCACCCAGGAAACCAAACTGATTTTCAGACATTTCCACCACTTTGTCCAAGCTGCAACAATATGGAAGTGTTTTATTTCATTAAATACAGATAGATAATCACAAGTAGGATTTGAATTTTATTATTAGCCTTCTGCCTTACTAGTTATAGTTTTCTGAAAGTGTTAAGAAAAGCTACCTAAAATGAAAACACAGAGCTTACTAGAAATTTTAAAAAGCATTCATTTCACTTTCTCACTTTTCTCAACTCATCTGAGAAAGATACCTGTCTGATCCTTTGTCTATTCATTTGTTTAAATTTCCCAGAAGAGACTCCCCTCCTTCTTATCCTATGCCATAAATAAGGACTTAACTAGTAACAGACACTTTGGCCAACTGAAATCATTATTTTGGGTTTTCTAAAACGTACATGTTAGATACACTCCTCAAACAACAAATTATTTGAGAAAAGCTCGATTCTGCAACTCTCCTTTGTTCAAAGTCTATCAAGTCACCATTTCCACTGAGGACTCAATTACTGCCAGAACTGTTTCATCCGTTGCAAATTGCAGTAGGCAGAAATTTGGCTCTCAAAATTTTAGACCAGATGCACGTTTCAAAGAATTCTTTTTTGTCTGAAGATGCTTTAACTATTTTCTGATTCGAGAGCTGAAATGATTTTGTATGTTTGAGAGGTGAAATAAACTTTTCTGTTTCCCACCCTCTAAACTTAAATTCAGAACAATTGCCTCACGCAGCGGTTTTGAAATTCTACTAACTTGATACGTACCAGTATATTTATAAATGGAGTAATTGAAGCAGATATTTTAAATCATTATTATATTCTGGAACTTGTATAAAATGTGCCCCTGTAACTATCACTTGTAACTATCACTGCCACCTAACTAGGGTTTTGGCTGCAGTTAGTGGTTATTTTAAGATGTGGTCTTGTGTACAACTGATGTGATAGTACGCTGTTTTCTTTTTTACGTGTCTTTGTTCCTCGTTCCACGCCATATGCCTTCCACTCATTCTGTGCCTTCAGAAAACACCAGGAGCCTTGAAGACAGAGGAAACCGGGAGTTACAGAAAGGAACAAAAGAAGTCCTGATTTGCAGCCATGTCACAGACAAGTGGTACTGAAAGAAATTACAGAAATAGTTATAGGTGGGTTTTGCTTTATTATTTACAGTAAAATGGGCCCATTTTTTATCTAAACTATCACAATACAATCTTACTATGGGAAAATTACCTCACTGCCTTTCTATAGATGCGGTTTCTTTGCATCCATATTTAAATAGAAGTAAGCATAGATAAAGGGTTGAGAAAGATTTGCTGCATGGATTGTACTGATTTTCAACATTTGCTTGATTAGTATAAGCGCACTCCCAAACAAAACTGAATCTCATTCACATCCTATTCTTTTCTCCACCAAAGATATCATCTCTAAAATTATTTGCTTTCCATGAGGAAGTCTATGGTAAAGAAATATAACTCAGGAGAGAAACCAAGCAAATAAAACCCTAAGGTAAAAAGGAAGAATAAAAGGCTAATTTTTTTCAAATACATTTTAATTCGCACCTCCCCATTCTGCAAAGCAGCAAATAGCTTTGCACCTCACTTAAAATTCCAGGATAGGTACAATTGATTTTATTTGCCCCCAACCACAGACTAAGTAAGAAACCATTGATGATGCCACAGGAAAGCAGGGTTGGGTTTGTAAACTGAAGTCAATTCTCCCTACTAACAAAACATCAGGAACGCATTGGTACCATGTTGATGCCCACCATAAAATATTATTGGACATATTTTAAACATGTCATCCTTAAAACAGGAGGTTTTTTTCTTCCTGAAAATATAGAAATCACCGATTTTTTTTAAATGACCCTTTATTCAATCTCTTCCTCCTTGTTTAGGACCTATCTTTATGCTTCAAATGTGGATGATAGATTTATAAATCTCTTCTCTCCACATAACTAATTGTGAAGTGGAATCTGGAGTGGGGGTGGGGACGGGGAAATCAGTTACTCAAACCATTCTGAATCTCTCAAGACTTCATTACTAAGCACTCCATATACTTTGCATACATCTCATCAAGCATGAAAAATTATTCAGGTTTGTTCAGGAACATGCTATTTCTTCATTTCTACTTACAAGCAGGTTTTTTTTTTTTTTGCACTCTCTAAAAAATCATTAACAGAATTTTGTGAACTGCCCAGAGGACCCCTAAATCCAACTTAATTTGAAGTTGTACATCCTGTTCCTTAAGCAAGGAATGTTTGGGTATTACCAATATACTGAAAGATAGATGAGATGTGCTCATGGCAATACAGCTTTTAACCTTTCCTCTCCTCTACCATGACGGGGGTGAATTACCGTAAATGATGGGTACCCTGTCTGCAGTGTGGACAATTGATTTGACCTGACTGCCTCCAAAGCTCTAATGGACTTTGTGGCCAAATCCCCCGAGATATAAAATATGTCTAAGTGAATTGGGGCAGGTTAAAGAACAGACCTGCTTTTCATTGCAGGGTCTAGCTCTAATACATCTCCCAGTTGTTCAGGGCAAAAGATTAAAAATGATCAATACCCAAATCATTTTTTTAAAGTGTTGCCCTCAGTAAATCTATTTTTGTTATTTTTTCCCCCTGCCAAGCATGGTTTTACAAACCTTGAAAAGATCCTTTTCTTCAAACACAGAACTGCATACACAGCTCTATCTTCAGTTTATTTTGATTTAATTTATCCTCATCTATTCCATTATTGATTACTCAGGCTGTACAAAATTTCTTTGGATTTAGATAGTGAATTTCTCATTTTTTTAGTTTACACTGAAGTTTCTATTTGCATTGAGAAGGAAGGTTATCAAAGAAAAAGGAATAGGATAGGAAATGCTTCGGGAAAAAAAAAGAGAAAGTAATAAAGAAAAGGCCCAGATAAAGTACAAAAAATAGACCAAAAAAATTAGATATAAAAATTATTTTTCAGGTTGAAACTGTATTTTTTTTTCTAATTCACATGATACATAAAAAGAAGAAAAAAATCATGGCCAGGGTATAAAAATGCTAAATTAATTAACAGTATAAGAAGTGAAGATCAATAATGAAAGTAATATTTTTATCATTTTCAATAAGAACAAAAATGAAATCCTAACACTTATCTCTCAGATGGCCTCTAGAAAGTAAGAGCAGGGAGCCCAAGGCAGGGCTCGATCCTAGGACCCTGGCATTATGACCTGAGCCAAAGGCAGATGGCCAATCGACCGAGCCACCCAGGTGCCCCTAAATAAAACTTTTTTTTTAATGCAATTAATGAGAAAGGATGAATACCCAACTTTTGCATCAACATGGATGGGACTGGAGGAGATTATGCTAAGTGAAATAAGTCAAGCAGAGAAAGCCAATTATCACGTGGTTTCACTTATTTGTGGAACATAAGGAATAGCATGGAGGACATTAGGAGAAGGAAGGGAAAAATGAAGGGGGGGAAATCGGAGGGGGAGACGAACCATGACAGACTATGGACACCGAGAAACAAACTGAGGGTTTTAGAGGGGAGGGTGGTGAGGGAATGGGTTAGCCTGGTGATGGGTATTAAGGAGGGCACGTATTGCATGGAGCACTGGGTGGTGTTATACGCAAACAATGAATCATGGAACACTACAACACTACTACTGTATGGTGACTAACATAATTTTTTTTTAAATGCAATTAATCAGGTCACTGACATTCATTCAACAAACACTGGGCAACACTCTGGACAAACCCATGCTAGATGACAAGGGAGAAAGTGAGATAAAAACAACTATCTCTGTTCCTCAAGGAGATTATAATCTAGCTAAGAAATTTAGATAAGCACAAGTGATAACATTAGTCAAAGCAAATATCGTGATACTATAAGAGTTAAAAAGTACTTTGAGTTTTAGAGAAAAATGTTATTTCCTTGTGAAAGCAAAGAAAGCTTTGTGGAGGTGGTTGTATTTAAGCCTAATTCAAATGCAATATGCACCCAAAACAAATTTTAAAGCTTCAAACATTTTCAGAAGCTAGATATATGAAGGAAAATGATTTCCATAAGTGTGCTGCATGATGTGTGTAATTCTACTGCCTTTCTATGACCTAAACAATGAGCTTTAAATTAGGAGCCAGTAAACTTTTTCTATAAAGGGCCAGATAGTAAATATTTTACACTTTGTGGGCCACATGGTCTCTGTTGTAATTACTCCACTCCACCACAGACAGTATATAAATGAACGAGCATGGCTATGTTCCAATAAAACTTTATTTATGGACTCTGAAATCTGAATTTCATATAATTTTCACATGAAACAAAATAGTATTCTTTTTAGGTTTTTTCAACTATTTAAAAATGTAAAAACTATTCTTAGCTCACAGATTGGAAAAAAACAGATGGTGGGCTGGATTTAGCATACAGGCTGTGGGTTGCCAGCCCCTGTTGGCTTTAGAGTTTTAATATTTCATCCTAGATACATATTTCTTTGTAATTGTCTACCTA
The DNA here is from genome assembly GCF_054177405.1 of Leptonychotes weddellii. Taxonomy (NCBI): domain Eukaryota; kingdom Metazoa; phylum Chordata; class Mammalia; order Carnivora; family Phocidae; genus Leptonychotes; species Leptonychotes weddellii. The sequence continues at coordinate 111,364,607 of NC_138374.1, forward strand.
TCATATCTTGCTTAGACTTTATCTTTCCACATCATCTCTACAGTACATCTGTAGAGAAAGAAAAACCACTTCCATCCCTATACATGGTTGTAGTTATACTTCTTTGAAACCATTCAACTCTCTTCTGATTTTCTTCAAATGAATCACCAGTATGCACATGGTATATTATATTGTATAGTTTCTAAAAGAGCAAGGCTACAATATTTGTTCAGATTTTACAACCCAATGCCCTTCCAGATGATAATCAATATTTTATAGAATTCCTTCAGCAATAACAATATATGGTCAAAGATGATACATGTTTAATATGTTGAAGAGTTTGTTAGAAGCACAGAATGAGGGGCGCCTAGGTGGCTCAGTCCTTAAGCATCTGCCTTCAGCTCGGGTCATGATCCCAGGGTCCTGGGATGGAGCCCCATATTGGGCTCCCTGCTCAGCAGTGCGTCTGTTTCTCCCTCTCCCTCTGCCCCTGGGCCTGCTCGCTCTCTCTCACTCTCTCTCAAATAAATACAATCTTAAAAAAAAAAAAAAAAAAGAAGTACAGAATGAGATGAAGCACAAAGGATAGACTGACCCTAAAATGGAATTTGAAAGAACTTTTTCACGTGAATGCTCATCCTACAGGTGGTATATAGGATATATGCAGGATATATATACATGAGGACCCCTTCTTATGAACTGCAGGAGAGAATCTTTATGGAATACATTCTATGAATCATAGTTCTATGTTATCTCATTTGATCTCATTTGATTCTCACTTTAACTGTGTGAGAGACAATTTATATCATTTCCACTTTTAAAACTTTGAAGAGTTTAGGTGACTCATTTAACATAGTAAATGGTAAAAACAAAATGTAAACCTAAATTTCTCCAAATTCTAAAACTATTTCATTTGCTATTTCACTTCTGATCTGAAGTCAACATTATCTTAGCCTGTACTTTTTATATAATTAAATATTAAGAAACTGACCAAGCAGATAGAATGCTCACATAAACACACATGCATACTTATTACAGTCAACAGGCCAATCACTACTGAACAAACATTTCACACTTAGTAAGAAAACTGGATTACACAGCAGATAGATAGGCAACAACATTGTCTCCTACACTCTAGAAAAGAGGGATATCTCTCTAACCTAATTTTATTTTTTTATACAAAATAATCCTGACTAAAGATGGAAAAGAGTTAATGGTTGATACTTTCTTACTAAATATATCACCTTCTGTCCCCACGATGATTCAAAAAATACCCATATAACATCATTTTTGCCTATAAGAAACATTAGGTAGAGAAAATAAAATATTCAAGTAATACTTCAAAAGAACATTAGATACACACATATGAAGAACAGAAATATAAGGAGTTGCCATTCCTTCTAGTATGGTGTTAGAAATTGCACACAACCTCAGAGTATCACAGGTAGGATAGCTAAAGGGGTTTCCAGTTTGGTCATTCTTTGCAGAGAATCTATGAGCTTGAATCAGAGAATCCAGAATTATCTAAAATTAAATATTAATACTGTATATGTTAATGAAAATTATAATCTCCACTTTCCATCAATGTTAAAGGGACACTGAGATGCAGAATTTATCCCAAAAGCCAATAAAAAAAAGCCATCAAGAGCCATTTCTTGAGATTATAGGATCCCAAGTGTTTGTTCCTTTTGATTTTCAGAATATTATAAAAAATAGTTTTTAAGGAAAAAATGGATTTTCTTCACATTTCTAAGTGCTTAATAACCTTATGATATATAATGACATCAAAAGTGAAAATAATGAAAAAATTTTAGCTCAGGAATAAAGGAGTTTCCAGATATTCCATTGTTCCTTTAATCAATCTCACTGAATTCCTCCAGAAAGGTTATAGTAAGAGAAACATGGGTATCTAACTTTATAATAATAAGATGAAATTATTTAAGTTTACTTAATTCTACTAAGTGTAGGGTGGTATTTTGCTTATCTTTTCTTCACTTCCACTAGGGAACCCAGTGGTGACTGGACACAACGTTTCCATGATGGTATTATGCTCTCCAGTGATATAATTCATAAAAAGAGTCATTTTATTCTATATAGCGGAACTTGTATGAATCAACTGCTTTTATATAATTTGTCATACATCTGCCTAAAGATTAGAGATCCAGCAATTGATTAAATGTCTTCAAACAACCTAATAGCAACCACTTAGCTGGATGTTTGATAGAATTCCAACTATTTACCCAGATCCTTGGCATAACTGTGATATAGCTATTTTCCACTTTGGAGTCATCTTTACCTGGAGTCTATGTGCCTTTCTATATTATCTCTCATTTCTACTTTTTATCCCAGGACCTCATGATGTAGTCTCTTAGAAGTCCTTTCCAGTAGGGTGGGGCAGGGACAGGAGAACAGGTGGAGATGGAGGAGGCACTATTGGTGGCCAGAAACTGTATGTGTATACTTGAGGGATTTTTTTTCTATTCCATTCCTTATTTCAGTGTACCTCTTTAACAAACCTGGATGTCGAACACGTTAAGTTTTATAAACTTTTTCATTGAATTGTAATCTCCATCCAGAAAAGGTATGAATCTTAAGTGTATAGCTTAATGAATAACAAACCATGGACACACAGAACATCTTCTGATCAAGAAACAAAGCATCACTAGCATCCCAGAAGACTGTATTCTGGTCCCCCTATCACTACCTCATTCCTTCTTTCCACCAAACAAGTATCTGTTTATATTTGTTTCCTTTTAATATTATTTAAATTTATGCACCAATACCATGTCTTTCTACTCAGTGCTATCATCCCTGCTAAAATGCTTTCAGAGCTTAGCCCATTTTGTGACACAGCATATTCAGCTATCAGTAGCTTGGCCTCCAGTTAGAAAGATGTGGCTCCATCACTTACTAGTTTTGTGACCGGGACAAGTCACTTAACCTCTTTAAGTCCCAATAGCTTTCTTCAACCATAAAATTTAGACCATCGTAGTATCCACTTTTGTGGTGTTATTATAGGAATTAAATGAAATAACACATGTAGAGTTGTTAACACTCTATTCAGTAAGAAAACCATAAATAGTTTGCATTATTATATCAGTTTTTGTTACTCTAGCATTATTATAGATGGCCAGTAAATACCAGAGTCCCTATCCTGGGCTCTGTGTAACTCAGCTTGTATAAACTATATAAGCCTCTATGTGTACATAACCTGATTCCCTCTCTAATTTTGAATGTAATCAAAACAATCCTTAATCGTAAACAAATAAATATCAGTGACTCTTCATTATTTCTAAAATCTAGTTCACCATACATGTGTATCTGTGTGTACAGCTCTCCTAAAATGAAATACAGTTGACCCTTGAACAACACAGGTTTGAACTATACAAGTCCACTTATAGACAGATTTTTTTCAGTAAATACAGTACAGTACCATAAAAGTATTTTTTTCTTATGATTTTCTTAATAACATTTTTCTCTAGCTTATTTTATTTAATAATACAGTATACAATACATATAACATACAAAACATGCATTAATCAACTATTTGTGCTATTGGTAAGGCTTCCAGTTCCAGCCAACAGTAGGCTATTAGTAAAGTGAGAAGACATAAGTTATACATGAGTTTCAGCAGTGCAAGGGTCGGGGGGGGCGGTCAGTGCCTTAATATGCACATTGTTCTGGGGACAACTCTACTGTCCACCAGATTTCCTCCCAAAATCTAACTATATTTTAAGGCCCATCTCAAATATCCACTTCCCACTGTAAGCTGTAAATCTTTTCTTAATCCTCTGATTCCAGGAAACCTTACAGTACTAAGACTTCCTAGAGCCCCGTATTTTCATCGTCTTTCTTGGACAAGAGAAGTACATGAGTGACCAAATTTACACCTGCTAGAGGATGGTCTCCTTGAACACAGAAACTGTTTCCCTTGCAGCCAGCCCAGCATTACATTTTACTCATCATCATCGTCATCATCCTAGTAATAATCATGCTATCAAATAAGCATATGAGTTTACAATTTACTTTTTATTTAATTCTTAGAGGAACCCTTCAGAATATGCCCATTAAGTACTGTAATTATTCTCAGTTTACAACTATTTGATCTTACAAACATTTACACAGCACTTAATATGCCCAAGCAATATACTAAGTGCTTTATATCAACTCATTTAATGTCACTGGATGAGGTAGGTATTACTATTGTCCCATTCTACAAATGAGAAGACTAAGACACAAAGTGTTTGAATAAGCGGCCCAAGGTCACCCGGTGTTACAGATTGAATGTTTGCGTCTCCCCTAAATTCAGATGTTGAAATCCTAACTCCCAATATCAGGGGATTAGGAAGTAGGTCCTCTGGGAGCTGATTAAGCCATGAGGGTGGAACTCTTATAGAAGGATGGAATTCGTAACCCCATAGAGCTCTCTCACTCTTCCACCATGTGACCAGAGAGCCATCTCTGTGAACCAGGCCTTCCAGAGACAGTGGTCTATGACCCAGGAAATGGCCCTCACCAGACACCGAATCTTCCACGCCTTGATCTTGGACTTTCTAGCCTTCAGAAATAGCAGAAATAAATGTTTGATGTTTATGCCACCCAGTCTGACATTTTTGTTATAACAACCCAAATGGACTAAAACACCCAGGTAGTCAATGGCATCACTGGGGATCACCCCCAGGCAGGCCAGCTGTATTGGCAGGACACCTAACCACCATGCTGTCATGTGCTGCTGCCTACAGGTAGCGAGGGGCCAGTAAATAGATGAAGAAACTGACTGAAGATAAATAAAGCTTATTTGTATAATTCCATGTGTAAAAGAGATATTTTAAATATTTGTGTGGGGGCACTGGTGTTCCTCTTTTGCCTTAACCTCATCATCACCTGCCTCCTCCCCAGCTGGGCAAGGTATCAGTGAGCTTGCATTATTCACAGGGCTTGCAGCAGGACACAGAGGAACGACTTCAGGTTCCTCATGCCCTGGAAGCAGACACAGCTAAAAATTCTTAACATGGTTTTTTTAAAGGCTTTAACAAATAATTCTGTGTTTTCAAAAATTTAAGACACTTAAGTTCCAGTAACAACAATCACTTTCATTATCATAATTTTTAATATGAAAATTTTTCAGATCTGTGACTTTTTCAAATTACCAGGTATCTCCTCTGGACATTATTAAATGCCCATAATGCACTGCACTGTCTCAAGTATCAGATACAAAAATAAGATATTATTTCCAATGCTTTATTATCTAGTTTTCTCTTTAAAAATTATCTTTTTTCCTTAATTCTTTAACTGGGAGGTCTTAATTGAAATAAGGTCTATAAGCATTTTATAGTTCATAAAAGGAGATAACATGGCAAATTATTCGAGGCGAAGGCTGTGTATAGATGACTCAAACGTGTTTTTCACTAGTTTACATTTGTATTGTTCTGTGTTTTCTTACACTCCTTAAAAGAAAAAATAAATCAACATTTTTGTTTCTCAGGTAAAATTAATAAAATACCTGGAGAATATTTTAGATATCTTGGAAGAATATTTTTTAAATCATTATTTCTATTTGCCTCTTCCCTCTTATTGATGTGAATACATATTCTTTATAATGCATGTTTGTTCTATTCCATGGGTTGTATTAGGAGAAATGTGTGATCTCTCTGGGCCTCTGTTCTTGTATTTGGAAACACCACTGGGTGTTACTGGCCTCCTGTTCCCTCAAAGGCCAAAGTTGAACACTATATTATCTGGGCAGATGACACCTTATTCTTATTCCTCAACAATTCTAACAACTCACAGCCCCTCTCGGTCCCTTTATGAACACAGATGTCACTTTAATGGGGGGATAGCTGAAGTGACAAGAAGGTGACCTGTGGGTGAACCCAGGAGCAGGTGAGGTCTGTCAGTTTTTAATTTGAAACTGGTGTCAGGTCTGAGGAATGGCTGGTCTAATCACATTTGTAACTGATCTCCTATAAACTCTGCAAACATTGAGGGGATGACTGTTGTAGGCAATATGAAATTAACAATTCATGTGGAGGTCTCTGGGCACCTAACTAAATCACATGTATCTTTGAAAACTATATAAACATCATATGTTTTCCAGATGACAAGACTGGCGTAGCAAAAAAAGTTCTGATTATGCTCTTAATGAAAGAAAAATTTTTGCATCAATTTATAAAGACATAATCTTTTTAAGAAGACAATTACTGTTTTAAGGCATAAACTTATTGTATAGTCCAAGGTAATAAAGTGTATAAAATTAAACTCCTCATTTCCATCACATAATATTCATCTCCGATAGTTAGGCCCTAATGTATATCTTTACAAAATGTTTCCTGCTTTAAGTGTTTTCTATTCAGTCCATTAAGATTGAATTTACAACAACTGACTCTAAATATTAGAAGTATTGTTATTCAATAAATATGCCCAAGACACAATTTTGAAACTTTATATTTAGTAGAAAATCATTCTAAACTGGGACTTTTTAGTCAGTCAAATTTAAATGTTCCATAAGGTAATAGGGTCTCTACCAACACAAGAAAGTATTCCAAAACCCTCCAGGGTAAAATGTCCTTATATGTTGAGAGGATGATGTGACATTTGGCATCAAGCAGTATCAACTGATATTGAAACAAGATTGTTGAGGCATAAGAGATTTGTCACTTGGCTCCCACAGATTTTGGAGGAGAGAAATAACAGTAATAATTGCTGGCATCTTGGTAATTATTTGCCAGGAACTGTTCTAAGCATTTCACACATGTTGACTCATTGAATCTTCACAACCCTGGGAGAAAGCTCAGTTTATTATCCATGTTTTACAGGTGAAGGAAAGTGACATGCAGCAAACTAAAGTAACTTACCAAACTGTCAACAATGGGGCCAGGATGTGAACCTAAGTCTAACTCAAGATCCTCTTGCTCTGAACCACACCACTCTTTATCACCCCCTGGGAGGTACAGTTTGTCATCTCACTGCTTCTGTGGCACTGAAGAACATGAACATGTGGTCTATGCAAAATACTTTAAGTAAAGGACATGTGGAGATAGACTATCAATTATATATTCCCTGTCGGGGGAACGATGAACTGTTCTTACTATGCCTCCGTGGAATCATTTCAGGTGACATCACTCCCTAAATTTTGCACATGTGGAATTCCTACACTTTCAAGTGGTCTGTCTCATACTCTCTCTTCTTCTAAAACTGTTCATATGTCTAATAGAAGAGAACATGTTGTAAGGAAAAGAGCTTAGATTGTGGGGTCAGAGAACCTGGCTGTGAATCCTAGATCTGCAACTTTCTATCTGGGTGAATTTGTTCAAATGACTCAAACTTACTAAACGTTGGTTTCTTTAGCCTCAGGATGGGAAGAATATCACTTACTAGTATTTTTCTCAGAGGGTTATTGTGAGACTCAAAAGAGACAATGGATGTAAAAGTGCTTTATAAATAAGGAAATACAAGAGGCAGGCCCCAAGAAAGAACTTGCTTGGGTTAGCGATGTCACCTAGAGACCAGACCAAGAAATGGCATGACCCCCAGATTTCTTTCCTACCACTTCTTTCCTTTCATCTTGGGGGTACTTTATATAACTAATACTCTCCTCTTTTCCTAAGCCATGTGAGTGAAGGGTTATGGTGCCCATTTCTCGGTTTCAAGACCACAGAAATTGATTCAGTAACAAAAAACATACATGTGCTAAAGAGTCTCCAAAGCCTCAAGTCTCCAGGCTTTAATCTAGGCTATTTCCTTTTCTTCATTCATCCTACACACTTTCTTGACCCGTGTAATTCTCAAACAACCTTCTGGAATCAATTTCATTCACTTTCTGTACTGTTTGCTCCCCATGAGCCCCCATATAAATCTAAATTCTATTTCCTTATTATCTAATAGCATCTGTTTTCTGCTTCCACTGTTGCACTCAGCACATTGTATTTTAACTATTCACCCATCTTTCTCCCTAGCTTGGGTGCAAGACCCTAGAAGACAGGAAATCTTGTTGAATCTGTCTGTGTACCCCTGGTATCTAACACAATACATGGCATAGAACAGAGGCTCAACAAATGTTTGCGGAGTGTAGACTGGGATCCATGGGTTATAGCCAAGTAGACATGAGAAAAGAAGTTTGAAAAACAAAAGAAGGGCAACTCAAGTGAGACAATACATTAAGCCAATATGTAATATGAACAAAAGACAAGTCATTTGTGGGATGCTGTTCTGTATCAGCAGGTTAAGTGGAAGAAAAGATGTATTTTGAAGATGATAGATAGAGAAGTATTTTGAAAACCAATTAAAATAATTTAGATTCAATACAGTAGGTTATTTACTCACTAATAAATCAATGTATTCCTTCAACAAGCATTTTTGAGTACCTGCTATGTGCCATTTAATAAGTCATAAAAGCGAATAAGATATGGTTTCCTTCCTTAAAGAGTTTATTATAACGTAATTTCATATGGAACATTTATGGAAAGCATCATAGCACAAAACTGTAAGACTAGCCTGGTGGCTAAATGTTTATAAACCATTGGGTTAAGTATGTATCTGGAGAGTCCTCAAGCCAAGCAAATCACTAGAACACATTCACTCTTCCTTCTGTCTCTACAATAATCATCAGGCAAAGGTCTAGGTCCCTAGCCATTTGCTCTCGGTTAAATTGCCTCATCACAGAGGACGTTCCCAGGAGACATGGCCACACAGCAGGGCAGTTCTAGCATCAACAAATTCCATGCAGAGAATTTCATTTTCAAAGGGATTTTCTTCCCTTTTCTTCTTCTGTTTTTTTTTTTTTTGACTCTTCCTTTTCTTCTTTCTCTTCTTAACCCCTACAATCATTTTGATTCTTGCATTTGTTTGCTAGTGTTCCCATAATAAAGTACCACGGATTGGGTATTTATTTGTTCACAGTTCTAGTGGCTGTAAGCCTGAGATCTGTATGTCAACAGGGTTGACTTCTTCTGACACCTCTCTCCTTGGCTTATAGGTCTTCACAGGCTCTTTACCTTTTGTGTGTGTCTGTGTCCTAATTTCCTCTTCATATATATCCACTTGTATTGGATTGGAGCCCTCCCTAATGACTTCATTTTAATTTAATTAACTCTTTAAAGACCTATCTCCAAATTTAGTCACATTCTGAGGTCCTGGGGGCTAGGGTCTCAACGTATAGATTTGGGGAACACACGATTCAGCCCATAACAATCCTCCTAGCATCAGCTGACTGAAAAGCTACAGCCACAGGGCCGCTTCCACTGCTGACTGGACATGAATCTACAATCCCAGCTCCACGAAGAGAGTTTAGAATAACGGGTTCTCTAAACTGGTGCACTTTGAAGAGACTCAGAAAGTTTAAAAAAATAAAACAAAAACAAAACTCACACCCAGAGATCTGATATCATTGGTTTGGGTTGTAGCCTGGGCATGGAGATCATTAAAAGCTCCCCAGAGGGATTCAACTAAGTAGCCAGGGGTGAGAACCAGGAAAAGGGCTATGTGAGTTAAGGGGAATGGGAACTTCAGATAAAAAGGAGGGGGCTCTGTGTGTAGTAAGAGTAAAGAGCCATTTAAATTTTTTTTTATTATACAGTACACTTCAGGAGAATTGGGGGCCTAACTGACTTTACTAGTAGCTGCAGTATTTCCCACAACCAATGCTAACTTGATCATTCACCAGTAATAAATTAATCAGTAACTGACCACAGGAAAACTTCCAGTGAGGAACACTGTGGCAGCCAACACTCTTAGTGTTTGTTCTGCCTTGAAGAACCCAAAGCTGGCATGAGGTGAGAAGAAGGGGGCAGAAAATCCACTGTCATGGTCCTGATTGCTTTAGGAAAACACAAATAACAAACCCCAAATAAATTATTTTAGTGAGTTCTTTCCCCCACCATTTTCCCATTCCTGAAAGTGCTGTTTTTAATACATGTTATAAAGTAAACTTAATAAATAATTGTTGGAACTCTCATGTAATTTATCAAAAACTAGGTTTATAACTAATTTGTTTATACTCAGCTCTCATTGTATCCTCAATTTGGCAGGTACACAAGCATGGCTGGTTTCCCCCAAAACATCAGCAGACCCTTGTGCATCAGGGCTCTGATACTACATTGAGTTTAGAAAAAGGAAAATACACAATTTACAAAAATTTTTCAAATTTACATAATTCTTAATATCTGCAAAAACTAAAATTCCTGGCTTCTAGAGTTTCTGACTTTGAAATAGTTGCAGTTTAGCTCTGAACTCTTCATTCACTGCCCAAATCATTGGGAGTCAAAGTAGGGATTAGAGAAGTGAAGGAAAGTTGTAGAAAAGACACTCATTTTGACTTAAGCTTAGTATCAAGGAAATGGACTTTCATAAACAGATACTTGGAAGTTTTTTGGTTTTTTTTAAAGATTTTATTTATTTATCTGATAGAGAGACACAGCAAGAGAGGGAATACAAGCAGGGAGAGCGGGAGAGGGGGAAGCAGGCTGAGCAGGGAGCCTGATGTAGGGCTCTATTCCAAGACCCTGGGATCATGACCTGAGCCAAAGGCAGATGCTTAATGACTGAGCCACCTAGGTGCCCCTACTTGGAAGTTTTGAAAAATTTTTTTGAACAGCTTAAAAAAAAAAAAAAAACAGCTCCAAACTTCATCACTATAAAAATCACAGACTTCAGCATCATGTTTCATTTTAACATAATTTTTATGTAATTTTTTCACATAAAAATTTTATGAAGTTTTTACCTTCAGAAAAACTTAGAGAAATATTCCTGGCTCTTGAATTCCATGTGCTTCTTCCTTATTTTACATGTGAATTATGATTCTCAAACACCATATTCTTCACTGGGAATTTGCATCCTTCGTTCTGTATTTCTAAACACACACACACACACACACACACACACACAGTTTAATGAAATGGGAATTACTTCTATACACTAGGTGGAAAATAGGATTTCAACCTGACAAGCCAATGCAAGCAATCTTCAACTGACAAACTAGTTTGGCTCCAAGGTCCAGGTGTGATGTGGTTATAACTTAAAAAATATTTTCCTCTAGAAATAATTTATAAATAGTACTTATAATTTCAGGCCTGCCAACAAATATCATAATTGAGGCCTGTGCTTTACATATTATTTATTAGCATACTAGTATGGACTTGGTTAGTATACAGTGATGTCAAGGGCCAGATGACATATATGAGAAAAAGGAAGAAGGGATTTGCTTCCTCTTTCCCAAGTTCCAAAACCATTCACCTATTCTCTCTCTCAGTCAAAATGCACATCCTCCCAGTGTAGTTAACTGTATCCAGAAAGCATAGGTTACTTCCCTTCATCCCCACAACAGCATCATGAGAACTTATTCCCATTTTACACCAAAGTAAACTATGGGTCAGAAACTGGAGGAGCCTTAACTACAGAGAACAGATGGTTATCAGAGGGGAGGGGGCGGGGGTATGAACAAAATAAGGGATGGGCATTAAGAAGGCCATTTGTCATGATGAACACTGGGTGATGTACGGAATTGTTGAATCACTATACCATACACCTGAAACTAATATAACACTATGTGAACTATACTGGAATTAAAATTTTTTAAAAAAGAGAAATCTGAGGAGCTTGTCTAAGGTAAAACTGTCAGAACTGGTAGAGTAGGGATTCAAATTCACATTTGTTTGACTCCCAACAAATCAAGGAAACCTAGTAGGTCTAGTATACACACTAATGTGTGTGTAATGGTCTTTCCTAACTTGGTCACTGGGCTTCCTAACTGCAATATCCAAAGGTCTCTTTTTGGTCCTTATTTGAAGGATTTGAGATCATTTATTAATCTGTCCACTTAGCTACCAAAATAACCAGGCTCAGGGTTTCCTCACACTTTTTCCCATCTTTCTCCTTAATCCGTTGACCTCCCTGATCTCCACTTACATCAGGCCAGAGACTGATAACTTTTGATTTTTCCTTACGTTACAATAACCACATTCTTCTCTTCTCCTTCTACATATTCCCCCTTGAGAGTCCCAACCACTCCCCTACTACAATAATCATCCATAGATTGATTATTGCAAATCTTATCTCTAGCCTAGACTTATGAGCTCTAGAACTTTCTTTCCAACAACCTACCTGGAAGTTTCCACCTGGATAACCCACAGTTACCTCAAACTCAATATATTCAAAATTGATCTTATTATCCTCTCCTAAATACATCTGTGCCTCTTGAGTCCCAATTTCATTTAACGGCATTATGACCATCTATCCAGTCTTTGAAGGTATAAATCTGATGAAGGTATAAATCTGAGTCATTCTTGACTTCATACTCCCCAACATCTTTCAGTCATCAAGTCCTATCAATGCAACTTCCTAAGTAAATACCTCCTGAATGTATTTCCTAAACATTAAACGATGTTTAATCCCAATGACTGTATCATCTATCATTGAGATTATTTAAATATTCTTTTAAGTAGCGTTCCTGCTTCCAATCTCACTTCATTCCAATCAAGCTTCTTCAATGTTATTATATTTGTTAAAATATTAAAGACCTTATTCAACAAATAAAGCACCCATCGTGTGTCAGCAGTGTGCTAGGTCTTAAGGATGTAACATAAAAGAAGGCACAACTCAATATCTCAGAAAGTTCACATGTTCTACCAGAAAAAGTAAGAAAGTAAGAAAGTATCTTTTAAGAAGTATTAAAATAGAAGTAAGCACAGGTTTCAAGAAGGTCAGAGAGAAAAGACATTAACCTAAAAAGTAGGTAAACTTTCTTTCTTATGTTCCCAACACTCGGCACATATCTCTATTCTGAATGAATGAATGAATAATTGAATGAAACATGATGTTGAAGCCTTTGTAATTTCTATAGTGATGAAGTTTGGAGCTGTTTTTTTTTTTTTAAAGCTGTTCAAAAAAACTTTTCAAAACTTCCAAATATCTTCGTATGTATAGAAGTCCATTTCCTTGCGACTAAGCTTAAGTCAAAGTGAATCAAAGAGCTTAGCACTACAGCCAATAATCAGAAGTAAAAAGTATCAGACAATAAATAGACTAGGAGAATCCAATCAAGCAGTGATAGAAAATGAGTATTGGCATCGGAATCTCATCCATGCAAGTGATTGAAGTTATACTAGGTTAGAAAATGTTTGATAAAAGGATAAAACCCAGTGAATATAGTTGCAAAAGGAATCTCATCCTGAAGGCTAGAGACTTGGAGTTTCCTTTTGTCATAGTGGCTACAAAATTGTTCCTTATGTCTATCTTGTGCTCAACATAAATCAGTAGCCAGGTCTTCTTTCACAAACTCAAATCCCAGATCCAGAAATATTCAACCCACCAAAGGTGACAACCATGTTATTGTCATGAAATGTTGATCTATCAACCCTAGCTCACCTATGACAATAAATCTGTTTCTCTTAGTAGGTGTCTGGGAAGACTTGGAAATAAATACAACAATTATGATGTAATATATTACAAACTTTGTGTTAAATTTTGGATAATCTGTGTATGTTTAAGTATTTGTAATATTTAAAAGATATGATCTATTAGAGAATATGATAAGCTAATCTTGTGTTTTTAATTTAAATAAGTAACTTTAGAGTAATAACTTTTCAGCTAAAATGTGTTCAGGAACTTCGTTAAGTTCATTAATAGTATTAATCAATTTTTTACTTTGATTTTCTTTCCAAGTTTGACTAGATTGTCAAGAGTTGTTTAAAGTATTTTAAAGGTTTTTATCATTAGGATTATATATTTTCCTAAATACATACTTGAAATATTTAAAAGCACATTAATTTTATAAATTATTTTAAAATAATTAAGGGAATTCCACAGACTCCTAAAAGAGATACATTTTTTAAGGAGATTTAATCTGTTTATGATATTCAAACAGGTACAATGAAAAAGTACAGGAGGTTGTAAAATAAGATTATCAGGCTTTGTAAGTTAAACGTAAACTTTCAAGGAAACCATTTTAATAAAACTTAAATTAATTTAAATAGTTCTTTCTGTACACAAAAGCTAACCTCTGACAAAACTTATTTTGATAATTATATTATAAAGATTTGTTTTATGTCTGTCTCTCCAATAGACTGTAAATTCCTTGGAGGCCAAAACTGAGGCCAGAAATCTATACATTGTTTGGTACAATTGATACTCAATAAATATTCATGAAAGGACTGTTCCTTGGCCCTTCCCTGTAGTATGCTCAGGCTCCATGCTTTGTCATACAGTATTCTTACTGAATCTTCTACCCTCTAGGGTCTTATCAGCCTTTTTGCTCATGCTGGTATATCCACCTGGACTGTCATTTCTACTACTTCCCACCCTCAGCTTCACCTCTACTTACATCCCATGCTCCAATGTAAATTCATTATACCATATAGCCATATAACCAATCAAAGCAAAATAATAATGACAATAATAGGTATGTGTTAATAATACTCATAAATGACAAAAATTCCTTAATTGTTTACATCTTATTTCAAGCAAAACATTCTTGTTTGCTTTTACAAAGGAAAATATGATAATATATTATTAATTAGCCACATGTTTTCAAGAAGTAAAAGCATTCATAATACTACATTCCTACGGAAACAAGCACACAACTAGGAAATATCAAATTTTAATTCCGTTTACAAGGTTTGCACCATATTCAACCATCCCACCTTCATTTTCTTTCCAGTATACTAAATCTAAGAATCTTACAATTATAAAATGCCAAGAGATGCATGAAAAGGAAGTTCTAAATTAGTAATACCTCATCATGAAATACTTTTGTGTCATTCTCTTTTAATAAGAATGTCAAGTTCCACCGTTGTTACTTCCTGGAATTGTACATACATCTGCCAAGTATTTAGTTGTTTGGGAATTTTGAAACCTTTGTATCTCCAGTGTTTGCTTGTTTACTTCTACTGTCAAATAAAAGTAGTCATACAAAGGCTAAAGCAAGCAATATTGAAATGGAGATATTTTATTACTAAAATTCCTAGTGACATGGGCATTTCTTGATTAAAAATAGTGGGTAGGAATTTCTGCTTGTGCCACGATGGAACAAGCAGGTACGGACTAGACTTCCTGCCACGAACATCAGTGAAACTGGAGAAAATATACGAAGGAACTCTTTTCAGATGTTGGACAACCAACAGCACAGGACTGTGATCCCTGAAAGAAGGAAAATATACACACAAGGTGAAGCCCACATTTGCCTTCTTCCTGAAGAAACATTCTAGACTGTGGCACAGAGAGGTGGAGAACAACCAGAACATGGTGGCTTTGCTAAACTGAAGGAGAGCAGAAGGGCTGCAGAAACAGGGGCCACTTGCAGAGCCCAGTACCCAAGAGAAAGGATCTAGACAAAGAAGAAATTCCAGAAATCTGCAAAGTCAGGGAGAGAAAGACCTATGGGAGTTGTGAATTGAATGGTACTTCTGAAGCCTACACAGTACTGGGAGACAGGATTTCTAACCAGCCAGACTGGCGAGCTCTCATTCCAGGCATTCAAAACGAAACTCCAAAACTCCCAGATATTAGGAGTAAGGCTACTCTAGCCCTAGAGTAAAGACTACTCTGCACTAACTGTAACAAAGGTTAAAAACAAATCTCAAAAGGGTCATGGTAATCTACCAATAAATTAACTACCTGCCAGAGCAGAACTCAACACTCTTTAAAGGTATACTATAAAACTCAGACTCTCAACAATGTTGTAGCCATGCTTTCCCAGCACCACTAAAACATCACTGGACAAGTAAAGAAACACAAAAAGACAGCACATACCAGGAAAGAAAATAAAACATTCCATAGAAACTAACCCATAGATGACAGAGCTGTTGGAATTGGCGGATAAGAAATTTAAAAGACTACTATGAATATATTTAGGGACTTAAAGGAAAATACAGACACACTGAGTGAAATTAAGTGATTTTTCAGTAAAGAAATGGAAATTATTTTTTAAAGATACAAATTAAAATTCTATATACGAAGAAACAACAGGTAGGAAATATGGCAGAACAGAAACACAGGAAGGATAAACCAGAAAACAATGAGGTCATGACTTAACAAGAGGCAATGGGTAGCAGGGAACAGGTGAAGTATAGGAGAGGAGCTTCTGTGTTTCCAAAAATATATGTAAGCCTATTAAGGTTCTATATATTTGAAACAAGTATTGAAAGAAATAAAACAAAAAAAACTAAATTCAAACATAAACAAATTCACTGAACTATTTCAATTGAATAACATAATCACACTTAAGAAAAAAACTAATTCCTGTGAATCCATTTACATTAAATTTTACAACAGGCAACACATGATAAAAGAATTCATGGGGTGTCTGGGTGGCTCAGTCGTTTAAGAGTCTGCCTTTGGCTCAGGTCATGATCCAGGGGCCTGGGATAGAGCCTCGAATTGGTCTCCCAGCTCAGCGGGAAGCCTGCTTCTCCCTCTGCCCCTGCTTGTGCTCGTGCTCCCCCCTTTCCCTCTCTCTTTCTCTCTCTCTCTCTCCTTCTCAAATAAATAAATAAAATCTCTAAATAAAAAAAAAAAAAAGAAGAAGTCAGAACAGTGGTTGCCTAGGGGGCAAGGGTGAGAGAGAGGGGTGGGGGATACAGTTTGCCTGGGAAGAGGTTTGAGGAAACTTTCTGGGGAGCTGAAAATATTTTGAATCATGATATAGCATGTGGATTACACAGGTGTATTCATTTGTTAAAACTCATTTAAATGTTAACACTACATGACAACTGTGTGTAAATTATATCTCAATTTTAAAAATAAAAGGGAAAAAATGGGAGAGAGGGAAACAAGCCATAGGAGACTCTTAACAATTGAGAACAAACTGAGGGTTGGTGGAGGGAGAGGTGTGGGGGATAGGCTAGATGGGTGATGGGTATTAAGAAGGGCACTGGTTATGATGAGCACTGGGTGTTGCACGTAAGTGATGAATCACTGAATTCTACTCTAGAAACCGAGATTGCACTGTATGTTAACTACCTAAAATTTAAATGTAAAAAAGAGGAAAAATAATGGCCTAGCTTTATAATTTCAGTGTAATAATCATCAGCTTTGTCACAACACCAAGAAGATTTTCTTAGTATCAGTGCACGAATGTATATAAAAGACACAATTTGCAAACACAGTCTTTTCCTTTCCAGTCAGTGTGAAATTGCTTGTAAAAATTTTCTTGACTTTTGCCACTTCTTTACACCTGTTGGCAGAATTTCCACCATGGCAAGTCTACTCTAACCATTCCTAGAGTAAACAGTGATCTAAAGGATCAGGAATAGGTCTATCTGATCTACTTATAAAGACAAACATGAGCCATCTGCCCTGAATCATGAGCAGCATGACTTTATCTTATTATGAAATACCATTATATGATACATGAGTATCCTATACAATGCAATTTACACAGCTGGGCTGCTCTCCCTGACAAAACACCCTTTAAAACAATACTCTACGTTTGCTTGAAACTTCACTAATCTTAAGAGAGGGAACAGAATGAGGAGGAAAGTAATTTCTTCCAAAGAAAACTTCTGCAAGAAAACTTGCATTTTAAAAATCTGCAAGATTGCATGTCAAAATATATTTTATTCCTAGCAATTAAAAACTACTTTTACCAAGAATGGCATTCTGCAAATCAAATTTCTACATTATCACCTTGTCTGGTCTGTTGTTTCTCTATGTCCAAGAACTCCTTAAATAAAAATGTCTAGGACTTTTTCCTAAAGATCAGATTTTAACTTTATAATCTACATTATATTTCTATAATCATCTGGATTCCAACACCTTAATTATAACAAACCAGGCACTTTTCTCCCCCAACCATTTTGCTTTTAAGATTTCCTATTGGCAAGGTCAATTATTCTGCATATTTTTAATAACAACAAATAAAAATTTTCTGGTAGTCAAAAAAAAAAAACCCATATGAATAACTAAAAATTCATTCTACCTGTCAATTATCAATATTTGAGTCTTAAAACAGTAGCAAAGTTTCAATATGTTTATAGAATCGCAAGTGATATTTCACATCAGAATAAGATCAGACCTTTTTCAGTGTATCTCTCAAGCAGGTAAGTAAATATCAAAGAAGTCACAGGTAAAAAGTAATAAGCATTCCAATTTATTGGGGATATCTATATATTTTGCAAGTGTCTACTATCATGTCAATGTATTTCAATCCTTTCCAACAAACTAAGTAAACCTAAATTTTGATATGTGGTCTTATTTTCACTCCAACCTACTATGTATTCTTTCAAAACCCTAAAGTATGTATTCTTCATTTATAGAGTTTCCCATTCCTAATATTTTTGTAATGTCTAGTGTTATAGCTTCAGATTTAAGACACTGATTTCTTCAAATGTGATTTTTTCCCCCATATAAATGGGGGGAAAAAAGGAAACCTGGTTGTAAACAGCACCACTGGCATCTCTCCACTAGATGTCAGTCATGCAGTTAGCATCAATTTACATTCTTAATCCTGATGGACACAAACAGAAATTCTATTAAATCTATCCCTGTTTCAGTATAAATATACCACAGAGGCTCCAAGATTTTTACATGATGTGGACTAAAGCCTTGTGCCCAGAACAGCTTCTGTCTTGCACTAGTGAGGACTCTAGCCATCAGTGAGATGCAGGCTCTTTCCAAGTACCATTGTTAGCTGAGGACAATCATACTGGGGACACTTGAGGTGATTCAAATCAGTTTATAAGAAAGAATGATGTGCTAATCATTTCAGAGAGCAATGTTTCAAAAGACTTACCTTGTGGAAGCAGGGAATCAGAAAGCACAGTATTTATTATATATGTAACATTTAGAATATTTCAAAGAATACCCTTCCCCACCCCCCAACCCCCAAAAATGCTGATTATAATGAAAATAAAACATCCTTGGGGAAATGGACTTAAGAAGACAAAACATCTTGGGTTGTTGCCACCAAAAATCACAAATTAGTTCCATTCTTTCAGACACATGATGTTCTCAGTAAAATAGTGTTTGAGTGAGGTTTGTAAGAAAGATTCTTAAACATTCTCATAGAAAAGGCACTATACAAGGTGCTTACTGTTTTGGGGAAGGTAGTAAAATGACTGCTTACCCAGTTATCATATCATCTCCGTCCAGTTCGGCATGTTCATTGTCACCATGGACTGTGTTTGAACTCCTTGCTGTATGAGCAATCTCCCCATAATACCGAGTGTTCCACACAATTCCTAAATAAATGTGGAAGGCAAAATTAAAATAAGGCTCATAAAGATCTTTGGGAAAGTCTTGATTTCATCAATAGTATAATTAAACTGAATTAGGTAGTTTCAAATTTTCCTTCCAGTTCTACTGTTTTGTGATTCTATGATGCAAAAATGTTCTTTTCCTCCAAATGATGGAAATTCTTTCTGATGATTAGCTATAACATGTTCGTTGTTCTTGAAGATAGAAAAATGCAACTACATGTTATCAGTTACATTGCTCACCAATAACCCTGATCCCTGGCTCTTGTGGTCTGAAAGTTTGTAATTCTCCCCACCCTCACATCCAGTACAAGTCAGGAACTTCTTTTCCAGAGTTCTCTGTATATTGCCTCTACTCCCATTTCTCATTCCCCAACTCCAACTCATCCCCACCCCCACGCCTGCACCCCCACACCATACTCTATGAAGAAGTATTAGGTTAGGAGATAAAAAATGCCACAGCAAATAAATCCATGGTCAGGAGAGAACCCATTTTATAGTACGTTTCCAATGTGTTAGGAGCAGCATATAACGCCTTCGGTGCTGACAATGAACTCTCCAAAACTTAATTTCATAACTGAGAATCAAAGAAGCATACAATCTGAGTATCACACATGCTGACAGGAACAAGAAATGGAATGCAGAATTCCAAGATGTGTAGATTTAACACACACCCTCAGTCTGGGTATCATCCCATTTCCAGGCACTAGGTTAATAAAATCATGTGTTCACTCAGTTTTTCAACGAATATTTGTCTGCCTACTCTATGCGGAGCAGCAGGCTGAGCGTTGGAGATGAAGTTAGGAAATAGGCGTATGCAGTCTGTTCTCAAAGAACGGAAAGCCTAGTAGAGGATGCTGGCGGATTAAATCACATAAGGTTCTAATACGAAACAAAATTACTGGAAGGGTTATTGTAATTACAATACTGCCAAAGTATAGCTACTAAATAAATCTGACTATAAATAAAACATAATGCCGTGTGCAGCAGGAATGTAGATTTTCCCCCTATGTCCTAAATTGCAGGATGATTGTAATGTTAACTCAGAATTACAGTTCTAGACACATGGAGAGCACCCCTTTCTTCCATTACTACTTTACAATTTGGGGGGACTGAATGAACCTAAGGAATATATTGCCCACAGAACAGATTCTGGAGCTCTGTTAGATTAATTTTATTTTTATTTCCTCAAAAACCTTATCAAAGTGTTGCCAACTGCAGAGAGAGAACTGAAATGAAAAGTCATCCCCTCCTTCCTTTATACTTTTGATGCTAGACTCCCTAGGAAAGACTTTAAGTAGAAAACCCTGGAAAACCTCAAAGCCAACCCTGCTGTCACTTTGCACAATTTATAGAGGAGAAAATAGCTAATAGACTGGCAGAAGGGAGAAGTTTATTAAACCAAGCAATTAGCCCTTTACTTTAAAGGGATGCGGTAAGACTAAATGAAGCCAAATACACAAGGTAATTTAAGCTTTTGAAAGGAAGGACAAAGTATTCAGGGCTCTAGGAATAAAGGTACAAGGATTTAATGAACTTTTGTCTCACACTTTCCACTGTGTAACTGGCTTTCACTTATTTTATTAACTCCTCACAGCAACCCTATTAAACAGGCAGGGCAGATACACCTCTTCCTGTGATCCTTGAGTGTGGGTCATCTAAGTCAAAATGAAACACATACTCCACGAGTTTATATAAATGCCCAGTGACTGGGAGAGGGAGACTGCTGAGCAGCTAACAAGATCATACCATACCAAAACATTAGCGGCCAAGAAGGAGGCCAACGCAAACTCGGACGAGAAGAGCATCTGAGCAAGTGTGACTCTCAGAAGGCAGATTGAGGACACATTAGACACAAATTAGCCACATTTCAGAGAGGTTGAAATGACCTAAGATTACATAGCTAGATTAGACCCCAGCTGTTAGATGCCCAGTTTAATAGTCTTTCCAATATACCATATTTTCTCTTAAAACAGTTTTTAAAGCAAGAAAAGGGGTGGGGAGTTTGGCCTTTGTTGAAGGTCTACTATGCGCAAGAAACTTTCTAGGTGCAGGGCATACACAACCTCATTTAACTCTCACAACAACACTGTAAGATATCATTATGGTCTCAATTTTACAAACGAAGAAATTGAGTGTCAGAATTTAAGTAACTTACCCAGGGTCACCAGGCCGGAGGAAGAGAAGTCTGGACTTGAATTCAGGTCTTTCCTTTCAAAAGTTTATTTAAAAAAACAAACAATGTTGCAACCCATCCTACTACATTTATTTTTTTGTGCTTATTTCATAGTATGTCTACTTTTTTTTAGGAGATTTAATATATATTTTCTGAATTAGAACAACGTCTGCTAGACCTCAAGATACATGAGGTTGCATCTTGCTAAGTTATCCAAAGGAACATTGAAGAAAGCATTAAAATAATTCGAAAAGCAGCAGGATATGTGGACACAAGATCTTACATGAGTGGAATTAAATAGATAATCAAATAAATACCTATATAAATCACTGAGCAACTGAATAATCTAAACTTTTAGTTACTACAAATAAACTAATGCTTTTAAGGCAAATATTTGACTATCAACTTGTTCTCATCACTTAACTAACTTGATTAACATTCTAAGGAAATATGAAATCATTGACAAAATTGAAAATTTTTTACATACCAAAAAGTATATTCACAAGACAATATTTTTAGCAATATCGATTGCTTCAGAAAAGGTGTCCGGATATTAATTTTCCTTAAAATAGGTGACATTTTTCATGCCCTAAAGAAAAAAAATCCTGTCACAGTTCTCTTAGAAAGTGAAAAATTGTGTTATAAAACAAATATGTTTGTAGCACCTGAGTGGCTCAGTTGATTGAGCATCCAACCCTTGATTTCAGCTCAGGTCATGATCTCAGGGTTGTGAGATCGAGCCCCACATCAGGCTCCCCACTCAACAGAGAGTCTGTTTCTTTCCCTCTCCCTCTGCCCCTCCCCCTCCTCGTGCTTCCCCCCCCCCCAAAAATAAATACATGTTTAAAAACAAACAAAAGAGACAAACATGTTACTCCTTAGCCAAATTGTCTTAAACTGGAAGATACTACTTTTCATATACTGATCATATCCTGGCATGAAAAATAATTAGATTGCTCTTAGACAAAGAAGATGCAAAACTGAGTTTGTTCAGACCCCAGAAATGCTTTACCCTAAAGCAAACAACCAAACGATTGTTCCCCATCCGGAAAATTGTTCATCTGTATCCCCTCCCATTTCCTCAATATTCTGACCTTACCCCAGCTGGTGAGCCAGCCCCACAATCCATTTAGACTGCACAGCAGAAATAAAATGCACACATACTGTAGCTGTAATTCAATTAATCTTCTCCTTAGGTTTCCTCTGCTCCGTGCCAGGGTCATTTGTAAGGCTATCACTCACTCCAAACTGTTGCACCTGTGATACTCTTGAAACACCCCTTCCTCTCCTCCACCCCCTCCTTCATCTCTATCCTCCCAGGAACGGTGCCCTAATCACCTTTTCCCCAGGCACAAAAGCTCTCCTCTGTGAGCGAGGAATGCTAGAATTCCCCCCAAGCACCGGCAAGGAAATATTTAAATGTAATCAGAGGATCTTCCTTTGTTTTATTTTTTTTTCCCCTAGGGAAATTAATCTCTCTAAGGTATTCGGTGTATTCTTTTGCTCTTCCGTGAGGCCACATCATCATACGGTGCTGAAGTGGTCACAGCTTGCAAAGGCTAAATATTTTCTTCTTCACTGCTGACACAGATGATACGTGCCTGCTTTCCTCAAGCATCTCTAATTGAATACTTTGCTTCATTTAAACTGTTTTAAGCTTGGCTGTGAGAAATGTGTGCACGGCTATCCTATGCCTCCCCCACCTAGAGTGTGAACGCAGAATCACTGGCAGCTGAGGCCCCCCCAATAGCTGCCTCCTCCAACCTGCAGTGCCCGCACCTCTAACAAGCTTGAGAAATTCCTCAGCTCAGTTTTCGCGTCATTACAAGTCTTGGGTCCTTCCAATTTCATATAGTTCCCGGTAGCCACAGCTAGACTGTGTTTCGTATCTTCATAAGGCTGAAAGTCAAACTAGACTTTAAATCTCTACTCTACCACTTTGGAGCGATGTGGGCTTAGACAAATTACTTGACCTGTCTGAACTTCAGTTTCATTATTTCCCAACTGCAAAGACCTGCTGTGAGCAGTAAATGGGATCATGTATATAAAATGTCCAGTGTGATACCTGGCCCAAACTATGCACTTCATGAATATGAATGTCCCTCCCTCCCACATTGTTACTTCCGGTATTGGAGTGTCCTCAAATTGTAATTAGACATGGCGGGCAAAAATGCAGACAGATCTAACTCCATTGCTATCAAAGCGAGATGCAGACAGACCTGAGGATTTGTGGGGAGTCCAGGCTCTAGGGCAGTGGTTCTCAGACGACAGTCAGCATCAGGATCGTGAAGAGAGTGTGAAAACACAGACTACTAGGTCCCACCTCCAGAGTTTCCCATTCAGGAGGTCTGCATGGGCTTTTGAGAATTTACATTCTAAGAAGTTCCCCAGTGCTGCTGCTACAGGCTTAGAGGCCATATTTTGAGAACCACCACTTTATGGGATGTAAAAATGAGTGGTTTGGGGAAAATAACGGACATGATAGGATAAACACATATCTCACATTGAATAGAATCAAAGTTTTGGGGTTTTTGAGGAAGCATTGCCAAAGGAGATCCCCTGCTTCACAATGTTGTGCCTAAGTTACTTAGGCAGAGTTCCTCTTCCCAATCCCAGGGAGAGAGACACTCTAGTTTGTTTTGCTGTTGTTTGTTTTGTTTTGGGGAACTATTTGTTTCTCTTTTTTTTAGATTTATATATTTATCTTAGAGAGAGCGCTCACATGAGCATGAGTGGGGGGCGGGGGGTAGGCAGAGAGAAAATTCTCAAGCAGACTCCCAGCTAAGCATGGAGCCCCACCCAGGGCTCGATCCCAGGACCCTGACATCATGACCTGAGACAAAATCAAGAGTCGGATGCTCAACTGACTGAGCCACTCAGGCACCCTGTTTGTTTGGGTTTTTTTAGATGAACATTATTTATTTCCTCTTCCCCACATTTTCTGGCTAATAGGGTCAATGTAAAGCTTATAATTGATCCTGCAGAAGTAAATTACTCTATACCCTACTTTGATGAGAAACTGAGGCCAACAATTATCATCTTCTAACAATGAGCACCTCCTAACAGGCAAGTGCAGTGATCATGCTGCTGAGCAGTGCTTCAGGAGAGAGCTGGGGAGCCGTGTGCATGGGCACCTTGGAAAGCAGTTCTGGGGGCATGAGACTGACTCACTAGAACTCTGTAAAGCAAGTAGTACCATTTCCACTTTGCCGGAAGTAGGAAACTAAAGCTCAGACAGCATTAAGTCACCTGCCCGTTTCCCCCAATTACTAAGTGATATAACTTGCATTTTTCATGTCTGACCTCAAGACTTTATTTCCAGTCCGTCATTTCAATTCCATTTCAAAATGAGGGGGATTAAACTATGATCTAGTTCCTTCTGGCTGCTTCATTCTAGGATTTAGAATTTTCTTCTTCTATATGTACAATGACTTTTTTTTTTAAGTCCATACATTCCCAACAGAGCCACATAAATAGTGTTACTCTTTTCAACTATCAAATACCAACTCAGAGCATTTAATAACAACAGAAATTTTTCCACCTGCACTGGGTTTTAAGCCTGTATGTTTCGGCAAGTCTGTCATTCCTTTCCCCTGCGCCCCCCCTCGCCCCACCCAGGTCACTAAGAATGAACTCAAGGAACTTTTTGCATCTAGGTTAGTTGACAACCTCTTATGAAACAATGTGGCTATAAGTGAAGTTGCCAGATTTAGCAAGTAAAAATACAAGACACGAGTTAAATTTGAATTTTAGATAAATAACAAATAATTCCTTAGTATGCATTTACCCCATGCAATAGGTGAAACATATTCATACTGGAAAATTATTCTTTATCTATCTGGAATTCCAATTCAACTGAGCATCCTGTATTTTATCTGCAACCTGCCATTAAAAGCTTCCTCAGAGGTCATCCTTAGGCTCTGCATTGTCAAAAAAGAGCTGAGGGGACTTAGAAACTGAACAATGTGTGAGATAGGAACTAATGACGAAGGAAAGCCCCTTCCCCTCCTCTGCGAGCAGCCACTGCTGCTTCCTTCTGCACGTTGCACTGTGCTCAGGGAGACGTGTTAACTACAGCCCAACATCACTTTATAAATCGTTACTCGCTTCCTGTCCATTAACATTGTCAAACGGCAAGGGACATTTGTAAGCTATTATCCTCAAGTCAAACCCCTGCTTAGGAGTGCATCAGGAATAGTAGTTCACCAAGTATGTTCATACATATTCACATAGGACTGATCTTTCCTAAGTTAAATTCTAAGTCCTTTCTCCACTGTTACCACCTTTTAAAATTATTTGCCCACAAATGCCCTAACTTACTTTTCTTCTTTACTACATGGTTATCAAATAACCAAAATTTCCCATTTTTTTAAGATTTTATTTATTTATTTATTTATTTATTTATTTATTTATTTGAGAGAGAGACAGAGACAGAGACAGAGACAGAGTGAGCACAAGCAGGAAGAAGGGCAGAGGCAGAGAAGCTAGCAGACTCCTCGCTAAGTGTGGAGCCCGCCACAGGGCTCAACCGCAGAACCTGAGGCAAAGGCAGACACTTAACTGACTGAGCCAGCCAAGCACCCCCAAAATTTCCAACTTTTACCATTTTCCCATCATCAATGGAACAAAGGCATTAAAACACCTAAAACCATTAGACAATGCATAGAGGTAATTCAGACCATGAGATTCACTCCTGAGAACTTCGCTACATGCTGAGGTTACAAAAATGAAAAAAACACCTGCTGTGGAATGAATTGTGCCCCACCCCCCAAAATAATTCGTATGTTGAAGCCCTAATCCTCCATGTGAAGAGTACTTGGCCTTTGAGAGACAATTAGGTTTAGGTAGGTCATGAGAATGGGCCTTCAGGTCAAGTGAAGTGCCCTCACAAGAAGAGACACCAGAGGGCTTGCAGTGACTCTCCATCTCCCTCTGCCATGTGCAGAGGTGGCCCTCTGCAAGCCACCAAGAGTTCTCACTAGAACCCAACCCTGCTGGCACCCTGAACTCAGACTCCAGCCTCCAGAACTGTGAGAAAATAGACTTCCGTTGTTTAAGCCACCCAGTCTATGGTATTTTGTTATGGCAGCCCGAGCTAATACAACACCCTTCTGTGAACCCATTTAAAATATTTAGGAAATTTTAAATGATTCGAAAAGTATTCATCAGTACTCTTAAACCACTGAAATACCTGCTACCCATTCAATGCACAATTATCCCTTTCTTGGAATTTCCTTCCCTTCCCAGAAAAGTGGATCCTGGAAACAATCTTAGCAGCTTCTTACTGTCCCTGACAGCTTGGCCACAACCAGCTGGACCAGGGCACCCTCCTGATGCAAGTGGCATCAACTTTATCTCTGCGCCTGGGAATTTGGGATTGAGACTGAGAAACTGCAACTCAGACTGTGAGTGTGGTTGGAGCTATGACGTGAAAACTGGATTGGTGCTGTTTGTGCCTTGAAAACAACAACAAAAAAAAGCCAGTCTGAGGAGAAAAGAAGAAAGCAGACACAGAATGAAGACAGAGTGGCTGTGGTTATAATCCATTTATTCAAAATGCATTCACTAAGCGCCTGCTGCGTATCAAACACAGTTCTAGACTCTAGGAACAGATAGTGAAGAGACAAATCCTCAGTGCAAGGTTAACAATAAATAAATACATTTAATAAATGGTGAAAAGAAAGAATATGGTATGTCAAATGAGTGCTAAAAAGAAATATAAAAAGTGGAACAGAAATGCAGGACTGGGTCATATACCTCCAACGTGGATCATACCGAATGCTCAGGGCCCCTCCAGGCCCCAGGCCAGAATGATGCAAGGCATGAGAAAAGGAGCTGCCACCACTCCAGCCTACCCCTCAGAAAACAGAGAGTCTGGGGAAACGACCATGTCCAGTTACAAGATGCAAGTATGGTCTAGATCCCAGAGTCAAGAAAAGCTACTATGTTTAAAGACTGTGTATGAATAGAGAATGGTTTGTGCTTCCTGAGGATGTAAAGATAAAATATATTTTATGTTCTTGTTTTATTTAAATAAAATGTATTAAAAAGAAAGGCTGTCTATATTTGTGGCACATGAGACTATATCCCCATATAAAAGATACGTTTTCATGATGCCATGAAGTCAAAATAATTTGCATACGCAGCAAGTGACATTTCCTTTGGATGAAAAACTAAGGCAGGACAAACTTGTCTTCACAGGTTAATAGGCAAATTACCCTCACGGCAAGATAACTGAGATGAAAGACAAAGAAAAGATAGTACAGTAAAGGAAAACAAATAATGAGAAAGAGCAAATCATTTAATGGGGGCAGGGGAGACCTGCAATTTTGGCTTTAAAGCAGCTGCAGGCTGTCCAATCGCCAGGTCATGACTAGAGATGCTGAAGATTGGAATAGTTCTCTTCTCGCTGGGAGCCTGCAGTCTTCAGGCACTACCACAAACAAGTGATCTGTCTGAATTATTATGCAGCATGCAGTATTTTGAATCTCTTCAGGCTTCATTAGGTTACAGTATCACATAAGTCATAGTATACTGTGCTTGGGAGAAGTGGCACATATTTATTCTTTTCCAGGAGTTAAAATGTTTTGTTTTGTTTTTTTCTGGCTTCTTTTAAATCTGCTAATACCAAAGCTCAGAAGACTTCACGTTATCCAACATATCAAAATAAACCTTGGACATAACTATCATTATATCACAGCAAGGTCAATATGAACCAATGATATAATCCTTCAAATCATGATCAAATCTCACCAAATCATCTCAGGTTTAGGATTGAGTGGGGGAGTGGGGCACAGAATAGTTGCACATTATTTAAATGAAGGAGAGCACATTATTCAAATGAAGGAAAACCAAGACTGGGGATGGCAGAATTTGGGGAAAGGCAGAGGAGACCACCATCACAGCTAGGGCATGGCTCCAACGTGGCTCTTCCAATCCTGCCCACCCCACCTCACCTCATCTCTTCCTGAATTCTAGTCACAGTGACCCTCTTGCAGGTGCCATCACACTGGAATATTTCCAGATTTTCCTCCCATCCATACAGTTGATCTTTCTGCTCTTTCTTCCCTAAATGTCCTGCCTTGTACACCCACAAACACTTATCTTTCAAGTTGCAGGTCAATCAACATCCCCTTGAAATATGTGCCTCCATCCCCTGGAATGTAGAATTGACCACTCCCTCCTTTGCCTCTCCTTTCTCCACTGTGTCAATACACAGTTCTAACAAAACACCAGGTATATTTTATTAAACTTAGATGTCAATCCTCTTCCTATCAGATTTAAAGCTTGTTGAGGACAAGAATGGTATCATTTTCATTATTACTTACAGGGGTCTATCAACTAAAAAGCAAGCAATTCCATTATATTTAGATTTAATTCTCATTACATCAATTAGTAGTTATCTATTTGATAATCTTCTGATCCAATAGAGAATTCAAGCAAAAACAGATGATGCCTTTTTTCCAAGCCTACATATTGAGTTTTTAACCTCCAAACATGGTCCCAAGCACAATATGCTTGGAAAGATGCTACTAACAAGCCAAACTCCAACGAACATGAGATCACCATGGGTCACTTACATTTGTATCAGATATTGGAGTTTTTAAAGCTAGCATATAAAATGCCTTGTTTAATCCTTATAGTAAACCTGTTAGAGATAAAGGAAATAAAAATTGGAAAAATTGATCAAGGTCACTAATTTGGTAACAATGGCATCTCTGAGACTCAAATCCTTGTCTTCTGAATCCAAATTCAAGTCTCACCTTCAAGCACTAGGAAGTCCTATTTCACTTTCTTTGAAATATTAATCCCTTCTCTACACTCCTACTGTTATCCAACTACCTTGGTGCTGGCTTTCAAATCCTCAAACCTGGATTATGACATTTGTCTCCATGCATCAAAATTCACTCATCTCCATCCATTCTCTTAATGCTAATGCCATACTAATTGCCCAAACATTGAATTCATCATATCCATAACAATACAAAAGGTTTTAATAGCATCCTATTACTCTGAGAATACACTCTAGGGGACAGCAGTATTTGGAAATGGTACGAAGAGAAACACGCACTCCCATACACTTCTAGTGGTAATGGAGATTGGTATGATCTTTCTGGGGAGATATGTGGAAATATCCAACAACATTCAAAGTACGCATACCCAGGGCACCTGGGTGGCTCAGTCGTTAAATGTCTGCCTTCAGCTCAGGTCATGATCCCAGGGTCCTGGGATGGAGCCCCGCATTGGGCTCCCTGCTCAGCGGGGAATCTGCTTCTCCCTCTCCCACTCCCCCTGCTTGTGTTCCCTCTCTCACTGTGTCTCTCTCTGTCAAATAAATAAATAAAATCTTTAAAAATGTATATATATGTATACGTATCTGAATAGGATAGGGTGTATACACACACACACACATATGAATTGAAATAAAACTCAGTAACAGAAAGAAAGCTAGAAAAACCCTAAAGCTTTGGAAAATAAATAACACACTTCTAAATAACTCATGCATCAAAGAGAATACCTCAAAAGAAATAAGAATATTTTTAAAATGCAGCAAATCAAAATGTGTGGTGTACAGCTAAAGTAGAGACTAGAAAGAGTTTTACAACCATTAAATACTTACGTAAAAAAAAAAAAAGTCCTCAAATCAGTAACTAATTTTATCCTTAAGAAACTAGAGAAAGAAAAGCAAATTAATTCCAAGGAAAGCAGAAGGAAGGAAATAATATAGAAACAAGTAGAAATCAATTAAATTGAAAATAGAAAAACAATACAAAAAGTCAATAAAACCAAAGTTTGTCCTTTGAAAAGAGTAATAAAATTGGGAAACTTCTGGACAAACTAACAAAGAAAAACCAGAGAAAACAGATGACCAAATCAGGAATGAAAGAAGGGCATCACTACAGACCTTGACCTATTCAAAGGTTAATGAGGGAATATTACAGAAAAATTTTATACTCATAAATTTAACGATTTAGGTAGAAAGGATTGAGTCTTTGAAAGTCAAACACTACCAAAATTACTACAGAAGAAATAGATAATCTGAACAAATATATATGAAATTTAATTTGTAGTTTAACACTTTCCAATACAGAAATTTCCAAGTCCAGATAATTCCACTGGCAGATTATACCAAATATTTAAGGAAAAAAATAGGAAAAGTTCTGCATAACATTTTCCAGAAAAATGAAGACTTCCAAACTCAGTTTATGAAGTCAGTATTACTCTAATACCAAAACCAGACCAAAGCATTTTATATATATACATATATATACATATATAATATATATAAAACTATAGGCTAATGTCCCTCATGAGGATACATGCAAAATAGTCAACCAGATATTACCAATCAACACCAGCAATATATAAAAAGGACAATAAATAGCAACTAAGCAAGTTCATCCCAGAAATGCAAGGCATCATCAACATTCAAAAATTAATCCATGCAATTCATATTAGTAGAGAAGAAAAGGCATGTGATCATCTCAATTGATACAGAAAAAGTATTTGACAAAATTCAATATCATCCATTATAAAAACTCTCAGCAAACTAGGAATAGAAGAGAATTTCCTAAACTTGATAAAGGGAATCTTTATCAAAAATCTACAGCTAATGGCAAAGGAATGAATGTTCCCCACCCCCGCATACAGGGAACGAGGCAAGGGTGTCCCCTCTCACAACTCCTATTGAATCTAATAGTAGAAGCTCTAGTCAGTGTAAAAAGGAAAGGAAAACAAAGTAAAAGGCATTCAGATGGAAAAGGAAGAAATAAAACTTTCTATTAGAAGACAACATGACTGTCAATAAGGAAAATTCCAAATAATCTACAAGACCTTCTAGAACTAATGAGAGTTTATCTAAGTCACAAAACACAAGGTCAATATAAAAAATAAACTGTATTTCTATACAATAGCAATGAATAATTAGAATATAAATTTATTTTTTAAAGTGTCATACACAATAGCACCAAAAAGCAAAAAAGAAAGAAATGAAATACTAAGGTACAAATCTAACAAGATATATACAGGATCTGTATGCTGAATACTACAAAATACTGATAAAATAAACCAAGAAAACCTAAAAAATGGAGAGATATATCTATTCATGGACTGGAAGAATCAGTACACTATTGTAATGAAATACTATATAATACTGTAATGTACAATACTGTAACTGTATTGTGTGTTGCATTATATGGCAAGTGTGTTGTAATTTTATTATAATTACATAATACTGTAATGTACAATATTGTATCGTAGTTTTGGACAACATTGTGAAGACTCAAAATTGATCTACAGATTCGTTACATTTTCAATTAAAATCCAAGTAAGCTGGGTTTGTTTGTTTATTTGTTTGTTTGTTTGTTGATGGGAGGAAGGGGACATAGGGATTCTCACACTGATTTTTAAATGTGTTATGGAAAGACAAAGGAACCAGAATGGTCAAAACAATTTTGAGAAAGAACAAAGCTGAGGACTCACATTACCCAATTTCAAGACTTAGTATAAAAAGACAGTGACAAAGACTATGTGGTATCATTGAAAAGACAGACACAGTGATGGAGAGAAGTCCAGAAACAGACCCGCACAGATACAGTCAGCTGAATTTTTAGAAAAGTGCAAAGGGAATTCCACAGTTCTGAAAAAACTGGGCATCCTTCTGAACAATAAGTAAACCTTTATCTATATCTATATGCAGACATTTATAGCAGCTTTATTCACAATTATCAAAAATAGATGTTCTTCAACTGGTGAATGTATAAGCAAATTGTGTTACCTCTAAACAGTGGAATGCAATTCAGCAATAAAGTGGGACAAACTTGATCCATGCAAAAAAAAAAAAAAAAAGAATGAATCTTAAATGCATTTTACTAACCAAAAGTATAGGAACTAAAAGCAAATCAGTGGTTGACAGAGTGAGATGAAGGGAGGGATTCATTGCAAAGGGGCAAAATGAGAGGGGAAAATAAAAATGTTCTGTATCATAACTGTAGTGATGGAAACATGACTCTGAATTTGTCAAAAACCACAGAATTGTGTGACACAAACAGTGATTTTCTATTGTATGTAAATTAGAAAATAATCAACCAGGAAATGGAAGAAATCCAAAATGGAATACAAACTATAAATGAACATCACCACTAATAAGACCTATCAACATCATGTACTTCCTGATAGATTCACTGAGAAGGGCACATCACATTTTGGTATTCTTACCAAAAATGCATAACCTTAATCTAATTATGGGTAACACCAGATAAACTCAAATTGAGATATATTTTACCTAATAACTGATCAGTACTTCTCAGAAGTAAACTGAAACACAAAGACTGAGAAGATGTTATAGATTGTAGGAGATAAGGAGGCACAACTAAATGCAATGGAGATCCTCCATTGGATCCTGGAACAGAAAAAAGTGGAAAATTTAAATAAAATCTATAGTTTAGCTAACAGTGTTGTACTAAGGGGTAATTTTCTAGTTTTGATCATCTCACTATACTTACATAAAATGATAATATTAGAGGAATCTGGATGAAAGATATAAACTCTATATTATTTTTCAATCTTTCTATAAGACTAAAATTATTTTAAAATAAAAAGTGAAAAAAGACCCATTTAGAATCTGCACTTAGTTTTACCTTACTATTCACTAAATTTCAGAACTAGTACAATTGTCCCACTGATACATACAGCTGTTCTGAGGAAAGCTTGTTTGATTTGATAATCAAGTTTTTCTATATTTTTTTCCTGAAAAAATGGGAAATATTTCCATCTCAAGTGAATTGGTACAATGGCCAAATTCAGAGAAAATGATACAGATTCTCTCCCAGAAACCTCCAGCAACCTCAGAAGAGTAGACAAAACCTTGGGAAATCTTTCAAGAATTTCCTAAAATCAGATTTTTCTAATGGTATAAATGCTTGGATAGGGATTCTTTGTGTTTCTTCTCGAAGGGCTTTTTGCTTATTACATTGGGGAATGGAGGGCAAGCTTCTTTTTGGAGAAGTCACACTGTACTTTTACAATGCAGCTTTCCACAACATCCTTGTTGAGATTTTATGATCTTGATAAATGCATGGAAGCCTCAATACATTTGATAAAGGTCCTTAAGAGACAATGTAATGAAATTATTAACATATTACAATCAGTGTCTATCTTGTATGTGTGGGCATATATGAGTACTACTGCAAATATTCTGGTATCCCGGGGATCTTTAGTTAAATCCTCGGAATATTATATAATTCCCAGGATTCAATTTCCTGTGAATGTTCAAGATCACCTAACAGCAATGATGTGACTGTCGTGACAGACAGTTAATAAAAATTATGCTAATGACTTTGTGGTCAATCTCTCTGGGTGGTCTTTATTCTAGTAGGATCTTTAACTCACTTTCTTAAACACATTTTCTTAAACATTTAAATCAGTCTCTAAAACATTTAAAGCAATTTAAGTCTGCAGTTCAACAAAATCTGCTTAGGAATTGGCATCTCCGAGCTGATCTGCAGATATTCTGGAGCATGATGCTCTTCTGATATTGATTTGTCCATTATACTATGTTATGTAATGTATGAAATGACCAGTATTTCTCCTAACTTACTCCTTCAATTACTGTCCCAAGATTGATAAGGGTCACTAACCAAAACTTTCTCTGGCTCTTCAAAATGTTATACAGGTCCCCCCCAGCTATCTGAAAGTAGAGCGTTCCTACAAAACCATTTTTTGTAACCTGAAAAAAGTCTAGGGAGTGTTAAGTGTAGTTTCTGGGGAAGGAGCTTGGTGGGGTTACTCTTACTGCTCAGGGTGGGTACCGCTCTGACAAGGTCTTGCTGCAAAACAGACACTGAATGCTATTTTCTGCTTTTCACCTTTTTTTGTAGAAGTAAAAATCCTCTCGGGATTCCTTCTGGTAACCAAAAACAAATACTAATGTAGGTCTTTCGTAAAAACGGAGTGGTCTAATACAAACTTTCGAAAAGCAGGGGATAGCTGTATTTGGTTCAGTGAAGAGAGATCATTGAAAAATAACAATTTCAAGTTCACATTTTAATAATTAGGCAAAGCAGCATTTTTTTTAATCTCCAAAATTAGAACTGCCTATCTCTTTATAAGTAGCAGCATTCCCAAAAGGTTCTTAATAGCAATTACGAGAAAGGCACAGTGAGAGGTGATGTTGGTGAGATTTATCATTTCAGCGATATCACAAATGTTTTAATGCCTTAGCTTTAACAGTTCCCCATCAGTGAGCACTACAAAGTACCTCTTTTTAGTGACTCCTATTTCATCTCCTTTGAAAAGAAAGGATGTCTACGTAGGAATCTAGAAAGCAGGACAGTGCACCCTTCAATAGCTCAGCTGGTAGAGCAGAGGATTGTAGACTGGATATGTGTAGAAAGTAGGATAGACCTCAAACAACTACACACAAACCGAATATTTTTAAGAGAGTCCCAAAAGTTTCAGAGTAGAGATTTTATTCAATTCTCTGTTAAAAAATGCAATGAAAAATGTATGCTTTCTATTTCTTGAGCTTTCATTTGATCAGTACCCCATCCTTAATGCCAGAATACATACTGTGATAGAAAAAGGGAGACTCTGAAGAACGAACAAAACAACTGCACTTTTTAGGCAAAAAATACCATCAAGGATAATCCCATCTTAAAAACTTCAAGTCTACCCTGGCAGCAACTCAGAACAATATGTTCCAGGATCACTGTTCTCAGCTTGTATAGCA
Organism: Leptonychotes weddellii; assembly: GCF_054177405.1. Lineage (NCBI taxonomy): Eukaryota > Metazoa > Chordata > Mammalia > Carnivora > Phocidae > Leptonychotes > Leptonychotes weddellii. Next base: position 111,399,675 of record NC_138374.1, read on the forward strand.
ACAATTCTACGGACAATAAGAGTGTAAGAGAAAGCAATTGTCAACTGTTTGTCATGGCAGGTTGTATCCTATGCAGTCAGGTCTCCTGGTATATTTACTTAAATTCAAACCCAGAAGTTAACCCAGCAAGGAGAGAATACATTTGGCTTTGCCGAGGTAGATTAGGATTGGCATTTACTACACAGGTTCAGAAAATAAGCTCCAATCATGTAATACTGAGCAAGACTTTACTATAAATTCAACTCAAATTGTACTCGATGCAAGAGTCCATTTTGTTTCATTTTCCACCTGCTTGTTTTTCACCTAAGTGAGAGCCTCTGTTCCCTGGGCTAATATTATATCCTCTGTGGCCTCGTATCTCAAAATGGCTATCCCTGAACCTCTTAGTTTCAGTGAGCATCTTGAATTCTCAAGGGATCTGCCTTCAACAAATGCATAACGCATGCTAAGAAGACCTTTTCCTTCTAATTTTTAAATTCACATTTATTTGAAGGAGAAATTTACTCTATATATGCTTAACTGCTTACCCTTAAATCACCAAAAGTAAAATTGGTGGTGGTGACTTGATCATCTTTTTAAGCCACTGATACATTCTCACAAAACTTCTAAAGATATTTTTAATATAAGAAATTGTTCCTTTTTTTTTTTTCTGACAGTAGCTAATGTAGAACTTCAAATCTCAGCTCATGAGTATCTGCCCTGTGACTGAAACAACCTCTTAACTTGGAGACAAGCATTTATTTAGCCCACGAGGCAATTTCTTTCCTCCATATTTTGTAATCAAATTCTAAAATGTTTTGCAGAAATACACTGGAAATAGCTACTCTATCAAGAGCAGCCTGATTCAGAAATATGCAGACCTACAATACTCCTTCAGTATACATTTTAAATGTGGAAACATCTGACCCCTGAACCACTACCAGTTCCAGTCAGAATTCTGAGATAAACAATCCTAATCTCTGGTCTTTAAAAAATAATTTTAGGTAAACTTAGTATTTAGGAAACGTGAGTGAATTAATGGAATTAACTCAAATGTATAAAGACAGCTGAAACGTACTGACGGAGACACCTTAACTAGATGTCACACATAACATATCTAGGTCCCCCATTTCTGAGCTTTCTTAAATAATCTACTATTTTACCAGAACTGGGACTTTCTACCTTTAATAGAATAGCAAAATAACAATTCAGCATGTTCCCAGAGTAAAAACAAGGATTGTGCGGATATTATATTTACAACCACGTCCTCCCTGTGTTATTCTTTTATCTCTTCCTCTGCTCTGGGTCTTTTATCAGTCAGTCAGCTAAGGTCAGACTCACCTCAATGGCTCAGCACACCAGTCTTGTTTCCATTACATTTGGAAGCAGAAAATCTGAATCTTTACAATGCTGACCTTATTGTTTTACAAGCTATTGATTATGGCTATCAAGTTCCAACAGTTCACTAGGGTCAGTCTCTGGAAAAGAAAAGGCAGAAAGAGAGGCCACATTCCTCTTCCTCTTCCAACTGCACTGACTTCTCCATTAGTTAGATTTTGGTGTAATTAGAATGAATCACTACAAGACACGGCTGCTGTCTATTCTATATCGCCACTCTTGATTCACCTAGATTTTTGGCCATACATCAGAGTACACATCTGCTAGGTAATGAGGAATGTACAGAGTGGAAAGGGGAGGTCAGCGAGAAGTGAATGGGTCCTCTATAGGAATGAATATAGAGTTACTGACACGCAAATAAATGGCATGTATCACAATCCACAACACTTAGGAAGTGTAAATCTCATATTTGACATACCCTTTGGCAAGAGATAGACTATATGAATCTTTTTCACATCACTAGAGCAGTTTTGTACAAGGATACCCTGTCCTGACATAACTCTCAACCTCAAAATGCTTTCCTTACCTATCAGGAATATATTTTTTCACTGTAATTGTTTTCAATGTATTATACCTTTAATACAATAATCATTAAACCACAGCATTTTTGCTTCATATGTGATCTTCTCCATGGACAGCTTTCTTTCTTTTTTTTTTAAAGATTTTATTTATTTATTTGAGAGAGAGCGAATGAGAGACAGAGAGCATGAGAGGGAGGAGGGTCAGAGGGAGAAGCAGACTCCCTGCCGAGCAGGGAGCCCGATGCGGGACTCGATCCCGGGACTCCAGGATCATGACCTGAGCCGAAGGCAGTCGCTTAACCAACTGAGCCATCCAGGCGCCCGGACAGCTTTCTTTCTAATCTTATGATTCCTTTATCAATACTATTATTTACTGAATGCTTACAGTGTTCTAGGCACGGTGCTAGGTAATTTCCATAATTATCTCATTTAAGTCTTAACAATCCTTTGAGGTAGAATTATATTATCTCATTCATAGATGAGATGGCTGAGGCAAAATGAGATTAAATACTGTACTCAGAGCCACAGAAACATTAAGTGCTAGAAACCAGAGTCCTAACCGAGGAAATACATCTCTAAGCCTGAGTTTAACCACTGTGCCATATTGCCCTCCTTTCATTAAACGAACACATATTAGAATGAACTAACCAACTATCCACCCACCAGCACCGTGCTGTGCCAGGAATACAAAGGTGAATATGTAATTGTCCCTTAAAATATACTGCAGAAAAATGGCATGTGCCTAATAGTTTCAGTACAAGGGCATAATTACAATAAAACAGTTCATATTTATTGCTCATTATGTACCAGACACTAATTGAAATGCTTTACCTACCTTATCTAATACAAACCTAACAACTCACCCAGATAGGCACTATTGTTATCCCCACTTTATAGATAAGAAAAACAAAACAGAGGAAAATACAGTTGCTTGGTCAAGGACAGGCAGCGATCAATGGAATGAATGTGAGGTACAAAGTAAAGTGAAAAGTGCCACAAGACATACAGATAATGGGGGGGGGG
>NC_138374.1:111403095-111415185 GCF_054177405.1 Leptonychotes weddellii
TAACTGAGAGCAGCAATAAATAAAGGCCATGCTATTTCGATTTTGGTACTCAGGGATCTTTAAATTAATGTTATTAAATAATATAATGATAAACAGGCTACAGAAGTTAACTTGTAATTCACCTGTGAAAACTGAGGCAAACATGCCCTTAAAAAACTGTTACTCACACTTCCACATTAGACCTGGATTCTAGTGTATATTATAACGACATGACACTCCAGGGTCACTGGTATGATCTCAGGACAGATTTTCTTACCTCGGTGTTTATCAAACACTGTATCAGTCAAGGTCCCAATGAAACAAATAGCACAGTCATAATGGGATGATTTGAGTAGGGTTTGTTTTCATGGAAACTACATAAACTTGTGGGTGGAATATAGAGTAAGTACTAGGGATAATGCAGGAACCTGGGGCCGGCAGTAATGGAGTTTTCCTCTGCTCAGCTTATAGGCATGAGGAGAGGGAAAGGTAAAGACCCAAAATGATAGAATCAGTAGAGAAGGTGACCCTGAAGGCAGCAATGACCTTCAGTGGAAGGAAACACAGCCAGTTTGAGAAAACCTTGAAGCAAGCCAAGAGAATAAATGTCTTATTTTCCTTTAAATCTTGGGGTGGATGGATGGGATTTCCCACTGGCCGAAGCCAACCGGAAGACAGAAGGCATGGGCACATGGAGCTAGTCCATATAAGTCAGTAGGATGAAGGAGGGTGACAGGGGCACCTAGAGGGGCAAAAGGAAGATATCTAGTACATGTCCATAAAAATGTGCTCTGCACATATATAAGGACTGTTAAGTTTTCAGGAATAGTGGTTTGAATAATTATTAAAGTATGAGGAGATGCTCCTGATTTATATTGGATCTTTTAGATCATTACAAATAGGATCTCTTGAACTTAGTGAATACCTTAACAAATGACTTCTTATATTTTCATAGTAAATATACACTTCAGGCACTAAGATATTCAAGTAATTATGTTGTAACTCTTTTTTTTTTTTTTTAAAGATTTTTATTTATTTTTTAGAGAGCGAGCGAGAGAGAAACAGCATGAGAGGGGAGAGGGTCAGAGGGAGAAGCAGGCTCCCCGCTGAGCCGGGAGCCTGATGTGGGACTCGATCCCAGGACCCTGGGATCATGACCTGAGCCGAAGGCAGACGCGTAACCATCTGAGCCACCCAGGCGCCCCTTGTAACTCTTGATTCAGACAAAAGAAACTCCAAGAAAAATCATTTGATATTTATTTTAATGGCTGAAGGATTTTTGAAATAGGTATAGAATTTTGCATGAAAACTTCTGTTTAGGTCAGTGGTCTGTAAACATGGTTATACCTTGAAATTAATTACCTGGAGAGATTTGAGAAGACTGATGCCTGGTACCCACCCCAAAGATTCTATTCTATCTGGCCTCGGTTCCAGCCTGGGCAACAGAAGTTCTAGGTATTCCCCAGCAAAGTCTCATTTGCAATCAAGGGTGAGCACCTCTGCTTTCTCCTATGATCTTACTATTCCTGTCAACTCAATATGACATTTAGTCCTTTTCAAACTCAACCGTAAGTCAATTAACTATATGCTTGACTGAATCACTGAATAAACTGAAATTAGTACGTGAACCCTGCCACCTTCCCTTTAGTCTCACTCCATGCCAACCTCACCTGCATCAAACAATTATGTTTTACATGGAAAACCTACATTTTATCCTGAAGTTGCTAAGGAGAAAGGTTTTTTGGGTTTTCTTTTTTTTTTAATTTGACAGAGAGAGAGAGATAGAGAGAGGGGCAGGCAGAGGGATGGGGAGAGGGCAGGGAGCCTGATGCGGGACTTGGATCCCAGGACCCTGGGATAATGACCTGAGCAGAAGGCAGACACTTAACTGACTGAGCCACCCACGCACCCCAGGAGACAGGTTATTAAGGCATTAATATAATTATACTATGGTCATGATAGTTTGGGCATAAGGAGGAATTACAAAAGTGAAAATATTAAAGGAGGCTGCCAGACATAAAGAAAAGGGCATGGACTTTGGGTATCTGAAAACCCTAGGTACTAATTCTGACACTATCTCTTACTACCTCACCAATCAAAGTGTGGCCCATGGACTAACAAGCAGCATTAGTATTACCTGGGATCTTATTAGAAATGCAAAATCTGAATTCAAAGGGATACATGTATCCCTGTGTTTATAGCAGCATTATTTACAATAGCCAAGCAATGGAAGCAGCCCAAGTGTCCATTCATAGATGAATGTATAAATATACATAAATATATATGTGTGTGTGTATCACATTATGACATCCTCTTTATCCATCTATATCCATGCACACACACACACACACTGGAATATTATTCAGCCATAAAAAAGAATGAAATTTTGCCATTTGCAACATCATAGATGGACCTAGAGAGTATAATGCTAAGCAAAATAAGTCAGTCAGAGAAAGACAAATACCACATGATTTCACTTATATGTGGAATTTAATATACAAAACAAACAAGCAAAGGAAAAAAAGAGAGAGAGAAGCCAAGAAACATGCTCTTTACTATAGAGAACAAACTGGATGGTTCCCAGAGGTGGGGGGATGGATTAAATAGGTGATAGGGATTAAGGAGTGTACTTGTCATGATGAGCACCGGATGATGTATGGAAGTGTTGAATCACTATATTGTACATTGAGACTAATGTAACAATGTATATTATCTACACTGGAATTAAAATAAAAACTTAATTTAAAAAAAAAGCAATGCAAATTCTGAGACCCCACCCCAGACCTACTGAATCAGAATCTACATTTTAATAAGACCTCTAAGTGATCTGGATGCACATGAAAGTTTGAAAAGCACTGATGTACTAGTGGTCCAGAGTAGAGTCGCCACTGTCAGGACTTTCCAATTTTTTTTTTTTAAAGATTTTATTTATTTATTTGACAGAGAGAGATATAGCAAGAGCAGGAACACAAGCAGGGGGAGCAGGAGAGGGAGAAGCAGGCTTCCTGCCCAGCAGGGAGCCCGATGTGGGGCTCGATCCCAGGACCCTGCGATCATGACCCGAGCCGAAGGCAGACGCTTTAACGACTGAGCCACCCAGGTGCCCAGGACTTTTCAATTTTTAGCAATGACTTCTTCTCACAATCTAAAAAGGCTGTTGGAGCACCAGCCACCATATTTATGTTCCTGCCAGCAGAAAGAAGTAGTATAGTGGCAGGAGTAGAGGATAAAGATACACTCTCACTTTTAAGGACAATTTTCAGAAGTCACACATATTTCTCCATATCTTATTGGCCAGAACTTAATCACATGGTAACACCCAGCTGAAAGGAATACTTAAAGGTAGTCTTCATTCCAGATATTCTTATAACATCTAATAGTCAGGAGGGTTTATTACTGAGGAAGTAGGAAAGAGTGAATATTGAGAAACAGCCAGCCCTTTCTGTAACATGGAGCCTTGGGCATATTACTTACCCTCCCTGAATCTCATCTTCTTCTATGCAAAATATAAATAATAATACATAAGTTATTTTGAAGATAAGATGAATGTAAAATGTCTCACACATAGTAAGGACTCAACAACAAGTAATAGCTTTTATTATGTGAGAAGTGCTTCAGAAGCTCAGTCTTTATATAGCATATAATGCTGGCTTAAAAAGTAAGAAGTAAATGTTATTGAAAATATTAAAATTTATTTCATAAATTTTATCTTTTAAAAACAGCTATAAACAGATCCTGTGGAAGGTTTTATTGACCACAATAGCATTTTCTCTTCATTGCAAAATGGCAGTCCTACCCCGCATACTTCATCACTCCTGAATGAGGCTCTACATATGAGAAAAAAACAGCATAGCCTAGGAGTTAGGAGGTGGACTCTGAAGCCAGAAAGTCTGAGTTTAAATTTGACTCCATTACTTTATAGCTGTGCAATCTTTGTCATCGCTTTTCAACTTCTGTAAAGCTAAAATAATAATACCCACATCATAGGGTTATTATGAGGATTACTTGAGTTAATATGAGTAAAAACACTTAGAAAAGTGCCTAGCCCACACTAAGAATTATATAAGTGTTAGCTATTTATTTTCAGCCATGCAACTTGGGGTGAATTATGTGCTAGGAAAAGTCTTTTTCGCCAATAAGACTTTTCTCTTAATAATGCATCAGTTTACCAACTAGGATTTAGTTAACATGCAAAGGTCACTCACATAGCTAATTCTTGGCTTTAGAAAGTATATGAAAAAAATCAATGAATACACAATTAAAAAGAAAAGGAATTAAAGTTTTCATATTACCATTGCCATCTCTCTTAGGAGGCTTCTTGATAAATACTCACTGATACTGCAATCAATAAAGGGAAAGATTTGAAGATCACACCTCTCATGAAATAGGCAGCAAATGGAGAGAAAGTTCATTTAAATCCTCTAGGATATAAAAGAATAGTTAATTTCTGATCAAATATTTACTTGAATGAGGGTGATTCAAAAAATGCCTTGGTTATAACAAGTGGAAGGTTTTCCCTTTGACAGGGGACAAGTTCCTGCCCCATTTGCATGCATGTGGTTTATATTGTTCTTACCTAATGAGATACAGAATACCTCCTAAACATTGACACATTAAAGGCATGCTTCACTCAGCATGAAGGTTTGAGACATCAAGGATACCTTGAGCATCCTCGGATTCCAACAACTTGTCAGACAAATTAGCACCTTCTCAACCAAGGGTAAAATTGAGTTTCACATTTCTCCCTGGTGCAGGGGGGTGGAGAATGAAGAAGAAAATCACTCTGGTTTAATACTTCCCTTGCTCAGACAAATACAGAAAGCCTTATCATCTCTGTATGGCTCTCCCTGACCTCCTGATTTTTAATTCATTGGTTTTAAATGATCCTTGACAGTCGAGATCCTTTTGTCAACTCCGATGTGCTTACCGCAGAAGACAGACACTCTGGCCTTTATTAGTCAAGGCTATTTCCGTTTGTATGCATTTAACAGGCTAATCTTAAAGAAATTTAACTTGTGCTACTATGTGATGAAAAAATATATAATACATCATAAATGAGATCACACTTTAAATGTCATATATGGTCAATTTTTTTAAAAATTTATAGGCATTTAAAAAAATTCAGTTGAGTCCAGTTTGTGAGCCGAGTTAACCTCTTCAGGTAATAAGAGGATCCCACTAACAGCTTTAAAATTCCTCCGTGGAAGCTTGAGAAAAATGCCTAGGTAATTCTATACAGGATATATCATGGTCATCCTTTTTTCTACAAATAACTTTTCATTTTGTAAAGTAGAATGAAATATATGAAAAATGCTTTGAAAAGTATTTTGTTCATTATTGTTATGATAGTAAAGCCATATCTTTCTAGAGAGTAATCTTATAGGACCCCTAAGCTTCAAAAAAAAACTTGAGAAAATTATCCAACATCCAAAAAAGAACCTCTCTGTGGCTAATCAAACCCTACACACCTAGCAATAGATGGACGTTGAAAAACAAAGCTTACGTGAATAGGGAGGACCTCACCCGGGGAGGGAGGATGTTCTTTGATGGGCTGATGGGCTCGCTTGCTCTGGGGGAAGAAGGATGAGCTGTTACCGACAGCCAGTACCTATTCTTACGAAAGCACTTTTTTCTGTGGAACTTAAAGCAGGTAGGACAATGAAAAAAATGCAGAAAAGAGGCAAGGAGAAGATAACGAGAGAAGAAGAATCAGGGAATTAGAGAACTGGAAGAAATCTGGGAAATCATCTCCTCTAATGTTTTTTGTTTTTCAGAAAATAGGAATCTAGAGGCACTGAGTAACGTTCCCATAATCACCTCATTACCCTGACTCCCAGAACAATGTTTCTGTATTTTCCAGCAATGCTTCAGGGGTCAGCGGTAACAGTGACCATGGTGGTAGATGCAGCAAAGGCCCCATATAAACATCAGGGGTAGGGGCCCGACCGCAGAGGCTGTGGCCAAGAAGACACTCAACAACAGAGGACCAGAACGTGCGACAGCTCTGTGGAAGGAGGCCCCTCGGTGCAGAAGCAGGATGGAGGGACACTTAGCTCCCGGCAGCCTTGGGACCATCCAAGAGCCACTTCAAGGACATAAATCATTTAGAACACAGCTCTTCCATCGCCTGGGAAGCTGAATCAATCTCTGTTAACATTTTCACCATCTCCCTGCCCTCCCACTGAGTTCCTTCTTTGATTCAACCTATAAACCCAGGTGTTGTTCAGAAATAAAATATGAGGAGAGATTACCTGAGAAATTTATCACACAGACGCTGGAAACAAGTAGCTTTATTATGTCCTTAAAAAGGAATTTTAAACATGGGGTAAAAAGATTTTAATATTCTTTTTACTTGCGATTCAGATGAAACTAACATTTGTTGTATGTCTATTTTGTGCCAGGAACTGTGCTAAGGGCTTTCATCTAGAATATTTTATTTCCTTTTCACAGTAACACTGCAAGTCAGAGTCTTATTACAACCTAGCTGGGGAAACTGAGATTCAGAGATGCTGCAAAATACAATCCAAAGTCATGCTGAGCTGAGTTACTAACCAGGGATTTTTCCCCCATGACTTCTGACCTTCAGTTCTGAGCTTCTCCACAATATCATGCTAATAAAGAGACACATCTAACAACAAAAGTATATTAGCTATGGAGGAAGATAGCCCTGGACCCAAATCTCAGTTTGAAACTCACTAACCATGAGATCATGAATGAGTGACTTAACCTCTCTCTGCTTCTTTATCTTCTTTGTAAAACAGGGAAAATAAAACCTGTCTTGAAGAGCTGTTGTAAGGATTACATGACTCTAATTATAGAACTCAAACCAACTCATCTTACAAAATAGGTGATGTGTGTACATTTTTGTCCATTTTTTTACTGCACTAAAAAACCCAGGCACTCAAAGAAGTATTTGGCATATAGTACATGCTCAATAAATATTTGTGAAATAAATAAAAATGAAATCTCCTGACATACAGTAGAAGTTCAATAAATGACAACTGTTATCCAAAGGATGGAGAAAATTTTTTCTGATATCATTTTTGCAAAATTATCACCTCCTTATAATGAATAATATAGAGATTTTAAAATAAGCTCTTCCCTAGCAAAAAGTCTTCAAATGGTAATAAATTCTCAGTCTTCGATACGCACTAAAAGATGGAACCAGGAAGAAGAATCTGTCCAGGTTAACAGTGAGGTGACAACATGGTTGCTATTTTGCCAGTTACTCCGAATAGTATATGCTAACCAGAGAAGAAAGACAGCAAAAGGGAAGATGATTTCTAGACACTGGAAAAAACAATTGGGAGAAAGTGTGTTAAGCAATCAACTCACTAACCCATTTAACTAATCATTTACATTAGTGGTGGACTACTCATCATTCATTCATTCATCAACAGTATTTACTTACTTTTTCTCTTCCAGTCCCAGCCCCTTCAGGAGCCATGAGCTTCAGTGCCAAACTGGCCAAATCCAAGAACCACACCACGCACAACCAGTCCCAGAAATGGCACAGAAATGGTGTCAAGAAACCCCAATCACAAAGAGAGGAGTCTTTTAAGGGAGTGCACCCCAAGTTCCTGAGAAACTTCCACACTGTCAAGAAGCACAACAAGAAGGGCCTGAAGGAGTACACATGTTCAGCCTGAGGCCCTCCTAAAGTCCCTGGAGGTCAAGCCCAAGATCCAAAAGGGCATCAGCCACAAGCTCCATCAGCTTGCCTACACGACCCAGTCCAAGGTCAGGAAACATGCTCATACCCACATTGCCAAGGGTCTCAGGCTCCGCCAGCCAAAGGCCCAGGCCAAGGCTCAAACCAAGGCCCAGGTTGAGGCTGTAGCCCCAGCTCCAGTTCTAGCTCCAGCTCCCAAAGGCACCCATGATGTCTCCAGCATGGAGGCCTGTGTCTGCCATTGTAAGAATGGAAGGACTGGTGTGAGCCTAAGGACTGCTGTCCTTCTGTGCTATTTGTACAAGTAAGCGTGAGGCAGGAAAAAAAATTAATCTGAACAAACTCTACTCTTCTTGACATTGTTAGAATCCAAAAATACAGTATAAAAAGTACAGCCTCCCTTTTTCAAGTATCTGGCAACCCAGTGAGTCGAATAAGGGCCCCAAAACATGTGTGCCAGCCTGAAGGATGCAGGAAAGGCATTCCACAGAGTAATGCAAGTAGCATTACACTGAATTTGGAAAGGTAAGTAACTTTTCAAGGGAATAAACCGGGGCATTTCATGCTAGCAAAGAAACAGAATCTTGAGAGAAGTCAGTCTGTGCATATAGTTACAAAGAAATCCAAAGGCTAACATCTACTGACCTACTGGACAGAGATGAGTTTAACTAGTTAAACAACATCTACACACGAATGGCTGTGTGCCGTGCAACGGAGGGTTTAGATTTTATGCTGTAGAGATTTGGGACACTTGACAAAGGTGATTGCAATATATTCAGGTTAAAGTCTTAGCACTTCCCTAGGACATAATAAGCACTAAGTAAATGGTGGGAATTAGGATTTTTGTCTCCTTTTTTCCTTGTCTTCTTTATTCCATCAGCCACCTAGTGGCAGTAATTTCTCTTAGATTTGTCCTCTTTTCCTTAGTCATCTTCTTCCCTTCTAAGATATTATCATTTCTTGCCTGGATTATTTTGATCGTTGTCTCTTAACCAGTTTCCGTTTCTCAGTCCACTCAAACTCATACTAATATTTCTATCTGACTGATCTTCAAAATTTCACTCTTTGTAGGCCATTTCTTAGGGTGGGGCTCGGCAGGGTAACTTAATGTTAAATCACATCACGTTTCAGTTAATCAGTCTAAAATTTTACCCTGCAACAGATGATAATTGCTGCCCTATTTCTGTTGTGCTGCTGTTTGTCGTTTGCTTGCTGTTCTTCAAAAATCTTCCATGTTTACTCGAACCCGTCTCCTGTCTCCAAGCACTTGTACTGCAAGCCTGATACTGGCCACACTTTAAGGCTCAGGTCAAGTTCACTATGTCAATCCACACTGGCCCCCCTTTGCCATAACCCTGTACTAATAATATACAGTGATGGTTAATTTTATGTGTCAATTTGACTGGGCCACAGGATGCCCAGACCTTTGGTCAAACATTATTCTGGGTATGTCTACAAAAGCGTGTTTCTGGATAAGATTAACATTTGAATCAGTAGACTGAGTAAAGCACCTTTCCCTCCCTAATTTGAGGGGGCCTCAACCAATCTACTGAACATCTGAATAGAACAAAAGACTCCAAAAGAGGACTCTTCCTCCATGACTACTTATGCTGGGACACTGTGGGGGTTTTTTGGCCTTCAGACTCTGAAACACAGGCTCTTCCTGGGTCTTAAGCCTGCCAGCTTTTGGACTAGAACTTAACATCACCTGCTCTCCTGGTCTTCAAGTGTTCAGACTCAGACTAGAACTACACACCAGCTCTCCTGGGCCTGGCTCTCCAGCTTGCTGACTGCACATCTTAGAATTTCGCAGCTTCCAGAAACATGTGAGCCAATTCCTTATAATAAATCTCTTCGCTACTTTTGGCTAAAGATGGAAATCAGCTAATGATATTGGAACTCATGTCAAAACGGATTAAAAATAAGAGACAATTCTAATTTGGCTTCTGACCCAGATGACCATGGGAAGTGCTGGCCTGGCAAAATGCTTCTAAGACTACAATAACACTTCCCATTTAAAATGGGTGAGAAGTAAATGTGCTTGGGAAAATTTTGACTTTTTTTTACTTTCCATTCTACCTGGAATAAGTACATCAGAGCAGTTATTTGAATTCATAATCAGTGGGCTTGGACATTTTTACTGAGCTATGACATCATTATACTAAAGGTTCCTAATTGCTTTTTTTTTCTTTTTAAGTGTAGGTGGTACAGCAATCTTTAAAAGTCATTACCCAGCATGGGGCACCTGGGTGGCTCAGTCGTTAAAGCGTCTGCCTTCGGCTCAGGTCGCGGTCCCAGGGTCCTGGGATCGAGCCCCACATCAGGCTCCCTGCTCGGCGGGAGGCCTGCTTCTCTCTCTCCCGCTCCCCCTGCTTGTGTTCCCTCTCTCGCTGTGTCTGTCTCTGTCAAATAAATAAATAAAATCTTTTAAAAAAAATAAAAGTCATTACCCAGCAACTACATGTCAGGTGGAACCCTAGACTTGATGCTAGACCTGAGACAATCAGCAAATCTAAATAAAATCTGAAGATGACTAAATAGGATGAAATCACTGTGAATTATATGATTTTGAGAAGACAGGTGAAGGACATACAGGAATTCTTTGTACCATTTTTGCCACATTCTTGTAAGTCTAAAATTATTTCAAAATAAAAAATTAAACATTTTTAATTAAATCACAAAGTCTTAGGTACTTTAACTAATCTCCTTAGGCACGCCACAACTTAGACAATTCTCTCCAGAGCTAGGCTCACAGCTGAATAAATTCATTATCATCATGATTTATTTTTCTTAATTTGCCATTTCCCACTTGCTGTGGCTGAAGTATTCAAATCGAGGTCATTTCCAATCCTGTGTAAGGGAAAAGGAAGCTGTTGAAAGTGGGATGTGACCAATGCCACAAGAGTCCCAGTGTGCTCTGACCGGTTGCCCAGGATGTGCTACAATCAGGAAACAGAGGGACCCGCTCCTGTCTAATGTTTGCACAGCCTAAGCATTTGCAAAACAAGACAAAAAGACACAGTGGTATGAAATTTCCCAAGGAACCTCAAAATGTCATTCCTAAGCAGAAAGCAAACAAGGCGAGTTGTAACAAAAAGATAGAAGTAGTTTCTTGGTCTATTGTCCCCCTTAGGTACCAGCACTATTTGGCCCTGCCATTTCTGGCTAGAAACCCATACCAAAAACCAGGATGACCATCTACTCTTGGTTTCAGGTAACACAGATTCTAAATCTCATGCCATTCTGTCAGTTATATTCTATAAACCAGCAATCAAACAGCTAGAATGTTTATGCATCACTTACAGCAGAAAAGGTTTTTCTTTCCTTCTTTCTTTCTTTTTTTGGGAGGGGAGGGGGCATGTTTCTAGAGGAAAATAAATCAGTAATCAGTGGTGTATGAAAGAAATACTTGAGGGGTGCCTGGGTGGCTCAGTAGGTTAAGCACCTTACTTGATTTCGGCTCAGGTCATGATCTCAGGGCTGTGGGATCGAGCCACACGGTTGGGTTATGCTCTCAGTGGGGAGTCTGCTGGAGACTCTCTCCCTCTCCTTTTCCCTCTGCCCCCCCCATCACTCTCTCTATATATATAAAATGAATAAATATTTTTTTAAAAAAAAGAAAGAACTACTTGAGCCCCTCCCCCAACCCCTAAAAGCAGATCATAAAACAAGGGTTTTGTCTTTGATAACCAGTCTTACCTTTTCTGTTCTAGTCCCCTCACTTCAGGAGACCTGCACTTTTTGGTTCCCAGAAAGTCTTGCTTCTATCAAAACCAGAAAAGATCTGATACTTATATTTACCTTCCTGCCCATATCCCCTTATACCTAGATGTTAACTCTTCCAAGTGGGTTAAGACTTTAATTTTGTGGAATGAAAAGCTTTGTGTCCTTTTAAAAGGAACCAGCACGTAGATAGGGGAGGTGGCAGGAGAGACTAGTTCTCCTGAGAAGCAAGGCATTCTTTCCTGACTCCAAAAAAAACAGAGCATATGCACTTTGCTTCTTCTGGAGAACCAAATAAGCTGGATCATAAAGTGAGTCTCCCTAAACCCTTTCTTGGAACAAACCTGAACTCTTTGCTCCCATCTCATTGTCAGGCCCCACATTCTCCAGCTCCCCTGTTCCATGTTCACCCTCCCCTCCTCTGGTTCCATCCCTGCCTGGGGTCTTTCTTCTTCCCCTGCTTCAGAGTCTTTATGTGGTAACTTCCCACCTGCATTACTTCACACCTCACCATGCCACTTTTCCGCTGCTTCAAATACTCCAGCATCCTGAAAAATCCATAGATTAAGATGGGAGAGGGGTGCCTGAGTGACGCAGTCAGTGAAGTGACCAGCTCTTGATTTTGGCTCAGGTCTTGATCTCAGGGTCCTGGGATTGAGCCCCACAAAAGGCTTCGCACTCAGTGGGGAGTCTGCTTAGAACTCTCTCTCCCTCTC
>NC_138374.1:111415285-111424336 GCF_054177405.1 Leptonychotes weddellii
GGGGGGGGGGTTTGAGGTGAAAGTAACCACTGTAGTGAACAACTAATATAAATATTTTACCAAAATAAAATACATTTGAGTATACCTGAGTGGCAGTAATGGTAAAAGTGAGGATGAAACAAAACAAGTTATTTGGAAAATTTTGTTGATTATGAAGAGAAAGTTACTCAATAAAAATTCATGTAAAGGGCGCCTGGGTGGCTCAGATGGTTGAGCGTCTGCCTTCGGCTCAGGTCATGATCCCAGGGTCCTGGGATCGAGTCCCACATCGGGCTCCCGGCTCAGCGGGGAGCCTGCTTCTCCCTCTGACCCTCTCCCCTCTCATGCTGTTTCTCTCTCGCTCGCTCTCTAAAAAATAAATAAAATCTTTAAAAAAAAATTCATGTATAATTATTATAATTATATTGATAGATTTTAGAAGAATTATAGAAATTCTCATTCAATGTCCCATATTCTAATTAAAAACTTTTACTTCCAAACTCAAGAGAAGAGGTGTGAATCTTTACTAGCTGTGTGTTCTCAGGCAAAAAGGTTATCTTCTCTGGGCCTGAGAGAAGGCTAGGGTTATCTGAACACAGCCAGTCTCTCAGATTCTAAGGTGGGATGCACAAATCTTTCAATCTATGCTTATTTATAAGGTGATACCAAGTTGTTTGTAAATTTCAATAAATACATTAGACTTAATGTAAATTTTATTTCAACATAAGAACAAAACCTTTGGTTTATGGTTCATTAGTTTTTCATTAGAGTATCATTCTCTGCTCTTGTAGCAAAATTCATAATTAAAACAAAGAAATCCTACCTTGTGGGTATGCTGTCTTACTGACACATGTTTACGACATTGTGTCTGTGACAATAAATGACCAAGTTCATACTTCTTGGTCAGACCCAGAGACTCTTGGAGTCCCCTCTTGTGAGTTTGTGAGTTTTCCCCCAGTGCTTTGAGATCACCAATGTTGGGTCTTTTCTATCCCCCCTCTGCCAAGGCTATCAAATGAGGGGCCACCAATCACCCAAAAGAGAAAAGCCACACTCAGCTACAGGATAATGTATCCTTCACTGAAGAATGTAGGACAGCAAGTGTTCAGGCAGGTGAAAAGAAATACAAAAAAATTCCATGTGTATGATACATACCTCTGCTTTCACTGGATACTCATTGTGATTGACTTACAGAAATACTCTCTCCAATTCTAACTGAGCAAGGTTACTTAAATATGACATTTTTAAAGTTTTTTAAGGAGCTAATTAATTCATTTGTTGGTTAAATACAAATAAGGTCCATTTTTATTTTCTTAGCCTCAGGCCTAGACTCTCAGAAGGCTGTTAGGCCTACATAATGACTTCATCTGAATTTCATTTTATTTTGAGGCTACTTTGGAACAATTACATGACTGATTAATATTAGTCATCTCTAAGGAATCTCAGACCACGTTCCCATCTGTAAATAGGTACCCCTGCCTGTCCTACTTTCCTCTGGGTCACCACCTATATGAAGGAGTTGAGAATTCCGCATTTATGGGTTGACAATGTTACTGACATTTTGGATCTTTTTGTGGATCTGTTCCTGGTAAGTTAATATAAGTTACCGTACAACCAAAGTGTAGGAAATTTTACTGCATTTATAAATTTAAAATTAAACTGAGTCTATAAAGAAAAATAAAGCTTGATTTGAGTCACATCATTTAGAAATAGCCTAATATCCCAGCAGCCTCCTGATGATCCTCCTTTCGCCTGATCTAGCCTGAGTTAACTCCAATTAGGAAGTAACAATTAGTGGCCTTTCACACTAGTCCTTGTTAATGAACAACGCACTCCAGATACACTGGGAAACTCAAAGAAGTCATGTTATTTGGTCAGTAAGTCCCCTTTGTCAATGAATAATACTATGAGCCTCCCAGACAACAGAATAAAACATCTTAGATATTAACCTAGCATTTGCCTGACTCAGCATAATCAGTGTAGTTTTTGAAAGGGGGAAATTGCTTTTACAGGCTCTCTTGTCCTGAAAAAATTAGTCTTAGGGATTTTCTTCACTCCATCCTAAGCCAATCTTTCTCTCTTATTTTCCCTTTTCTTCATTGCCTTTCAGTTCATCCACTATCCGACCCTACCTCCATTAATTGCAAAGCACTAAATTGGTAGAGAACAATGAATGTACTTTGTAGGTCAGCAAACTGGAAACTAATTTCATTCATTAGGTAAAAGCACTACCTTTCCCCCTTCAATAAAATTTTGCCATGATTTTTTATGATTCCACCCTGCATTTCTAAAAAATGTCTATGTTTAAAACCCTGTGAGTTCTCTGAATGAAAATACTTACCCCTTTTTTAAAATTACAACTAAAAAGTCTAGGGGTCCAGTTGCAAATCACCCAGAGGGCTCAATACATGAGAGAAGGGTTTGCATAATTTGTTTATGGGCAAAGGCAACAGTTTACAGCATAGGATGCAAATAGGAAGTTTCATCCTCTGCTTCTGGATGATCACTCTGAAACTGGAATCCATTTATTTAAGCCCTTAAAATAATAAACGCTATATACATCTATGCATCTTAGAGATGGAAAGTGGGAGCTGATGTGTTCCCAGCTGTGGCTCTAATGCTAAAAAACTGTGACCTTTCTGGGGCAAAAATCACTTTACTCATCAAGGTGCAACTGACCTAGACTAAGGAGTCGAAGAAGGCTTCCCTGAGGAAAATATTCTTAATCTGAAGAATGAGTAGAGGTCAAAAGTGAATTATGGCAAAGGAATGGTGGGGATTCTAAACATAGGGAGCAATGTGAGCAGGGACATAGCACATTCTTGGAGTCTGAGTCCAGATCACTAAGAACAAAAGGGGAAGCTGCACTTCCTTCTATCCCTAACACTAGAGATATAAGTGATGGCCAAGGCAGGGAGGTTTTGTGAGCCATCCACTCCTTGGGAGTAAGAACATGCTCAATTTCATATATTATCTCCCCTTTGTTTCATGCCCCTTAGACCTAGGAACCCAGCCATGAATTTTTTTTCTTCATATCTAATTAGAAATTTCAAACAAAGCTGCACTGATATTTGCCTTAGGTACCAAAAGTGGCAGCTGAGGCTAAAAGGTGCTTCGTATCTGCATCCAGATAAGCTGCTGGATGTCTCCAACTAACTCTTGGCCTTTGGCTCCATCAAAAGAGGAGAGTTAGATGCCAGTTCATGGAGGATAAGAATTCTAAGATATTAGCCTACCTTCTTTTTTTCCTAACATGTTCCCTTTTACTTTCAAGCAGTTGTGGGTTCCATGATCTCTGCTATAAGGAAGGGATATAACAGGCAGAAGAAAAAAATAAAATCTGGAAAGATACATGCTTTCTGAAAGAACATAGCTTTAGAGAAACCTAAAGAACTAGGGTTTGGCTGTTTAATTTTAAATAAATTAATTTAAATAAGATTTAAAATTCTATTGCTCAGTCACACTAGCCACATTTCAAGTGTTTGGTAGGCACACGTGACCGTAAGCTATCTATAGTGGACAGCACATATATAGAACATTTCCATCATCACACAAGCTCTAGTGAACATTGCTGGACTAGAACAGAGGCAACATATTTGTGAGACACGGACGGACAAGACAAGTAGAGTGTATCCTCTAAGAAACTACCAGCTTCTGTCTTTGAAAGAGCAGAAAAAAGACATTTATGCTCCCTCTTCCCTTAGTAATCACCCAAAACAACAACAAAAATAAGAAACTGAAATGTAAATGCCATCATTGGTGCAACGATGAGATGCTGTAACCCCAAACCACAATATATAAGGAAAGTCAGCAAAGATCTAACAGACATGTGAGAAGATACCAGGAAGACATCTGTGGCTGCAGATTTTGGAGAAGCATATAGAGCAGTTGTCAAAGCAAGTGATCAAGGCTAAAGAGTGACTCCAGCAAGCCCTTTCCTTGAATGAGAATTTGGGGGGACTGGTGGAAGGAACTTCCTAGGATCACATCTGGCGAAGAGGAGAAGCAAAAATCTAGAGCTGAATAAGGAATGTTCAGATGCTTGGTCACTGCTGAAGACCATCTGCCAGGACGCGAGCTATGAAAAGAGAGGCTCTGGAGAGCGAGCAACCATGTAACTGCATATCTCCTTCAGTGGGGGGAAAATAAGTGTAAAAGAACTCACTCAGCTGCATAAACTTGTGCCATAAGTAATTCCTAAGAACCCAGGTCCTGCTAGCCTAGGAATCTGCCCTGGACTTGTTCTCCACAAACTTGCAAAGAGCTGATCCAGAAAGAACTCATCTCATTTAAAGATTAATCATCATAATAATTATAATAATGAAACAAGCACAGGATCTGTAAACAGATAATATAAAAAGAAGAAGAAGAACATGGAGGAGGAGGGGGAGAAGGGGGGAGGAGAAGGAGGGGTGGTGAAGGAGGAGGAGGAAGAAAAGGAGCAGGAAAAACAAACAGCTGAAAAAGAAAATTCACCAGAAAAACACTGCCATGTTACAGATGAATACTGATACCCAATGTATTTCTAGAAACTGAATAATAATTAATAATAATTCTTGGGCATCTGACTCTTGGTTTTGGCTCCAGTCACGATCTCAGGGTCATGAGATCGAACCCCACATTGGGCTCCGTGATCAGCGTGGATCCTGCTTAAGATTCTCTCTCCCTCTCCCTCTGCCCCTCCCACTCGTGTATGCTCTCTCTCTCTCTCTCTTTCTCTCTCTCTCAAATAAGTAAATAAATGCCATCATTGGTGCAACGATTCTTTATTTAAAGAATAATAAAAATTCTTTAAAACAAGAGCTAAAGTACAGATCAGAGAAGACAGTGCAAGAAAATAAAAGATGAGCCATCAGGGTTAAGGAAATATTGGAAGGAAAAACCCATCAAGTAAATGAAAGCCATGATGGAAACAAAACAGAGCATGCAGCTGCATAAAACATGGGAAACAAAAAGAGAGCAATTTCTTTAAAAGTGAGCAAAATAAAATAAAATGAACAATGAAGAATAAGACAAATAGAAAGGAAAAAATACATAATTCAAGGAAATATTTCTATACACAGGAAAACTTATTGGAGAAACAGCAGTATTTCATTAACAGAAAAGAAGGGTATTAAGTGACTTTAAAAGTACACACAGTGGGGGCGCCTGGGTGGCTCAGTCGTTAAGTGTCTGCCTTCGGCTCAGGTCATGATCCCAGGGGCCTGGGATCGAGTCCCACATCGGGCTCCCTGCTCGGCAGGAAGCCTGCTTCTCCCTCTCCCACTCCCCCTGCTTGCGTTCCTGCTCCCGCTATCTTTCTGTCAAATAAATAAATAAAATCTTAAAAAAAAAAAAAAAGTACACACAGTGCACAGATATTGTCATCACTCCTCTCATATTCCTTGGGCCCTTCAGTATCTTCTCACTGACTTCACCAGTACCAACAACATCTCCATGCCTGAGGTGGTCCCTCTAACTATGGAAGACTTTCTGCCCATGTATGAGGGGGGCCAAAAGGGCCAGAGGATTAACAGTAATTATTAATAATTTTATCGTACTGATTAATATTTACATCTTAATTAAAGTGAAAGGTAATGATTATAAAACTTGAGTAGCCAGCTCAAGCCAGCTATGCCAGTAAAGGGCACTATTAACACGAGTCAGGTCCCTAGGAGAGGCTAAGTGGAAAGGCTCTATGGCTCAGCCTGTATTTAGTTACCCTGAGAGTTTACAAGAACCTTCCTGGGGAAACATGTGGGCAGGGCTGTAAGGTCTGGCCAGAAAAGAACT
This sequence comes from Leptonychotes weddellii, assembly GCF_054177405.1. Classification (NCBI taxonomy): domain Eukaryota; kingdom Metazoa; phylum Chordata; class Mammalia; order Carnivora; family Phocidae; genus Leptonychotes; species Leptonychotes weddellii. The sequence continues at coordinate 111,421,037 of NC_138374.1, forward strand.
TCAGCACCATCAGGGCCTCTGGCAAAGATGTAGCATGGGCCAAGTCCTGGACATCCAGCAAGAGTGTGGGAGGGAAGCAGCTGAGATCATGACCGGAGCCAAAACCAAGAGTCAGATGCCCAAACGACAGCACCACCCAGGCACTCCAAGAATTATTATTATGATTAATTATTATTCGGTTTCTAGAAATACACTGGATATCAGTATTCCTCTGTAACATGGCAATGTCTTTCTGGTGAATTTTCTTTTTCAACTATTTGTTTTTCTTGCTCCTTTTCTTCCTCCTCCTCCTTCACCACCCCTCCTTCAGAAGAAGGCTAGGTCGTAACAGAATAGACAGTGAAATGGGTGCGTTCGGTGTGTCTAGGTTGCAGGAATGGAACACAAGGGGAGATGACTCGTCTACCAGGTAGCGAGACTCACAGTGTGGTAGTATGCCGGGCCAAGGACAGACAAAAAGACCAATGGGACAGACCAAGAAACCAGACACAGATCCCCCCCACCACACATATATACATGAATACTTATAAAATTAGCATTGCAGAGCAGTCTGGAAAGAGTGCTGTCTTCAATTAATGGTTCTGGGTCAATTAAATTTCATATGGAGAACAATTAAAACTTGACAGCTAACTTAACAGCTAAGCGTATATGTTTTAAAACACAATTTCAAATGGATTATAGACATAAATTTCAAGGGCAAAACAAGTGTTTAGAATGAAATGTGGAGATTTTGGACTAGGGAAAGATTACTTTAGATGGAACACGAAAATACCAATGTTAAAGGAAATTTGACAAATGACATCAATTGAGTATAAAATAAACATTCATTTTTTTTTTTTAACCAAAACCAAGTTACATTTATTGATGGGGCCCACCCCTGCTGTCCAGGGGAAAGGAGGTCCCCAAGGAGCCCCCTGGGACAAAATAGAAATGACAAGAAGGGCCTATACAGGAAAGAACGTCTCTGAGGTCCTTGCGTGTTTTTTTTGTTTTTCTTTTTTTATAAAATGAGAGTCCTTTGTGCCGGGCTTCCCAGCTGTCCAATAAACATTCATTTTAAAAAATTCTATCAAAAGAGTGTAAAAACCCACCATGAAGTGGGGAAGGCATTTATAATACAAATAACTTTTTAAAAAGGCTCATATCCAGAATATATAAATAAGTTTTACAAATCAAAAAGAAAAATATAGAAACTCTAAAAAAAAAAATGGGGGAAAAAAAATCCCTGGTGTCTTAATCTGTTTGGGCTGCTATACAAAATATCAGACACTGGGTGGATCAGAAACAACAGAAATTTATTGCTTACGGTTCTGGAGGCTCAAAGTCCAAGATCAAGGTGTCAGCATGGTCTTGTTCTGGTGAGGACTGACTTCCTGGTTCATAGCCTGCAAATTCTTGCTGTGTCCTCTCTGTGTCCAGGGCTAGGGAGCACTATGGGCTCTCTCTCTCTCTTCTATTGAAGTATAATTGGCATAAAATATCCTATTAGTTTCAGGTGTACATCACAGTAATTCAACATTTTTATACATTATGAAATGATCTCCATGATGTCTAGTTACCATCTGTCACCAAAGTTATGACAATTATTGACTATATTTTCTATGCTGTACATTACACAGGATCTGTTTTATAAAAGCATTAATCCCATCCATGGGAGCTCCACTCTCATGATCTAATCAGCTCCCAAAGGCCCCACCTACTAATACCATCCCCTTTGGAGGCTAGGATTTCAATATATGAATTTGAGGGGAACACGAACATTCAGAACCATAGCACCTGGTCAAGCACTTCCCAAAAGGAAAAACAAAAAGCAATCATTCAACTGACATGAAAACTTCAAAACAGATCAGGGAATTGAGACTTAAAGTATAATGAGTGACCACTAACTAGTCCATCACAATGGCCAAAATTAAAATGTCTGGCAATACTAAGAGTTGAAGTATAAAGTGTTGAGCAATGATTACTTTCATACTTTGCTTATGGGAATATAAATTGATGTAACTACTCTGAAAACCAGTTTGATGTTATTTAAGCTAAAGATAACCTTATAACCTTAACCTTATAACCAGCAATTCTACTCCTAGTATATACATAAAATGAGGGTCAGCAAACTAGGGCTCTATAAAAATAAAGTTTTACTGGAACACAGTATACATATTCACTTACATATTATGTCTATAGGTGCTTTCTCACAGATTTTGATAGTTAAGACAGAGATCATATGACCTAAAAAAACTAAAATATTTACCAATCCACTATAGAAAAGCTTGCCAACCTTTTCCCTAAAGAAATGCATATGCATACATAGCAGAAGATTATATAGGAATAGAACAGCAACATAATATTCATAGTAGTCTCAAACTAGAAACAACCTTAGCATCCATCAACAGTATAATGGATAAATTCTGGTTATACTAATATATATTAGAATACTATGCAACAATAGTAATGAACAACCTAGTCGGTTATTACCAACATTCATGAATGAATCTCATACTAAAGCCAAACCCAAAATAATATATAATCTATTATATTTAATCTAATATATAATTCCACTTATACAAAATTCAAAAAAGGTAACACTAAATTATAGTGCTTAAAGATCCACATTCAGTTGGTTAAAAAAAAGGCAAAGAAGCTATTACCATAAAAAGCAGAGTAGTGGTTACCTTTAGTGGAAAGGAGTGAACAGGATTAGGAAGAAACAAGCAAGGAGCTTTAGGATGCTGACAATGTTTGGGGGAGTGTTTGTTTTATAATAATTATGTCAGCTGTTTGTATGTTTTATGCATTCTACTGTCTATGTGCTAATTTTCACAAAAAAGTTTAAAACAAAGTGTAGAGGATTAATAAGCCCTGTGCAGAGGGTGCTACTTGTAATCTACAAGCCTGACTCTAGGGTGATTGGCTGGACTGTTTCAGGGGCATCTTTTTTTTTTTTTAATTTTTTTATTGTTATGTTAATCCCCATACATTACATCATTAGTTTTTGATGTAGTGTTCCATGATTCATTGTTTGTGCATAACACCCAGTGCTCCATGCAGAACGTGCCCTCTTTACTACCCATCACCAGGCTAACTCATTCTCCCAACCCCCTCCCCTCTAGAACCCTCAGTTTGTTTTTCAGAGTCCATCGTCTCTCATGGTTCATCTCCCCCTCCGATTCCCCCCCTTCATTCTTCCCCTCCTGCTATCTTCTTCTTCTTTTTTTTTTTTTCTTAGCATATAATGTAATATTTGTTTCAGAGGTACAGATCTGTGATTCAACAGTCTTGCACAATTCACAGCGCTCACCATAG
>NC_138374.1:111424836-111456615 GCF_054177405.1 Leptonychotes weddellii
CCTACATTTGTATCTTTGGGGTAAATACCCAGTAGTGCAATTGCTGGATCATATGGTAGCTCTATCTTCAACTTTTTGAGGAACCTCCATACTGTTTTCCAGAGTGGTTGCACCAGCTTGCATTCCCACCAACAGTGTAGGAGGGCTTCGGGGGCATCTTCTGATGTAGAATCTTTAGGGTTCTCCCCCCTTCCCCCTCCCCACGGCTCTGATTACCCCACAGAAGCCTCTCTCAACTTCCTGCCTGGAAGCCAAAACAGGTGAGGGAGATGTGTCAGCATTCAAATGTGTAGGTTTACTGGATCCCTTGGGATGGGTAGTGGAGTGTCCACTCCCTCAACTGTCCCCAGGGCCCCCCAGGTACACAGGTGTGGTTTCACCCTCTCCATAGGATAAGCCTCAAAGCAAAGCAGTTGAAAATGGAGAGTCACCTAGCAAAAGGGTATCTGAGGATCTAGCCATTTCTTGAACAGTTTTCAGTAAATTCTTACTTTAGCTCCCTATGTCCTTTTACTCCCACTTCTTGAAGTACCTTGTACTGAACATTTCTGACCTTTTAAGGATTCTACATCTCATTGGTCTGAGCTTTCCACATTTTGAGTGGGGTTTGGCATTTTCAGGTCGGTGAAGTCAGTTATCACTCAACCATCTGCTTTCCAGCATTGACATGTTCTACTTTGTCCCATTTTCTCCATCCTGGTTATGGTTATATATATATATATATATATATATATATAAGAATTTTTATATATATAATATATATATAACATATATATGTTATATCCCTGTACTGTATTTTCACTGCAATTTCAAAAGAAATAAAATTAGATGCATATATTCAATCTTCCATCTTTCCACAGAATGAGTTTGGGTCTCTTAATCTCTAAAATGAACATCATAATAACTATTTCCTGGGGTTGGAGTGACTATTAAAAGAGATTTATATATTTAAAATAACCAGTATCTTTTCCTCTGGCTACTAAAACAGAAGGAGTTAAATTCAGGTGAAATCACACCATACATACACAAACACACACACACACACACACACAACCACACATCCTCATCTCCCCCTCCTCCAGCCCTGGGAAGACCATGCAAATTCAATCAAGGGTAGAATTCAGATGTGGATTATTCAGATAGATGCTTATTCTGAGTGTGGGGCATTCTTAGTCCACAATGAGAAAATATAATTGACTACAGGAACCCTGAGGATATCTAGATAAGAAGCATCAAACTTTCTCTTGAAAGACTATTAAAACAAGACACACATTCATAATCAGTTGTATATCTGGGGAGATATTGGGATTTGAATAGGACAATATTAGTAAGCATTAATAGAATGTGTATATTGCCTGACTTGTGAAATCTAGCAGTAAAAGAAGATCACAGTTCCCTGTTAATTAGGGCCACCTACAGTGTTGGAAACCTTTTTGGATGATCAAAGAAGAGGCATACTTAACCCAGGAGATGTTGACAAGCTCTTCGGCTTGTTAGCATAATATAACTTTCGACTAAGTGCTTGATGTACAAGCTCTTTTATGCTCTGCCATAGTTTTGGTTTAATGGTTTCTGAAGCGATATTCCTTACATAAACAATGAAACTTAAATGGGAATTTGATCGTGCTAGTTCCTATTCAAGTATATCGTTCAATGTTAAATGTCTTTTTATAATATTTCTTCTTACTACAAGAATTATAAAATATTTAAGATACTAAGGATATTTTCCTTTTTGAATCTGCAAATGAATCCATAAAGGCCTATGAGAGATGGGTTCAGATTACATAGGAGATCATCTATTTCCCTCCTGCCCACTTCACAACTGCAATACCCGTCTCTAATGTTAAGCTTCAGGGAATTGAGAAAAATGCATTTTTGGTAAGGGGTCTCAGATCAATGACTTCCTGAGCTGGAGAGGAATTTTTTTAAAGCCTCTGGTCTATATAAATAGTCCGTGTGGCATAGTAGGAAGATCATTTCCTTTGAATCGGATAAATATGCATTCAACTTCCCGCTTGTTATCGGAGTGCTTTGGGGTATGTTACTTGGCCCTTCAGTGTAAAAACAAGGGTCATAATACCAACTTTTAAAGTTGTCTGGAAACAGGAAAAAGAAAAGGTTGATGAACCACCTTGTGCAATTGGACCCTTAATAATAATTTGTAGCTCTTACTAACAAACAAGCACTTGATCCGCATTCTTTTTTCCCTTAAACCAAAAATACAATTCCTTATCATGAAAGGTGTTAACAGATTGGTAGAAAAAGAAATATTTTACAGTATTCGAAATAAATTGATGTGTAGTATCATTAAAATGATTTTACTTCCTTCAACCTACTAACTACTAAAAGGTATCTGTCGATTAAATGCATTTTGTTAACAAATGTCTATTGAGGACATGCATGCTGAACTCACTATGAAGAACCAGGGATATGTGCTTGAGAACCCTTGGACAATCCTGACTCAGCAGGTCAAGGGGCTTTCTGGCCATTCTCCTTGTGGCAGTGGATCCTTCCTCTGTGAGCCTGTGGAATTGGTGACTGTTACTTTCCACATCCATGACGTAATTTATAGCAAGGGAAGGGAGCAAAAGTATATTTTCACTTTACATTTGCACTATGTTGTAAGAATTTCCCATTGCTTCTTGCTTTGTACTATTTCCGTTAGCAAAGGGAGAATAGGCAAAATGTAAAAGCAGTGGATAGTAGAACTGCCCATCATCTTAGATATCGAAGAGGTGGGCAAGTCACTCAAGGGGAGAAGTACAGGTCAGGTGGTGTCCATGAGACTTCTTTGCTGACCCCCCCAACCCGGTCACAGCCCAGCCCCCAAGCTGCACCTCCCCTCCACCCCCCTTCTACAGTTCAGGGACTAGAGGTTAAGGTGTGTGGGGGAGCTTGCCAGGAAATGAGGCTGGAGGAGCAGGCTGGGGCCAGGCTAGAAAGATTAGCCTTCATCCTCTAGGCACCAGAGGTCTTTAGACAGGGAAGCCATGTGATCAGATTAGCTTTTCAGGATGATAACTCTTCATTGTGGAAAATGGACTGTGGAGGGGAGAGACGTGCTAAGGGAACCAATTAGGAGGCTGTTGTCTTATTGGACTTTCTTATACAGTAACTATATGTTATTCTATAAAATATCTCCAAGGACCCCATGGTGCTGTAATTTTTGGTGTTTATTTAATATTCAACACAAACTCCCTAAGCATTTTCCTTCACTCCTCATTAGTATATGTTTAAGTCCCATCCTAATAGAAAATAAAAATGCAATCCAACATAAACTTTATGACATTCATAGGAATTGCAACTCTTTCAAAAGAATTAAATAAATAAAATACACATGTTCACTGCATATGTATATGAAAGTCTTAATTTTGAATTTAAAACAGTGTTTCATTTGCAAATATTTGTTTACTTTGTGTTGCATGTATCAATTTGTTTATTTTCCAACATAAGCTCATATCATAGGTTTAGGCATTAACTAGAAATTAAATTGTACAGCATGAAACTGTGTGACACTAGCCACCTTCATTTATAGCACTCTAAAATAAATTTAAATATACACGTGTGTATATATGGACATATCTTCGAGGTTTCCACTGAGCCTAAACAGTATAATATAAAATTTCTCATAGAATTTGCTCAAGTTGCACTTTGGAAATTCACTCTTTTTAGAAGTTGTAAAGTATTCATAAAAGCTGAAAAAATGTGCAAAAATTTGCATTGATGGATGTTTTCTTATCCTCCATCAGGAAATGATGTACTTGAAACTCATTATAGATCTTCATAGAAACTCGACTGAATGTGCCTTGGGCTTTGTGCTCATCAGCACATACCGAGTTGACTGCATAATTCATATCTCTTGTGTCACATTTAATGTACAACATGTATTTCCTGTTAATTATAAAAATAAAAACACATCATATATTCTAAGAGCATAATTACAAAAATGCTGCAAAAAGTTACATTTGAAGTCTATCATCAAATTTCTCTTTTAGACATATAAAGTGGAAGAGTTATTTTCTCTTGCTTTTTTAAAGTCAGTTTAACAATGCTTCCTTTTTCCCTTCCACCTGACTCTACAGAATGATATAGAGGCTCCATAACATAGGAAACAGGAAATAATAGAGACAGAGGAGTTACCAACTCTATCATCTCGAAACATTTAGACAAATAAATAAAATGAACTCAGGACTTTCCAGGACAGAACCGAGATTGTTCTCTGGATATGAAACCCAAAGCAATTCACTGATTGGTGATTAATTATTTTTTTTTCTCTTTTAAAGGCATGATTTTTTTTTATATGTTTGCAGTTCACGGAAAAACAAAATTCCATAAAGGGCCTGATCCTATTAGCCTCCAGCAGTCAAAAATCTCTTCGATAACATCTCTCTTTAAAAAAGGAAATATATCATGTAATTAAAATTCTAACTACTTAATAATTATAATTTGGCTTGAGAGGACTTTTTTAAGTATCATGTAAAGTTCATAAATCTTGAACTGCATGTGAGGTTATAATCCCTATTGCAGTGTAAGCTTTCACACTTACATATTATACAAGCTCTAGCTATATGAGGTAGCCACCACTCCGGTTACTAATTAAACCGGTATGGTATTAAAAATTAATTAACTACACAATTAATATTGCATACTTGTCATTGGTAGTTATTATGCATCTTTCCCTTGACTCACGGGAGAGAAACTTTTTGGCATTAAACTTTGGTTAATTGATTCACTGCTGAAGAAATGGGCTGGATTGTGAGATAGGCTGTCACCAAATATGACCTTTTCCATGTAGAATCTAGAGGCAGACTTTGCGTTCTCTAAAGTAACTCTGTCTTGCCCCCAAAACCTTATATAAGAAAAGGGTGTGACTTGTTTATTAATATCTATGATTTTGTAAATGTATTCACTTGCTGATTCATTCATTTATCTACTAGTGCCATCAGAAACTAACATGTATATAAAAATGATATAAAAATTTATATTTACAGAAATAGCAAATAGGTTTGCTATGACCAATCACTTCCCATCTCTTGGCATTATCTGCCTACCATATTCATATAAGTTCAGGAAATATTAATAATAATAGCTATTATGATTATAATAAGATCCCATAAATAAAGAAAAGGCATGGTGACCTGTGTGCCAAATATTTGCAGACCTTGAATAAAGCATACAGACAGTATTCCAGAAGTTTATACAAAGTTACAGTGGAGGCACCAAAAACAGAATAATCCACTCACTGTTCTTATGGGGTCATAGAAAAAGTATCTCATGGTAAGTTGAGATGACCCAGAAAAATTCAAGTAGAGATGACCAGTGGTCAACATAATACCCGAAACAGGAACTGAGGACAGAGTGCTGGCCTTTAGATAAAAATTTATGAGTCACCAGCTGATTTTTTAAAAAATATGGAAATGTTTTTTAGGTGGACTAGGTTGGAAAGACATCCCAGGCAAATTTGAGCAAAGGAACATCCTTCTCAATTGTTTTATAGTTCATCATGATAGAAGCATTGGATGTATTTCCTGGGTGGTGAGACGCAAATGATAAAACATTAGAAACTTGACTGCTTAGAAGAAAACATTAAACTAGGATTTTATTCTTCATTAATTTGTATTTCTCGGAGAGGAAATATGCTACCAAACTTACATATTTGCATATTCATATTATACATTTTCATATTTTATACTCCTGGTTGTTAAATAGGTATGAAATTCTATTATTTAGTAAACTATCTGAAGGAAATATTTTCTTTATTCAATTATAACTGCTTCTTTGTGATCCTTATAAAAATTAATATACATTTGAGATAATAATTCCAATGTATCACTTTTGTTTGATAATGAAAAATCTTGACTGATATTTTAATCAACATTTTCAAATATACTTATATAGTTAGGGTTTCCTAACTAATGGAATTCTTGAATAGATGCAGGACAGGCACGCAAGTTTTTAGGTTTTGTGTAAATGTGTCAAGGCATAGCTAAAAAAAAAAAGTTTAGGCTTTTTTATTGAACAAAATTGGTTTCTAAGCCTGGGCAAATTGCTTAAAGTTCATAATGTCTGCTTCTTCTCAACTGAAAAAAATAGGACCCAGTAAGGATGAGATGAGATAAAGCATGTGCAGCTTGAAAATGCTAATAAATCATGACTGTACTATTATTGGAACATATTACTATGGAACAGCGTATCTGTTCTACAAAGAAGCCAAGAATGTGCTGAAATCATGCAATTCCAATCCCAAATTTAAATGTAACATACACTAAGACATATAGCATGTAGTTCCTGCTTTTAAGGAATTTCAATTGAGTGATTAATAAATAAAAGATGTCAACGCCAATTTGCATTAGGAAAAGCAACTAGTGTGCACAATATTATCCAACTGGCATGTAGTCTATCAGCAGTTTACAGATGATGGCTTTTGTAATGCAGGGAAAATATCAACAGAACCTAAATTTTTAAAATTTATTTTTAAAGAGCAACTCTTTCGAAACGATTTTGAAATTATGAAATTAATTACCTGATTGGATTAGTGAATTTAAAGAACTCACAAGGTTTGTTTAAAAACAATTAATTACCTCTTTGACTCAAACAGTTTTATATTTGTAAGTTATTTTTAAGCCCCCAGTTGAGACTATCAATTTCTTTAGTCAAGAGGCTCACTCTCATTAGTCAAATGAGAGATAGATTGCTGTTAGGAATATTCCAGTTTGTCTTCAGAACAGAATCCTCTCTCTCCCCTTTTTCCCTTTTCCTCCTCCCTCCTACAAAGATTTATTTTCCTATTTGTTTCCACTGATCGATCACTAAAGGTCTGTTATTTCACATTCATTAAGACCACGCTGGGTGCAGAACACTGCAGAAGACATTGAGGAACTTAGCTCAGTAGTTTCTGACTGAACTGGGGCTTAATTTTGCTTTTGTTATGCTGCAGTGGGATCAAGAGATTTAGTTCACTCATCACTTTTCTCTTACCTTTTCTGTTAATATTTTGGTTCACTCTCACAAATACTTTAAGTATTCTCTGTAGCCAGAATTAGGCAAATAGTAAAAGACAGTAATTATAATGCAATGGGATAAGGAAATTATTTCCAAGCACAGGATGATGGGGTGTAGAAGATGGGTTTAATCCATCTGGGGATGGGCTGAGAGGAAGACCTCTCGGAGGACATGATATTTAGTCAATGACTTACAAATGAGTACAATTACCCAGAAGTGAGGGTGGGGGTGTTTGTATGTGCGTGTACATGTGTAAGAGACAGAGACAGACATACAAGCAGACAGGCAGGCAGAGACAGAGAAGCTGGGATTGGGAGCAGAGCGGGCATTTCACAAAGAAATGCATGAGCAAAGATGCACATTACTTTTGCTGTTTGCTGCAACTAAAACTGGGGAAGTGAGCAGCTACAAGTCAGATTACAGAAAGCCTTGTATGAAATGTTGAGGTGTATAAATCATAAGTCATAGATATTTATATGGAGAGAGAAAAATGCCCAACCTCACCTCTAGAAGCTCAATGACAATTATATGCAAAGGTTCAGGAAAAGAAACCCACCATATTTATTTTTTCTCTATTATATTTATTCCCTAGGTGATTTTGTCTAATCTCACAGCTTTAAGTACCATCTGTATGCTCCTGACTTCCAAATATTTATCTCTAGCCTCAACCACTGCCCTGATCTCCAAACTTACATCCAGTTGCCTTCCTCTATTCCCAATCGAATGTCTATCAGAGACGTCAAACTTAAGCTCAGTACAGAAATCCCACCACCCCCTCCCAAGCTGTTCCTCCCACATTTCTCCTTATCTCATTAAATGAGCGATTTCTAGTTGCTAAGTCTGAAACCTTGCCTCTCATGGCATTATCTGATCTGCAAGGATATTCTGCTAGCTCATTCATGAACGGGTAATCAGAAACCAACCACTTCAGTGGCACCTGGGTGGCTCAGTTGGTTTTCCATAGGTCCTGGGATTGAGCCCCAAGTCTGGCTCCGTGCTCAGGGGGGAATCTGCTTGAGATTCTCTCCTTCTGGCCCTCCCCACTCTCTCATTCTCTCTCTCTCTCAAATCTTTAAAAAAAAAAAAAAAAAAAAAAAAGGAAGAAATCAACCACTTCCCACCTCCCATCACTGCCAACCGACTTCAACCGTCATCTCCCACCCAGATTACTCCAGCAGTCTCCCAACTGAGCTCCTTGCTTCCAGGCTTGCCCTTCTAAAGCAGAGTCTTCACACAGTAGAGTGAAGCTTTAAAAACAAAAGTCAGATCACATGACTCCCTCCAATGGCTGGCTCCCCACCCCACTTAGAGAAAAGACCAAAGTATTTACCATGAACTACGAGTGTTCTTGGATTGGCTCCTGCTACCTCTCTGACCTTATCTCCTCCTCTCTCCCCACTGCTTACTTCACTTCAACCCCACTGGCCTCCCTGCTGTTCCTCAGACACATCAAGTACTCTCCTGCCTCAGGACATGTGCACTTGCTATTCCCTCTGCCTAGAAGGCTCCTCCCACAGTGCTCTCTTCCTCACTTCTAAGTCTCTTTTCAAATGCCATCTTATTGTTGAGTTCTTTCTTGGCCACTCTATATAAAAGAGCCAAAAGCTCCCTACACACACACACACACACACACACACACACACACACAACTATTCCCCATAATCTATTCTACTTTACTCCATAGCACTTATCAGCATTTGTCCATACACGTATATATCTGTATCTATCCATATCTGTATCTGTATCTATAGTTTATACTTATCTACTGCCCTTTTCTCTCCACTAGAATAAAAATACCATGTGAGCTGGGATTTGGGGCTGTTTTCTTTGCTGCTAAATCCCCAGCTCCTACAACAATGTAACACTCCATAAATTTTTATTAAATTAATGATTTTGAGGCTCCCAAGTATAATACCTCCTGGTGAGATACTCTAGGTTCCTTCTGCCTCTCTCCTCCCAATGCCCCAACCCCTCTCATCCCCAAAACCAAGTCTCATTCATCATTTATTCTTCTCTGTATCCCAAGTACCCAGCACACTCTCTGGCATATCTGGCCATTCAAATGAGACAAAGGAGGGTTTCACTGATCCTTTTACACTTCTGAAATACAATAATCACTACTTCAGCCAGAAACAACTCCTTCATCTTCTAATCCCACTCCAGAGTCATAACTCTCCCTAGTTTACCATTCTAATGATGAGGATACACTGACCCAAGTCACCTCATGCAAGAAGATGAATCAGAGGTCACCAGCCCCATGCAGCAGCCCAAAGTCCACCTTATCTTCCCAGTCACATAGGGTACCAGTCTCCAAATGGGGACCAGAGATAGAATTATTTTGAGGTTACTGAAACTCACACTACAGGGCTCCTCGATGTCATGGACACCATCTAAAGTCCCATGCCTAATGTTCTATTTATAATATTTGAATTTTTTCTCTTAAAGAAAGCCGCACTAAATCTTTAAACATCAAACACCACAAAACCTGGATAAGGTGGGAATTTTCCTAAGACAAAACGGAAGAAGAAAACGTAACCCGTCATGCTTTGAATATGCACGTACCTGGCACCTTCTTGCCTCTCATCTCTTTAGCCACCCATGTGTTCATCAACTTCCTACTTCAATTCCACCTTGTTTGAAAATGCCCAACCTTGACATTTTTGAAACCTGGATGGATTTTGTCTCTTTTCTTATCCCTATACATAATAATGTTCATTCCTATTTTTTTCAAAACTGTTCAGCAGACTTAAAGTTTTGCTTCATAAAATTAGAAAATAATTTTTATTTTATTTCAGGTTTCCCTGTGATGCAGTCTTCTCATTCATTGAGTCATGGCAAGTGTCTTTCTATTGTTTTCTTTTCCTCCTCTTACATTTCTTTTTCTAATGTGTAGGCTTGACAGTCTGTGGAACCTGTGATTTATTAAGGAGGCTACCATTTGTCAGCTTTATCGTTCTTTCTCTGGACTGCTATTCACTGTTATGTTTCCTTTCAAGACCTGACACAGCACTTGGCATTAAAGGCACAAGATGAATAAATGAAATGTAAATCTAAGGAAAATTACCTTTGAATGGCATATGGTGCCTGCTCCCATCAGGAGTTCAAAGCTGCCTGTTCATTCATAAATTTAGAATCCCCAAATTGTACTATTCATAGTCTCACCCACAACAGAGAGTTGTTATAAATTTAACATTTATAGAGTGAAGGCTAGAACCTGGATTGTCCCATGGACTTCATCTAGGGTCAAGTAACTCACAGAATTCTCAATTTCTTAAAAAGATTTTATAAAAGAACTACAGATCTTCAGAGTAAAAGGCACTTAAATTTACAAGGTTAGACATTCAATCAGCCAAAGGCTTCACAGAAATGGATCAAATGCCCTGACATCTAAAATGTGGGATTTCTGGTTGTCCCAGCATTTTATATCCCTATAAACTGTCTTTTAGAACATGATCTGTATTTTAACCAACTGATTTTTGTGGGATTTCAAGAGGGGAAAAACGAGTTACTTCAACAACTTACAAATCAATACAAAGAACTTCACATAGAGCTAACCTCACATTAGAACTGAAAGAACTCATGTTTAATAGGCACACCCCACATTTCTTTGGGTTTAGAGTGCTGCGTTCCCTGTGTTCCCTATTTTCTTGTCAGTTTTCCACAGAGTCTCCAATTTGCTCAGAAACAGCTGAAACAATACACACAAAAGAATGAGAGAGAGAGTTACTTCTCTCTGAATCTTCTCTCCAACTGGGAATGGGGCTAATGTGAAGGGGGTGAGATGCTTCCTTGCCACGACGCTCTAGATTTTTTTCTCCTTTCATTTATAACTTGAAAATCCTATCACTTAGAGTCTTATTGGGCTGGATCAGTGTGGGGAAGATGCCAGAAATGATTTATGGACACAAAACTGAATAATACAGGACTTATACGAAAAGGAGTATTCCCTTTTTAAATCTTTCCTATTCCTTGTGGGTAAAATCAAGGGGAATTTCTCATTTTGGTTCTAATACTCCTTGAAGTCCTCTCTAACTCTTATAAATACTCCTTTTTAAGAAAAAGAATAAACCTCAGGCTCAAAGCCCCAAACATGTCACAGTTAACTAGTTAAAATCCAATGGCATGTGTCACTCTATTGACTGGTAATGTCTTCTATTTAAGAAAAACAATATTGGTTTTCCATTTATGGGAGTGACTCAAAGTTTCCTTTTAATTAAAATCTATGCAAACTTTAAAAGTTAGTTTAAAATAATATTAAATAATAGGTAATAAATAGACATATGGCAAAAATCCTGAATATTGTATGGGAATGACTAAAATTTAGGAAACAGAAGAACGAGTAAATGGCATTATTTTATAGAGTCCTTTTTCAAAATATTCTTTACCTCAAATGGGGAGCCTTTGTGGCTCCCCAGATTTTCCTGACAACTTGCATTATTTTTTCATGTTAGTGGCCAGTCTTTTTTGAGGGAGAGCAAAAGCATCACCCATATAACTATCAAAGGGAAGGTGCTTTGGCTGTGGTTGCTAGGGAGGCAGAGCATAATGGGCAGCCATGGTTCTAGGGGGCAGCAGCAATGGAAGCACCAAAAGGGTGAGAACCTCGCATCTTGCTCTCTAGGACCTGGTGCTGAGCCACCTACGAGTGAAGAGATGATAGGCTGTCTGGGAACAGGTATCGCAAAGGAGACACCTAGAGGGCAGTATGCCCTCGTAGCAGGAAGACTTGAGAATAAAAATATACCCATTTTCTTAGTGGAGAGGGAAGAATAGCAGCATCAAGACAACTTCTGATTCACTGCCCTGCTCTCAACTATTCATCTCTTAACTCTCACTCATCTTTGACACCCTAGACTCTAAATAATTCCCTCCCTGACAGCCTTCATTGCATACATGGACCAAGAAATCCCAGTTGTTAAACTTCCCTTCTAAATTTCAGGATGCCCTCCAGAAACATATAAATGATTGGCAATTATCCCTTTGTTACATACGTGCTCGCTCATCTCCTTTCTCACCAGCATCCTATACACAGCATCCACACTACAGAGCCCTCCCCAACCCCTGCCCTGCAAAACCATCACAGAGTTCATTTGGCAGGGGGGAAAGCGGGGGGGGGGGGGGGATGTTAATACAAATTCATCCAGGCTACTACTCTGACAATAAAATGCAAACTGATGATCTCTTAGAGAAAGTGAAGCTGGTGAGTTTGCTCCACATCTAAAGTTTAGAGATGAAGAACAGAATTTAGACAGCAGGAACAGAATTTTAACTGAGTTGGAAGATTCACTGAGACCTCTAGACATCAGTTAGTCTTTTTCTTATCAGGGATTGCTTTCAGAATAAAATCCAACCATCTGGGGGTTGTTTCAATCAGCCTTGCACTCCAAGACCTAAAAAAATATATCGGTTACTAATTGGAAGTGTTATTTTAGCACTCTTTAAAAATTCCTTCCAAAATTAATGAGGGCATATAGTACATAAAGATGCACAGAGGGAGACAAGCAGCACCAGGAGACATTTGAACATCGTACATAAATGCAGCTGGTAAACAAGTTCATGATGTGCATAAAAATGGCAATGGGGGTTATAACTTGTGAGAACACCTCAGAGGGGCTTTACGCTTCTGAGCAAAATTTTTAAAATTTGCCACAGACTTTCAGGTCTATTGTGACATTAAAGCAACTCACTGTGCCTGCATAAACAGTTCATTTCATTTTTCTCTTTAATTATACATTGTGATTGCTGAATATTAATCTCACCCTTTTTTAAAAAGGAAAATGTGTATTTTTAT
The DNA here is from genome assembly GCF_054177405.1 of Leptonychotes weddellii. Classification (NCBI taxonomy): domain Eukaryota; kingdom Metazoa; phylum Chordata; class Mammalia; order Carnivora; family Phocidae; genus Leptonychotes; species Leptonychotes weddellii. The sequence continues at coordinate 111,437,630 of NC_138374.1, forward strand.
CTGGCATTTAGAGTTTTCATAAATTCTTCAGATTTGAAGTGCGTCATCCAATAATATGCCACTACCCCAACTACCTCTGGGGTGTACACAGTCTATATGAATAGGAGGCAGAATGACAACAAGGGGACCTTGAACTCATTAAGTGTTTTATGAGTGGTTCCCATTTCCAGAAAAAGTATAAATTCATTTTCCAGACCCACTCTCTCTCTACATGTCCATGATGAAAGATGCAGGCATTCTTTTATCTTACCGAGAGCTTTGTTTTATGGAAGATACAGAAAACAGAAGACAATTTGTAACAATGAATTTAATGCTTCCAAGATTAAATCACATTATAAAGTAAATTCCTGCACTAATCTAAAACAAATTCAAAGTGAAGAGCACTATGACACTACTGTATACTAATTCATTCCCAACCGTAGGGTATCTAAACATGTCATAAGGCAATTTTTTTCTGTGCATTTATTAACTGCTAATAATTTACTTTTTCACTGAGAATATAAGAACACTTAATTCTGGTGAGTTCAGCTATTGTGTAGGTCATTAGGTTTACACCCCTCTTTTTTGCCATTGCTACGTGTAGAAGTGTCCATGTCCCCAATAACAAACAGAGATGTAAGAAAGGATTCAGGGTGTGTGCAAGGGAGTTCGCTAACAGAGCACACAATCTTTGCAGTCTTTAAGGATTTGCAGACATAGTACTTTCATTACTAATAAATGGTTTGTATAATTAAAACCGTTTTTTGAAAACCCTTTGAATTTCAGAGCACATAGAATTATCCTCTGTACAATCCTGAATCAGAGCAATCAGGTAGAATAAGGCTGCTTGTCAGTGCATAGATCATGTGCTTTATGATTTACTTAATCCATCATCATATTTCCCTCTACTACTTACTCCCAAACTATATTGATTTGCTCTTTCCCAAAGCAAGTTACCCAGGTCCAGATCAGGCCTGTCTCTGTCAGTAACAGTTTCTCTAGGAGACAGTTCTATTTAAAATGTTTCATAGCCGTCTAGTTATTTGTTCATTGTTAGGGATGGTGGGAGAGACTATAATAGACAGGCAGCCTCAGCTGGCTTCTGGAAGTAAAGCTAGATCTGGTATTATTAAAAGGATACATGGTATATTCTATGCCCTATGGAAAATAGTTTGATAATACATCTTGACCCAGAACTTATTAAAAAATCCATTACCTTTTTAATTCAAGTTCATAATGCCCTTTAGAATTTCAATTTAGGCATTTCTTACCAAAATAATAGGTAGCTTTATTACTGAACATGGGAAATAGAATCTCTCATATTGACAACTCTCTAACACGAGGGTTATTCATTTACTATTGACAAATCCGTGTTCTTACTCTTCACAAAAAAAAAGGGGGTGGGGCACATCTTTTCCTTAGGAGTAGACCTTAGATCAACTTTGCCGTTTCCTTGTGTTAATCTTACAGTGGTGCATGAGTTCTATTTATCGGGCTGTTAATCTTTGCCTAACAGGACCTGGCTCAATCCCAAAGACTGCTCATAAATCCACACCCTGAGGACAGTTTACTTTCGAAACAACTGTACACAAATATTGAGAAAGGATAGTGCTGTGCACGTACTCTGGGTGCGTATAATTTCATCTGCAATATCAAAGATGGTGTGTGGCCATGGGAGATCCCAGGGCCGCTTCTTGCCGAGCGTCAGAGGTGGCGAACAGGAACCAGACACCTGCTCCCCTCCTTCCAACACACTTACAAGACAAACATGTGCTCCATTAAAAATAACACCACTCTGCTCTGACATGTTTTCTTCCCATGCCCCCGGCTTTCAAATGTGCCTGTATTTGTGGTGTCGGTCATGTTAAGATATCATGTTACCGTTCCAGCTCTACAGTAAGCTCCCTGGAAGACCTACTGGTAGGCTGGCAACTGTATGCAACCTCTCAGCACTTCCTCTGGCCTCCAGAGTGCAGACCTTTCTCCCCCATTATATGCCTGAGTCTTTTAGGTTCCTTCTTTGGTATGCTAACGCAACTGACCTTTTTCATTGCTGTGGCTAAAAGCAATTGAAGGCAATGCCAAAACTCCCCTCTATCCTGTACCATCTACCATCTGGGGGCCAGCTAGTGAAGGCCTGGTTCTCCAGCCTTCCTTTTAAAATAATGTGCTAGTAGAAAATCGTTTGTCTGACGACTGGGTGTTTTAATCGTTGTTCTAACTGGCCCAATGAACTAGAGTCTCTGGTCAAGAGACGCAGCATGATTACACAGGCTTTGCTTCTTATTTCACGCTAATTTGGGCTACAAATTCTACAGATGTATCTAGTCATCCAACACATGATTAGGATTTTTGGCACAGCCTGAACCTCTTCAAAGGGATTCGATCCTTCACAAATTTATTGCTATTAAAAAGAAAGCATCAAAACAGCAGGTACAGCTCTAAGGGGATTCTAGAAAATATGTAAATTATTTAAATGACTGTAGCAATCTGTTGTTGGAGGGGAACAGGGAGAATTATATTTTTATAAATACAATGTTAAACTCTTTTTCATTTCTGGGCTTTTTATGAATGGTCAGTTGCCTTTCTTCATGGTTTAGCACCAGCCCTTCCCAGGAGGGTAACAGTAAAGAATATATCCCTGCAATTTCCATTTAGCATGAGTCCCCCAGGGGCAGGATCAATGTCTTTTTGGGAGGGAGGGAGTGCTTCAGACAGTTAGCACTTAGGGATACATTAGCTCATCTCAAAGGTTCATCATTAAAATGGTTGGAGAAAAAGAGAAAGTACCCTTTTGCCTTAATTTTTTTTTCTTCATTAGTGTTCTCATAATGTTCCACTATTACTACTGCTATTTCTTAAAGAATGTGGTTTTCAGTAAGTTTTTAGCCTTTTCCATTCTTTTTCCTAACAAGTGTCCTTTTACTGTTGTTGAAGTGCGATCACTTATTTCCCTTCTAAGAAAAGGGACTTTTAAAAAAATTAATGGAGTTATGTTTTTCCGCCATTAACTCGGAAAATAAGATAGTGGGAAATTTCCCAATAACTCTACAGAGAAAGCCAAAAATAGGTAAGGTGTGCTGAGAGTAAATCTAGCCATATTTAAAGGAGGCTTAAGAAAAGACTTAAAGAATGGAAAACAGCATAGGGAAGAGGAAAGCAGCAAGGGCAGGGCGACCAGGGGTGGACAGATATGATGGCATGTAAGACTGGGAGAGGCTCTAGAATCAGAAGACATTTTTTTATTAACTAAATATGCAAGACTAGCAAAAACAGTTTAGGGGATAAAGAACATTCAGCCTCAAATTTCTGTGGTCCTGGAATTTAGTATGTATGCTATCAGATTTAGAAAACTAATAAAAAGGCAACTGACCAGCATTAGGTACAATGCCGTAAGTTGCTTTAAAACTGAATTCTTATTTCAGCTAAAATAGTCTAGCATCAACATGAACAATTTAATTGGTAACTTGGTAAATGCTGTGAAAGTCAGAAGTACTTGTGTATATTGACAAGGAATACTTGGAAAACAGAATTCGAAGATATTTCTTTAGCATATCTTCACAAAGCATTCAGCAATATGAGATCTCACAAACCCAATCAAAACATTTCAGTCTGAGCAATGATTTCTTTTGAGTCATGCCACTGAAGACGGTATTCTAGGGTCTCCCACAGCCATGTCTCAGAGACACTGGCCCCAACTCCTGTGTACATGAGGATTGAAGACAATGGTCTAGGCGAGGAGTCACATGCCAGGTGGCTGAGAGAACAGTAACAACAACAGCTAACTCTTGTATAATGTTACTGTGAGCCAGAAGCTCTTTTCAGCACTTCATATATGTATTAGCTCATTCAGCCCACCTAACAGCTCCATGAGATATATATTTTTATTATCCTCATTTTCCCAAGAAGGAGATGAACCGCCTGTAGTTGAGGAGGCTTACCCATGTTCACACAACTAGTAAGCACCAGAGCTGGGATGCAAACCCAGGCACGCTGACTCCTGGATGTGTGGTCTTTCCCACTACACTATGTGCCTTTTGACATTTGTCATAACCTTTTTCTATAATAATATATTTCTGGAAGCTAAACAGTAAGGAAGATCATTTTTCTTGGTCCTACTGACTTGTCCTCAATGCTATTTTTTTATTGAAATTAATAATTAAATGGCTTACTTCACTGACAAATATTCACTATTTGTGCATTAATGAGAAGTCTTATTATTAACACTTTTTCTCCAAAATAAATGTTAAATATTGTGTGAAATGTATGTGAGGTAAGTTAATCCATAGACCAAATGTGAATAATGAGCTAAAGCAAATTAGGTGACATTTTATCCATTTGTTTGGGTCAATCACAGTTCTGTATAATTTACCAAAATTATGGAAGAAATGGAAAATAGAATAGAAAAGCAATTTTGCCTTTATATTGATAAAACATTGTCTTCCTCTTTCTTCTAATCAAATCTGAGGTTATGTATCAAGTCCTCACCCTACTTTATAATCTATTTATTGTTCCTCAAAACCATTCTAATGTACAGCTTATAAGAAACTTTTATCACAGAGGTTGAATGTTGAGACTCAAATTTCCATGAGGGTAAGTAAATGGCCATCTGGAATAAATCATGTTGCCTCCATGTTATTGTCATGGCAATAGTAATAAAAACTAATATTAATAACATCAATAAATATAAGTTTTTATTACTATTTGTCAAGCAGTATGTAGGTAGCATTTCATTTAATCCTCATAACCATATTACCTAACAGATACTATTATCCTCCCCGTTTTTTAAATGAAGGATTTTGTTCAAAATCACACACATAATAAATGGCAGAGGTGGATTTCAAGCTGGGAAATTTTCCTGGAGAGTACAGGCACCAAGCACTAAACTCTACTGGGTTGGTGTGGGCTTTGACACTGACTGACCTGTGTTGGGATCTGGCTGTACCACTTATTAGCTGGTAACCTCAGATAAATCTGAGTCTCTACTTCCTAATCTATAAACTGAGGACAGTAATACCAACATCGCAGAGCTGTTATGAGGATTAAATTAAATGATGTTAGGGGCGCCTGGGTGGCTCAGTCGTTAAGCGTCTGCCTTCGGCTCAGGTCATGATCCCAGGGTCCTGGGATCGAGCCCCGCGTCGGGCTCCCTGCTCCGCGGAAGCCTGCTGCTCCCTCTCCCTCTCCCCCTGCTTGTGTTCCCTCCCTCGCTGTGTCTCTCTCTGTCAAATAAATAAATAAAATCTTTAAAAAAAAAAAAAATTTAAATGATGTTAAGTATAGTCTATGGACACCTAGGATGTACTCAGTAAATAAAAATATCTACCATTTATTGAATGCTTATTATATTCAGACTTTATGCTAAGTATTTTACCAACGTTGTTCACTGAATCTTCCAATAACTCTAAAAGGTAGCTTTTATTATTTCTACCTTATGGATTGATAGAAGCTATGCAATCAGTCCAACAGACATGGCAAGAGAGGGGCAGTGGAAATGTAAATCCTGATCCACACTAGTCTCATGGCAGTGGCTCACTCCACCAGATAATATAAAGTTCATGCTCTTTCACAAGACTGCTGAAACCAACGCTGGGAACCACCACTGCTGATGTAAATCACAGGTCAAAACCGATACTGACCTGAGTTGACTCCTCACTGTTTGCATAAATATTTCAGTATAAATATCAGTATCTCCACCCTACCTCCACTGGAGATGGTCCTCCTTAGGTACCTCATGCTTCTGTCCATGCATTGCTTCCATGCATTGCTTCCTTTCTTCTGGAAGATCGGTTCAGGAATGTTTGCATAACAAATGACTTTTGAAATCACGCTTTAGGGCAAAAGGAAGATATGCTTACAGACAGAGAGATTTAGTGTCTCCCTAACAAAGCCAAGGAGAGGCATGCTTACTGCCCACTAGAAAAGATGTGGGTTCCCCAAGGTTAAGGTCCCTCACATGTAATATAACTCACTGTATGCGCAAGTGTTTCCTGGCCCTCTTCATACTGCCTGTGGGAACAGGGGTTCTGGGAACCAGCACAAGGAAAACAGTGACTATCTGGTACTTCTATTGATATGAATAATAAACTTTCCTTTGACTCTAACCCAGGAGTCATGAAACTGTAGCAGGCTAACTTGTTGGCTTGCAAGTACGGTAACATCTCCAACCCTCTGCAGTTCTTGACGACCTTCTCCTCGACTCATCACACACCCTGGAAATGTGAGCTCAGTGAAAACCAGGCCCTTGTTCTAGCTTGTTCCCTGCTATATTGGCAGTATTTGAAACAGTGCCTGTTCATGGCAGATGCTATGCCTATAGACTTCTGTACAATTAAATCAATTTTATATTAGACTGTTTTTGACTATTTTTATGTTACTTCTAAAATTAAAATCTAATAATTATATTTGATCATCTGTACCAAAAATTCATGTAAGAATGTGGAATTTTTACCATATGACTCATTATTTAAGAACTTAACACCAGTGACTTGTATGCTTAAAATTGGTTAAATGATAAATTTTATGTTATGTAATTTTTACCACAAACATTTAAATTTTTATTAAATAAAAGAACTTGAACACCCCCAAGAAGCAATCTCTTTTTTTTTTTTTTAAGAAATCTCTTTAGTATTGCATAGATCTTTGCCCACTGATCTAGCCAACTTCACCTGGTGCTGTTATCACCCACATCCTCCCTGTGACCCCTGAGCCTTTTATAATGAGGACTCAGGAAGCACAGACTTCACTAGAAAACTCCCTAGATCCTCCTTAGGGCTAAGACATTCTTCCCTATTTTTCCACTGGTCACCTTGATTGGACCTTGCCAGCTCACATCCTGTTCTCTGTGGGAAATATGAAATATGGGACATATGGAAAATATGTAATATGAAACATGGAAACTCCTTGTCAAGAGTTCACTAAGCAGCAAAGATATGCTTCCCTCTAAGCAGTGTGCAAAATGAATCAATGCTCACCAATACACCATAATCTTTGGAACGTACCACACAGCTTTGTTAACTGGATAATAACTGGTAGGCATGAGCCTCCATGGGAAGGGATGTGGGCAAAAGGAGATGTGGAAGGGAAGAAGGACAAAGAGAATGAAGGAGAATGAAGAAGAGAGCTCAAAAGAAGCACCCGCAATAGCAGAATACCCAGTCAAAGACTTTTATCTCCCTTTCTCAGAGGTATGAGTTTACTCACCCTGCTGTAAATACTAAAATTGCTGGCACTTAAAAAAATAGAAAAGTCCAAAGTTGGCCATTTTCCCACTGAGCCCACATCTCCTTGGCCTAGTTGTATAGCTCCTCCAGCTGCCTCCAATGATGCTTCCTGTGTTATTCTTCTAGGGCTGCCATAACAAAGTACCACAGACTGGGTGCCTTAAATAACAGAAATTAATTTTATCACAATTCTGGAGGCTGGAAGTCGAAAATCAAAGTGTCAGCAGATTTGGCTTCTTCTGAAGACTCTCTTCTCAGCTTGTAGATGGCTGGGCTGCCTTTTTTCTGTGTCCTAGGGTGCTCACCCCTCTGTCTATATTTTCTGTGCCATATCTCTTCTTATTAGGACACCAGTCATATCGAATTAAGGCCTACCCAAATGGCCTCATTTTTTCTTCAGTTAACTCTTTCAAGGCCCTATCTCCAAACACAATCACATTATGAGGTACTGGGGGGTATTAGGACTTGAACATATGAATCTGGATGGATACAGTTCAGCTCATAACATCCCCCATCAGAGTTATTGAGGAGTCCAGGCCTGGATTATGGGCAGGCCTATAGCACCTGTCAGAGCCTTCCCTGCAAATCTCCTACAGGTGAATTTTTTTTCCCTCTCTTTTCTGTTTTCCCTATTTTTGAACTATAACACACAGACCAGGATTGTTCTCTAGAACTTTACTCCTTTAACAATTTCCCCTCCAGATCTAGCACAGGCAGATTGTCTTTCTTGTATTGAATACAATAAATGCAAATAGTTCCCATCATCTGCAAATGTCACTAGTTTTTCAGTCATCCCTAAATATAAGCAGATATAAGCCCAAGTTACTGCATATTTTGTTTATGGCTCTCTTCTAAAATGATCTGGATATTGAATGGTTCATGAGACAATCTGGATATTAAATGGTTCATGTAAGAAATATTGCAAAATAAAACTGCTATCTAAATTAATAAATCTTTCTGATAGGATAATTTAGATTTAGATTTATTCACAATTAAACTAACTTACTGAGACATTTCATGGAATTGAAGATAACACAGACCCAGGTTTAGAAATTATATTATTTGCTATTAGCATCAGAATTTAGGAAAGCAGATCCTTTAAAAAAAAAAAAAATCAGTTTGCAGTTACAAGTATCAATTAATGCAGACTTGTGACCAAGTTGATGAATTTACCAGTTCACATGTATATATTTACCAGACTGCCTTCATTTGGGAAGGCACGGACAAGTTAAGGAAATTATTGATTTTTTTTCTCTTCACATAACATAAAATGTAGAACAGTGATTTGAAGGGAAGAATAGACTATATATTTTTTAAGATGTAAATTAATTATGTAAACTGTCTGAAGGACTTATACTGATGTATTTAATAATACTGCATCTTGGGATACTAAGTACTTAATGGAGGGGAAGAGAGAGTGAAAAGAAGTGTGAAACATATACATAATGCCTTAGTTCCATTTGAGTAATCATGCAAAACAGAGAAAAATAAGTGCTATCAATTTTCTTATTGTAATAGACATCCTTAAAATTAGTTTTCTCCTGAAGTAGCTAAGGTATTCTAGTGCATTTGTAAATAACTTGCAATTTTACTGAATTGGGGAGAAGGTGAAGGGTGATTGGGGGAAGTTCAAAGAGACTTTAAGTTTCTGCCCTCAGGAAGCCTACCTCCCCATGGTCTCTTGAATTGGCTTATTTCCCCTCTATCTCACCCTATAATGTATCCTGTTCTAAGTTAGGTGCCCTCTCTCCCCCACCCTTCCTGAAGGTACCACTAAAAAAGTGAGAGGTTTCGGAGCCAAAGAGACTTTTTCCTGAATCCCAGCTCTACCACTAGGTAGCTCTGTGACCTTAGTTAAGCTACTTCACCCCTCAAATTTTCACTTTCCTCACCTGTAAAATATGAGTAATAAAATATTTCTCAAAAAGTATAGAGTCCTTCCCTTTTTCTTCTTTAAAATATTTACTTTAATGTGCCTTTCCACAGCCCCCAAGGGTTTTGTTCAGTACATCATCTGTCAATTATTCAGGAATATACCATTTATGGGACTGTTTTAAATGTGTAATTTCTTCCACTTGCTTTGCTTGCTACTGACCCATTGGCTTGAGTTACTATCTTGTGCAGCCTCACAGTAAGGGAAAGTAATCAACAACTACATTCAAGGTGGAGAAATGATAACAGTAGCCAATTACCATGTGTGTTTCATGTATGTTTCATAGTTCTCCCTAGAACCAATTGCTCTTCTTCACAGAAGGTCAGTATTTTTTTTTTAAAGATTTTATTTATTTATTTGAGAGAGAGAGAATGAGAGAGAGCACAAGAGGGGGGAGGGTCAAAAAAAAAAAAAAAGAGGGGAGAGGGTCAGAGGGAGAAGCAGACTCCCTGCTGAGCAGGGAGCCCAATGCAGGACTCGATCCCAGGACTCCAGGATCATGACCTGAGCCGAAGGCAGGCGCTTAACCAACTGAGCCACCCAGGCGCCCAGAACATATTTTTATTCTCCCTTTTACATTATCTCAGAACCTACCTCTTCTTTTATTTATTTTATATAGATTTTATTTATTTGATGGGGAGAGAGAGAGAGCACAAGCAGGGGAGCTACAGAGGAGAGGGAGAAGCAGACTGCCTGTCCGGCCCAGGACCCTGAGATCATGACCTGAGCCAAAGGCAGATGCTTAATTGTCATGAAGTATCCGTCTTCTTCTTATATCATCCCTGATAATCATCCTGTGCAAAAGTCTGCCCACTGGGGCGCCTGGGTGGCACAGTCAGTTGGGCCTCTGACTCAGTTTGGGCTCAGGTCCTGATCTCAGGGTCGTGAGATCAAGCCTCACTTCCGGCTCTGCGCAGAGTCTGCTTGAAACTTTCTCTCCCTCTGGCCCTCCCCCCCTTCCGCACTCTCTCTAAATAATAAATAAATCCTTTAAAAAAAAGTCTGCCCAATGATTCCTGTCTCAATGTCAATTCTTCCTGTATTATATCTCTTGTTTACTTGAAATATCTTGCTTATAACACAACATTTTAATAAATTTCATCATTAAGGAAACAGGTCAAAAGTAAGAATGACATTAACAAAAATGAAAAAAAGTAAATTACAGAAAGAACTGATTTGAGCTACCCATAAAAGCTCTTCTTTTCTCTGTGGGGCATTTGAAAATATTTTTATTATCACTGTACATTTATATAGTTGCTCACTTAACACCAACTAGACCCAAGGGGAGCTCTGGTCTCCATGGATTCAAACTGGAGAGTATCAATGAAGCTGCCAAACACTATTCTCACTCCAGGTGCAGAAGCCAGATCCACACAAACCAACAAGCAGCCACACTGCAACCAACTCAAGAAATGACCCTGTTCCCAACATCACTTCAAGATGGCACATGGTGGGGTATAAGATAAAGAACAAATATTAAAGGGATTGTGACATTCACCCCAAAAAACAAATCCCTTTGAAATGAAAGTTCTTAGCAGATGGTATAAGTAGCAAAGAAGAGCCCCCGCCATCTCAGATTGCAGTCTTCTTGACACTCCTGCTGTGGCTCCTTCCCAGGTGTTGGTTTCAAAAAAAAAAACCTTTACTTTTTATTGCTGCAGTTTAAAAAAATCAAGTGTCTATAGTTTATTACCCAAGTAATGCATGCCTAGTTATGTGCCAAAAGAGTCTTAAATGGAGGCATTTTGTGCTCGTCTCTAAAACTGATGCTATTGTTCTTATTTTATATATCAGGTGAAGAACGAAGTCCTTCCACACAGAAACAAGCTTGTCTGAATCTTGCTCAGAGCTGGTAAGTGAGCATGAAACAGCTCCCCTGTGTGGTAGCCCTTCACTCTGTCATAGGGAGGCATTCAAGTGTAAGGTTGGTTCATCTGCAACCTAATCCAAAGGGCTTAGTTGCCAAACTAAATGATTTCTTTCAAAGACTGTTCAGAACATGAACCCACAGCATGGTGCCACAGTAGCAATCCAAGACAACACACCCCTGAAGTAGTGTGGTCTACAATGGAAAACTGGTTGGGGCTGGAAGAAGCCTGAGTTTTCATCCCAGGTCTGTGTCTGAAAAATGGCTGACCTTGGATAAGTCAGTCACTCTGACACCAAGCCTCTCCTCTAAAATAATGAAATAATGGAAACCGCCCTCTAACTTACATTAGTGCTCTAAGTGAAAATACAATAACCTTTGGGAAAATAAGACTCTAAGGAAGAAAGGAGCTCTGTAAATCCAGGGTTCTAGTACTATTAACCAGTATATATTGATGTTATTAGACACAAAGTAAATCAAATCATGTACCTGGCACCAGCCAGGATACTTTATGAAAACGGTTATATGGAGTCCTTCAAACTCCAGATAAGTTGAAATGACCTGAAAATGTCTCGACAGAGTTGGGTTTTTTTTTTTTCAAGTTTTTATTTAAATTCTAGTTGGTTAACATATAGTGTATTATTGGTTTCAAGAGTAGCATTTAGTGATTCATCACTTACATACAACACCCAGTGCTCATCATAACAAGTGCCCTCCTTAAGACCCATCAACAGAGTTTAAAGAGTGATAGGTTAAAGTGTAATACTTATGAAAGAATCACAAATTCCAGATGCCCAGTAGGAACTATAAATTCTCCATCAAATAGGCAATTTCCTTAACTGGGAGGGGAATGAAAAGAGAATTCAGTATATACTTGATTGCTTTGTAGCTCATTACCTGAAACTCCTCAATTTCCACGTTGATGTATTTAAGACATGCTAGGCACAGTCTGGTGCCATTTGGGGGCTTAAGAGGGCACTCACTAGAGCTATTATACCATCACATTCGATCCATTATAGCACAGGGAGAATATACTATACACCTGGTGCTTTGCGATATATTCTTGAATAAGATGGTATAATACAATCTGGCCTAGTGCAAGACTTGGCAATCTTTCAGAAGTCAGGGTAATAATTGCTGACTAATGGCATTGAGGAAAAAGGGACTTCAACTAGAGAAATCAACGAGCATGAGGAAGGTCCCTCTGTTCAGAAACACCTCACTAGTTAAGAGTTTCATTTGTATTGAACACTCTCCTTTTGAAATATAAATATTCCTTGAGAAGGAGTCACTTTGATCAGCTCAATTTTTGGCTTGGTATAGATGGGTCCCAAACTGAGAGTTTTGCTCAGGGACTATGGGGTGAGCAAGGAAAGATCATTTGGAACATAGTCACTTTGGAGGCAGGCTGACCTGTGGAGTGTCATGCATTAGGGACATGTGAAGAGCCAAAGACAATGAGGAAAGGAGGCACCAGGCCAACAAAGGGGATACTGAGCCATGGGAGATGTACTTTGACGATCTGGCAACAGTTTCTAGTACAACCAGCCAGGGGCCACTGAGAATAATTCCCTGTGACTCTTTGGTCTCCAGTGCCATAGGCTGTAGGCTCCTATTCTGTTTGGAAGGACACAAGGTTAAGGGTTCAAAGACAGGGGCTTGGTTCTCTCAGAATGAGCTATCCACATTTCTTCAGTCTGCCTTATCCTATACCTCTGCCAGGTAGGATGGTTTAGATTTGCTTCTGCCAGGCTTCCTGGGGTATTTTAAGAACAAATGATTGGATTTCTTTATGAACCGCATTTGGTGCCAAAATCTGAACAATGCTAGAAATTTTAAGTGACAATCCCATAGGTCACCAAAGTTCTTGTAACTTCTTCCAGTAAGAGTAGGCTGCCTATGTGCACGTTTTTAAGAAATAAGAGTCTTGATGCCTACAGATTTAATGTTCCTAAAAATATGAAATTGTCCTGTGCACAATAAAAAGTAAAAATAATTTTAGTAGAGATCTAGAACACTTTCTGAGAAGTTTAAGAATAGAGTAGTGGTAGAATAGGATTGGTTACTCCAAGCCAGGTGGATTCCTAAGATAATATTCATTAAGTGATATCATCTCCACAGCAACCTAAAAGGAAATTGCCATTGATATGCCCATTTTACAGATTAGGAGACTGAAACATAAAGAGTTATCTGCTCCACGCACCACCGCCAGTAAATACCAAGGCCAGGATTCAAATCCAGACAGTGTGACTCAAAAGCCCACACTCTTTACTAGGAGTTGGCAAACTTTTTCCATAAAGAGCCAGATAGGAAATATTTTCAACTCCGCAGGCCATAAAGCCTCTGTCACAGCTATTCAATCTGCCATGGCAGGGGGGAAGCAGTCATAGACAATGTGCAAACAAATAGGCATGACTATATCGATAACGCTTTATTTACAAAACAAGCAGGTGGACGACTAGATTTGGCCTGTGGCTCTAACGTGTCAACTCCTGCTCTTAACCCTTATATGATCCTGCCTCTTAGAATGAATATATCATTTCACTCTGAGAACCTGAAATCATTTGGTTGCTTCTGTATTTGGAACACACTGACCTCCTTGTTATTCTGTTTAGTAGTTCAAGATGATGATACATTGAAAATATATGCCTCCCTTTTATTGAAGCTTAGGTTTTAGCAGTTACTGCCATTTGAAATATGTATTGGGATATCCCATAATTTGTTTCTCTGAAATAGAAGCACAGAGGCTATATTTTGTACCTACACGGTCCTCTGGGGCTCTTAACTAGCAAGAAAACACACTCTGCTGATTCAAAAAGCTGCCCCTGTAGAGCATCCAGCTTGGTTGGTAGGGTGTTTGTTTCTACAGATCAAGCGACAATGTAATACAGTCTGATGATCCAGGACAGATGTGAGGATAAAGTCTAAGCTGAAAATACTCCCGGAGAACTTAAACTAAGATCAGAGGCATTTCCCCCAGGCATGTGGCAAGCTGGAGTTTGGAAAATGTGCTGTCTTGTATGAAATCAGTGTCCCACTGAGCTCCCCACCTTTGACACTTACAGCTGCAATGGGAGGAGGTCAGATTTACAAGAGGTGTTGACCTCGTTGTCAAGGGAAGTGAAGCAGATTTGGTTCCACTCTCCATCCCTTAACCTGACAGAAGGGAAAGGGCTTCTGCAAAAAAATCATGAAGCTGACCCCAGTGTGCTTCCTGCAATTTGGTGTTGTGTATTTATATCTCTGTTCTTTACCACCTCTTCTTTGAAGATGGTTGTATTTATTTTGCTTGGGTGCTCACTATATGTCTAAGTGTCAGAGAAATCAGGCATTAACAATGAAGTGTTCAACTGATAAACTAGCAAAGATATTGGCTAATCTACTTCCCAATTCACCTGTTCCTATATCACAATATTAGTATTAAGTGGTACAGCTAGGTTTGTGGTTTTCTTTGCCCTATTCATATTCTATTCCTCCCTCCCTCCCTCTCTCCCTCTTTTTCTCTTATTCACTACCTGGTTACCTTGTTTCTATAGCTACTAATAGCAGAGCTACCCTCAAAACTGTAATGGAGTTTCCTCTCTCATTCTTATTTTAAAGAAAACAGAAAATTGAGTACTTTAAAACTTAGTCAATTCCTGCTTTTTAATTGCTCTGCTTCTAATGGAAAATCTACTTCACCATACCTGATTTTATATCATTTGAAAGGGGGTTGCCATCATATCCACATTTAGATTATGGGACAGATAAAGTTATCTTTTCTTGAACTGCATTCTGGAAAATAAACAACTATCCTCATTTCCAATAGAGAGTGGTAGATAATGAAACCCACATGTATTTGCACATATCTTTCAGATATCACTCTGAATTAAGAGAAAATGTGTGATAGTTTGAATTTGGCAATTTCAAATTCCAATTAAATGTTCTTTTTTTTTTTTTTTTAAGCACCATTATATGTACTACAAATAAAAATGTCCCATTTTTGCCTGGAAGGCAGAAAATAATTTAGCAAATTTATGGTAAAGCAAATTTTTTTCTATCGATCAATTCCTAGAGGGGCATTAACTACTCTTAAGGGAGCTTACTGCAGAAGATGGCCTAACGGACAACACACAAAAGACAGAGTGAGAATGCTGAGAAGTGGAGGAGGAAATGGAACACTTTAACATTACATCCTGGTCATACCAAGGTCCATTGACCCTGTATTCATTCCAGATAATTAATTTACAACACATTAAACCTCCACGTGAAGAAGGCTGTTCTGCATCAATTGCGTAGGAATAAAAAGTGTTATTGATTTAGGATTTCTATTGTATCGTGTGCTGACAAAAACGACAACAACCGAGTTATGTCTCAAAGACAGAACACACCTCTGCCGAAGGACAGAACTGCTAAATAAGTGCAGTTGAATACACTTAGCTGAGGTAACACTGCCTGAAGAAGGATAATTAGAACTAAGCAAAGAGTCTAATAAATATTGATAAATAAGCACTCTAGAAATCAAATTTGGGGGTGTGATAATGATCTTCTTTACAGTAAAGGTCTAAAATAGCCCCCTGCCCTCTGCCAAATCCAACCATTAATATTTATTAAATAAAATATGAGTGTACCATTAATTTTAAACAACTGACATGAATCGAAGCTGTCTTCCTCTTGAAGCATAGAAATTATAAGGGTGAGGCCACATAAGCCTGAAGTCATGATGTTTTGAAGATGCCGAAAAACCAGTCATCAATTTCAAAGGCCAAGTGACCTCATGAACTAGTGTAGCTAGCATATGAGGATAAGAATAAAAAATGGGTAAAATTGCTTTGGTTCAACTGCTCAGTGACCAAGGGCAACTCACCAAACTTCTCTGAGCCCCAGTAGTCACATCTATAAAACAGAAATAATAATGCCCACTCTATTTGACTCACAGGGCCAATGACAGGAATAAATGAGTGAATACATGTGAAATTGACCATAAATATTATTCAATTCTATTTAAATATGTGATTGAAGTTATTTTATTTGAGAATTGATTTTTAAGAAGAATGCAGTAACAAGGACTTCTTTTAAAGGTGATACAATCTAAACATGATTTTCTAACATATCACACATTCTCTCCATTTTTCCTAAACAGTTTACAACACCTTCATTTAGCCTGAAGGAACTTATTTTAGGTTGAATAAGTAGGACACGATGGTGGTATACATATCAATGGCACTGTAAAAAATAAAGTTCTAAAAATTATTACTTAAAAATTCAGATACTTATTACTCCATGGGTCAGATCAATATGACCTGAGTCCTTTCCTAATTCAAGGGCCTCTAGGTGTGTCAAAGGACTCCATCGCATGCAATATCCAATATATTCTTTCTTGTTTTATATACTGCCTATCCAAATACTTGTTCCACACCTAGCATTTTCACACCTACAATAGAAAGTTGATAGGACCATCTGTAAGTGTATTGATTTCTTACAAGTTTTTCTGATAATAAAAACAGGATTGCTATAGAGTTACATTGTCCAATATGGTAGTCACTAGCTACACATGAACATTTAAATTTAAATTAATTAAAATTATAAAATTAAAAATTCAGTTCCTCAGTCACCCTAGCCATATTTCAAGTGCTCAACAGCTACCTGTGGCTAGCTAGTGGCCACCATATTGAACAGTGCAGATACAGAACATGCCCATCCTCACAGAAAATTCTAGTAGTCAGTGCTATTATAGAGGGTCTTTGAAGTCATAACCTTAGCTCAGCATTTCCAGGTATTCAGCCTCATCCATTTCATGGCAGTAAGCTACTCTCCCTCTTTGCTGAGTATTGCTGCAAGGTCCTGGTCTTCCAGCTTCTCACAGCCTGAATTTCTTAGTGGGTATGAAACAATTAAATTGCCTTGTTTTCTTTGTTTTTGCTACAATTCTCAGTACGTGGTTAGAGAACCATGGATATGAGAGTAGTAACATTTATGCAATGAGAAAACTTAGAAATAAAAAGAAGCAAATTGAGTAAATAAAGGATCTTTCTAGGTTTTCTGGGATCTACCTTCTAAATGGGATCCTTAAACTTAGGTGACTTCCCTTTTTTTTGTTTGTTTAACTAAATAAATTTCATTTAGTGGGTAAATTGCTATGTCCACTTTTCTAACAAACTCAGTGAAATCACAGAAACATTGTAAAATTTGCAGAAAGATAAGTCAATATATAATCAAGGCAGCTGAGAGGACAGGCTCATTAAAGTACCTACTAGTCCATAAAACCAATGAAGGCATAGTTGTTGGCATAACCAGAGTGAACAAGTTAAGGGTAAGCAGAAGACAGCTAGCATTTACTAAATACCTAGTATGCATTCACAGAAACCCTATAAAGTAGGTAGAATAAATCCTATTAATAGAATAGAAAACTGATGTTTAGAGGATAATTTTCCCAAAGTTACACAGCTATTAAGTAATCTGTATATCATTTAAATCTACATCCATCCAGCTTTAGGGATTTTTTTTTTTTTCCATAATACTTTAAAGACCTCCAAAAAGAATATGGGTCTTCTGGGTGGCTCAGTCAGTTGAGCATCTGACTCTTGATCTCAGCTCAGGTCGTGATCTCAGGGTTATGAGTTCAGCCCCACACTGGGCTCCATGCTGGGCTACTTAAAATACATACATACATACATACCTCCAAAAAGAATAGCATTGTCAATAAAATCTGAGATTCCTGATGGATAAAGTCAAGACTTAAGACTTTCTGCAGAGAGCAGTGGACAAAAAATGAAATAGTAGTAAATTCTATCCAAACTGAAGCATAGAAAGAAAAAAAAGACTGGAAAATTTTTAACAAAGCCTTAACAAAGAACCTGTGGAATTATATTAAGTGGTCTCACAAATAGGTAATTGGAGTTCCAGAGAAAGGAGGGAAACAAAAAAAATATTTGATGAAATAGTGGCAGAATGTTTTTTACAAATTTGATGAACACTACAAATCCACAGAACCAAGAACTTCAATGAACTCCAAACAGGATAAACAAAAAGGAAACTACACCAAGGCACATCATAGTCAAATTGCTGAAAACCAGTGAGAGGAGAGTATCTTAAAAACAGGAACATACAAGAGAACAAACATCATAATAATCTCACACTTCTCATCAAAAAGAATGCAAACTAGAGGATAATGAAACAGCATCTTTAAAGACCTGAATTTAAAAAAAAAGGTCAACCTACTATTCTATATCCAGAAAAAAATACCCTTCAAAAATGAAGGGCATAGGAAAATCTTCATGACATTAAATTTGACATTGATTTCATGAATATAACACCAAAAACACAGGCAACAAAAGATAAAATAGACAAGTTGGACTTCATCAAAATTAAAAACTTTTATGTACCAAGAGATACTACCAAGAAAGTAAAATAACAACCTACTGAATGGGAGAAAATATTTGCAAATCATATATCTGATAAGAGATTAATACCAGTGTATAAAGAAATCCTAAAACTCCACAACAAAATAAAAACAACCCAATTCAAAAATAGGCAAAGGAGGGGTGCCTGGGTGGTTCAGTCAGTTAAGCATCAGCCTTTGGCTCAGGTCATTATCCCAAGGTCCTAGATCGAGCCCTGAATCAGGCTCCTTGCTCAGCAGGGAGCCTGCTTCTCCCTCTCCCTCTGCCTACCACTCCCCCTGCTTGTGCTCTCTCTATATATATCTGTCAAATAAATAAATAAAATCTTTAAAAAATAGGCAAAGGACCTGAATAAACATTTCTCCAAAGAAGATATACAAATGGCCAATATGTTGTACTTTAAGAGATACTCAACATCATTAATCATTAGGAGAGTGCAAATCAAAACCACAATGAGATACCACTTCACACCTCCTAGGATGGCTACAATTTTTTAAAACTGGAAAACAACATGAGTGCTGTGAATTGTGCAAGACTGTTGAATCACAGATCTGTACCTCTGAAACAAATAATGCAATATATGTTAAGAAAAAAAAAAAGGA
>NC_138374.1:111457115-111538334 GCF_054177405.1 Leptonychotes weddellii
GCATTTCCACTCCTAGATGTATATCCAAATGAACTGAAAGCAGAGACACAAACATATGTTTGTACACCAAAGCTCACGGTAGCATTATCCACCAAAGCCAAAAGGTAAAACAACCCAACTGTCCATCAGTAAATGCAAGGATAACAAAATGTGGTCTATGTATACAACGGAATATTAATCGACCATAAAAGGGAATGAAATTTTGATACGTGGCTACAACATGGATGGACCTTGAGAACATTATGCTTGGTGAAAGAAGTCAGACACAGAAGGACAAATACTATATGATTCCACTTCCATGAGGTACCTAGAAGAGGCGAGTTTTTGGACACAGAAAGTACAATTGAGGTTACCAGGGACCGGGGGAAGAATGAAGGGGAAGTTATTACTTAACATGTACAGAGATTTTGTTGGGGATGATAAAATGGTTTGAGTTTAGATAGAGGGTGATGTTATACAACATTAATGCCATATTTAATGCCACTGAACTATATACTTATAAATTGTTAAAATGATAAATATTATTACATATATTTTACACAATAAAAAAGAAAAATATGACAAAATGAAACAATTTAGATGAGCAAAAAGAAGTAAAAAAATCAGTTATAATCCCCTCATCTGAAGATAACTACAGTTACATTTGGATGTAAAATCTTTACTTTTGTAATTCACATTTACAGGTTTAACAACAAAAATGAAAACATACACTATGTATGGATCTTTTATTAAACAATAAACGTATTTCCATCTCATTAAAAAATGATGTCCTCAGATAAGCAAAAGCTGCGAGAATCTGATAACAGCAGACTTGCACTATAAGAAATGCTAAAGAAAGTTCTCCAGCTAGAAGGAAAATAACACCTAATGGAAACTTGGATCTACACAAAGGAATGAAAGGTCCCCGAAAAGGTGAATATGTGGCAAAATTAAGACATTTCTTCTCATTTTTAATTTCCTTTGATTTGAAGAACTCACTTTGAATATGTTAAACCAAAAATACCTAAGTTCGTGTTATCCTATCTGTCCATTTGTGTTCTATTCATTCATTCATTCATTCATTCACTTATCCTTTCAATAAATTCTCTGGGAGAGGCACTATGTTAGGCAGTGACTATTCAATGGAGAATAAAACAGACAAGGTCCCTGTACTCACAGAGCTTTCAATCTATGAGGAGAAGCCAGTTACTGTTTACAAATACACAAGTGAAAATATAATTAGAAAATGGGAGAAGTGCTATGAAGCTAAGAAAGAAAATAAGATGTTGGGAGACAAGGAAGAACTGATTCCCGTGCCTCATCTCCTGCCACCCTGGCTTCCACTTCATGGTCCAGGAATGCCAATGAGCTTTGTAGTGCACTCACTTTCCACTCACTTTCTCACTCATTGCTCTTTGCGATCTGTGTACACAAGCTGTCTCCATTTCCTCACTTTACAATTCACTCCTCACTCTTCTCAGTTAGTTGTTAGCCCTACCAAATGTATTCTTAGTAAGACAGTGTCTTGGGTGGATTCCCCAGAAGCAGATCCTGAGATGGGAATTCTTGTGCAAATGATTTATTCATGGGATGCTCTCAGAAAAAGGGAGTGAGAGAAGTATAATTGGGCAGAGGGGAAAAAATCTAAGCAAGAATGTCATCTCAACTAAAGACTAGCTTTAGCCAAATCCACAGGGAGTCCTATGAATTGCCCCACAGAGGCAAAAGATATGGGCTTCTCTACCTCCATGTCAGTCAGTCATTGGTGGTAGGCTGCATAAAGAGTGGAATCAGGGAGTGTTATTCTGGTGCTGGCTTGTATGGCTTGTGAGAGCCAATTTCTAAATTTCTCAAAATTCTGTAAGCTGGTTGTTAAACACAGCTACTATCATAAGTTGAATTACATAAATTTACAATTAAAGTATGTAAAAAATAAAATGCATCACTTCCTAATTATTTTTCCATATTTTATCCATGTTCTTGAGGTTAATTACATCTATTATATGCTGTAGGTAGAAATACTATATAATGGCTTATTAATGAGCATCGCTTTCCAATTCCAGATTCATGACATCACACTGGTAGCTTGAAATCAGCTGTGATGCAAGTATTTACATAGAAATTGACAGACACTACAAGTTGGGGCTTGGTTTATTGTTTCTTAATCAAATAGTCTTAAAAAGGTGATGAAGAAAACCTTAATGAAGTAGCCATTACACTGCAAATAGCACAAAAAAATTAAGGAAATATTCTTGGAGTATTTGAAAACTATTATCTGATTCAGCAAAGAAGTCGTGTCATTGACAAATGAGTGAAATCCTGACATACGTCCTTGCTGTTGCATTTCCATACTACTCATTAACATAAACACAAATATCAACCAGCATTTACGTAACTACATTGGTTAGTCAGTTGAATACATAGGTTGGTTATGAATACATAGGTTGGTTATGAATACAAGAGTTTGGGGGAAAAAAAAGAAGAAAGAAAGAATAAAAAAAGGAAAGCATTCCGTAAGAATCAACTGGCTATACCAAATTTAGAATAAAGAGTATTGAATATTTTATTATTATCGTATACAACACATCTTTCATATCAGTAAAATTTATAATAAAAGTAGACATATAGATAGATAGACACAGACAGAGGCATACATTTCTTTTCCAGAAAGCTGGGTTTTAAACACAAACACCATGGAGGTAGAGGTGAGGAATGCAAATGCCTCCATTTGGACAAGGGCAATTCTTCAGAGAAGGGGTCCATTGTGAGCCCTTAGCAGACATTTCACAGGGTCAGGGGTATAGAAGGAACAGCCTGGTAAAAGGAATCCGGACAGGATGCAATAGCATCCTCTACGGATGTTCCTCAACTTACAATGGGACTATGTCCCCATAAACCCATCATAAGCTAAAACTATGTAAGTTGAAAATGCATTTAATACACCAAACCTACACCATAGCTTAGCCTAGCCTACTTTAAATGTGCTCAGAACACTTACATCAGCTGACGGTTGGCACAATCATCTAACACAAAGTCTATTTGAGAATAAAGTGTTAAAAAGTTCATGTAATTTATCGAATATTGTACTGAAAGTGAAAAACAGAGGGTTGTGTGGGTACAGAGTGGTTTTAGGTGTGCCCATTGTTTGCCCCTATGACTGCATGGCCAACGGGAGGCTGTGACTTGCTGCCACCACCCAGCATCACGAGAGAGCATCTCACTGCGTACTGCTAGCCCAATAATAGAGCAAAATTCAAAACTCAAAGTACGGTTTTTACTGAATGCGTATCACTCTCACACCATTGTAAAGTGGAAAAATTGCTGAACCATTGCAAGTTGGGGATCATCTGTATATGGCTAATGGCCTCTCTGTTGTTATGCATAACAGAATCATGAGTTTTCAACCACCTTGCACCAAATGGAGGAAGTTGCATTCTTGACAGCAGCTGGTGGCCGACTGTTCCCTTCTCCTTTAAACAGACTTCTTTTGGATCTCTTGACATCACATCCTCATAGCTTTCCTCCTAACCCTCTGGCCTATTTTCTCCACACTCCTTTGTCTTCTCCTCCATTAACTGGTAGAGTTCATCCAGTTCAAAAGCCTCTTTTCTTCTCATTCTACATTCTCTTTGTAGGTCTCCTAATCTACCCCGTGCTTCATTTACTAGAGATATTGCCAATAGCTTCTAAATGTATATTTCCAACCCAGATTTCTCTTCTGAGGCCCAGACTCATGTCTCCTATTGTCTAGTCAACAACTCCACTTGGATATTTCACAGGTGTTTCAGAATTGATATGCCCACAAATCAATGCCTGATTCCAACCCTCCAAAAGTTTTTTCTTCTTCTTCTTCCTCTAATGTTCTAATATCTTAGCAAATGGCATTACAATTCACCCAGTTACTTGTGCCAGACATCTGGAAACTATCCTTCACCTCTTCCCACCACCTTTCCTACCCCCCACCGGCAAATCCTTTTTCTATACATTTCCTGAATTCATCACCTTCTACATTCACACTGTAATCTCCTACTCAAGACAGTTTGCTCTCCCTGACAAGTAGGCCTCCCCTCTACTTTGCTGGTACTACTGTGGCTCTGAAGTCTGTGGCACTAAACTGGTCCCACACCGAGGCAGTCCACCATGCATCCCTTAAGTGAGTTATATATGAGTTACAATCAGCTTTCCCTCTGTTTCACCTCCACTTTTCCCCTGAATGATCACCCATTTCAGTTTGGTCCCAAGGCATTCTACAAAGCAGGAAGGGGAGGGGAGGGGAGGGAGGCCTATCTTCCACATCTGAGGTAGTCAAGTGTATTAAAATCAACAAATGTTCAGTGACCACCTATGAACTGGCAGGCACTGTTCCCAGGGTGTATCAAAATGAGTGAGACACATTCCCTTCCCTGGAGAAGCTTCCCTGGACAAGTCTGGTAAGCACATGAGTATGTTTAAAAAAAAAAAAAAATTATTTAAATAAAAACCCTCAGTTGCTAGTGCCTTATTCTAGATAAATCATCACTAGTAATAGCTAAATTTCATTTTCATTAAGGATTCTAATTCTAACTTAACTAGAAGGGATATACCTGCTAAAAATGAGTACATTGACATTAAATAGGAAGAGGCCAAAGAATCCCACAATCATAAGCATGGATGGGGTAGGGAGCCATTTCCACTAATACTCCATTGTGAATGACCATAATCAAATTACCATTATTTGGGACTCTTTCATCTGCAAATCAAAAAAATCCTAACTCAAAGTTGCTTAATCAAAGTTCACATATTGAAAAGTCCAGAGATAGTTCTCGCTTCCAGCTCTAGCTACAGTCAGGTCTGGATCCAGCTGCTCAAACAATATCAACTGGAATCTATCTATCTATCTATCTATCTACCTACCTACCTACCTACCTACCTACCTACCTACCTCATTCTCTCTCTCTGCAAACACGTGGCTCTGCCATCTTTTGCAACGGCAAATATCTCAGGCAGGTCCTCCACGTGAAGTGAGACAATGGTCACAAGCAGCTTCAGTTCGCAACTCCAGCTAAAGAGAACACCTCATACACCGGTTCCACACTGGTACTCATCAACTCCTATTGAACTAGCTTTGGAACGTGTCTACCACTGTAGCCACGGGATATCATCACCTCCAAAGAAACCCCACGAACTGAGAGTAAAAGAGAAGTAGTTTTCCAAAGGAAAATAAATGATGTAGGCAAAAACAAAACATACATATGAAAAAAAAATTTACAAGATATTTTGTCATTAAGCTGTGATAAGAATAATATTAACAATATCAAGCTCTGTGTTAAGCACACTACAAACCTTATCTCATCGAGACCACAAAACAATCTCTGAGGTAGATACTCATACACATTTTAGAGTTGAATAAAACAAATCTTGAGGAAGTTAAATTGCCCAAGATTGGCACCCAGGTGGTAGACTAAATCATTACTTTCAAAGGATCAAATGATTCTCCCTCTCTCTCTGCCTGCAGCTCCCCCTGCAGCTCCCCCTGCTTGTGCTCTCTCTCTCTCTCTGTCAAATAAATAATAAAGTCTTTTTTTAAAAAAGTTGCATAGAAAGGGGGCACCTGGGTGGCTCAGTTGGTTAAGTGTCTGCCTTCTGCTCAGGTCATGACCCCAGGGGTCCTGGGATTAAGCCGAGTGTTGGGCTCCTTACTCAGCAGGGAGTCTGTTTCTCCCTCTCCCCCTGCACCCCCTCCCCATGTTCTCTCTCTCTCTCTCAAAAAATAAATAAAATATTTTTTAAGAAGTAGCACAGAAAAAAATAGTAATAATTAACTCAACCTGAAGACAGGAAGAGAATGGTCAGAGGAATCCATTTCTGAGCTGGGTTTGAAACATCAATTGGACCTTGCTGAATGAACAAGAGGGAAAAGCAACCAGGCAGAGAAAATAGAATCTGCAAAGGCTCAAAAATGTGAAACACCACTGTAGGTCATATTTGCTCTGGCATTCAGGAAATTCCCTCCTTCCCATCCTGCAACTGACCTCAAAGTGGTCCCCCAAACTAAAATCAGCTTTGAATAAAGATTTTAAAGTACATTATTATCCAAGTCCGCGGGGGGGGAGGGGAATCATTTGTGTAGCATCAATAAGCTACATTTTCATCTAGAATCTACCTCTACAAAGGCAAGATTATATGGCATTAGAATTTGCTCATAATCCAGGGGCGCCTGGGTGGCTCAGTCGTTAAGCGTCTGCCTTCGGCTAGGGTCATGATCCCGGGATCCTGGAATTGAGCCCCATATTGGGCTCCCTGCTCCGCGGGAAGCCTGCTTCTCCCTCTCCCACCCCGCTGCTTGTGTTCCCTCTCTCGCTGTGTCTCTCTGTGTCAAATAAATAAATAAAATCTTTTAAAAATATATATAGAATTTGCTCATAATCCAATCCAGGCAGGGGTCATGAAAAAAAAAATGGAGCAAATTTCATTTCAAAACAGAAAAAAACATAGGTATCATTTAAATTTAAAAAAAAAAAAAAAAAGCAGCTCCTTTCCTTGCACTTCACCCTCAGTCTGTACTCCTAAATATCCAGACAAGTGCAGCCACTCTTCCCTGCTCTCCTGTGGCATGGAGACAGATCTGGCAAACACATCTCTGTGCATCTGAGCAAAGCATGGATGGAGATTCTTGACCACATTTGATTATGGATCTATTCAACACTACCAAGAAATGTTTGCTTAGGAAAGAGCTAGGGTGGTGCCAATTCAAAAGCTAACCTACCCATTTCTTCATACGACAGGTTGGTCCTCTTGAAGTGTGGTCTGAGGTCATTTGTGGGCCACCATAGAGGATGAATGCATGGCTGATTTTATGAGGCCTGCCAAGAGATAAGGAGCAGGCTGCAGCTTTAACTGCCACAAGGTCAAATACTTGACCAAAAGTGAAAACAAAAATGAAGGAAGCAGAATGTTGCAAACGACAGGAAAAACAGGAGAAAGGATTTCTTAAAATAATACAACATCAGGGATGCAACTAAAAAATAATCATACTAAGGTCGCTTTGTGAATCTTTGTGTAGTTCCTATACTTTCTTTTTACGATCATCCCAAGTAACTAAGTACATATGGCATGTTTGTAAGTAAAGCAGTTGATGAAGTCAGTTACACCTCTGCATTTATTACCATGCCCCTGAGTATTATTAACTTTTACACTCCCCATAAAGTATAATTTATCACTTAAATAATTTGCTTTGTGTCAGGGTTCAGTGTGCTCCAGGGCTTTCCTGCTCATTAAATGAGATATTTTTACTTAATGAGCCAAGGATGTCCTTTGTATTTAACATTCGAATTGATTTCTAACACTTCATTTTTATAATAGTTTGGTGTGTGATTTTAAAAATGTGGGTTTCGTTTCACAATGTCAAAGGAAAACAATTCAGAAAATTGTCAAATACATGTGGCATTGTAAGTGATAAACAGTTTTATCCTTAACTAACCATAATGACTGAGTGAACAAAAATGAAAGTATGCGATCATAAAGTAATGATTTCTTTACCCTCTTGAGCAAATCACAGAATAGGGGAACTGAGGTATCTATCTATTGTTCAAAACAAAACTTCACTCCAAGCCCCTCAGAAAAAAAGTTATGATCTGATGTGAAACAAAGTCTGAAGTCGAAGCTGCCGTGGTTGACAAAGCAGCCTGGGACTATTTTCCACACGTAGAGCCTTGGTGTTCTGATTCGAGATTGTCTGTGGGACAAAAATGACTGGCTGCTTGGACATTCTTTTAATTTAACAAACCAAAGTTCGAGAATTGAAGTCCCATGTTTCCTAAATCATTTTCAAGTCATTTAGTATCTTAAACTACTGAGGATACTTACTGTCACCAGACAGGGGAAAAGAAGGGAAAAAAAAAAAAAAAAAGAAGTCTTTGATCCGAGTACTACCAACAAAAGTATTATATTAACCCAAATTATTTATAATTCACAATATATACCTATGTGTGTGTATCTTAATGTAAAGCTTCTATTTTAGATAACAGCACACTGGATTTTTCATTTATTAACATGTATTGTTATCCTTTAATAGGTGTGAGTATGTCAATACAATATATATCATATCATATATATATATACATCTTTATATGCAGTATAGCATCATTAAGGAAGGTAGGATTTAAAAGACTTGAGAACAGAACAGTCAAATGCCCATTTTTCATCTTATAGTTTGGAGAACTTGAGCATTCTTCCCTTGTTTCTTACTCAGAATTGTCTCCCATTCTATATTTCTTGCCTATTCTTTCGGATCCATGAAAATGGAGTGTCATTCTGATCGTCTGTGATGACCAAACACCAGATAGATAAGACCTTAAACATCAGTACTACGAAATCGGCCAATAAACATTTCTGTGGTCAAATAAGCTTAGGGAAGTAATGCCTATTATAATCCTCACTTGTAGATTCACAGAGCACACTAGCATTTTTAGAACTATGGGAGCTCCTACAGAGAAAAACTTGTTTATCCCAGAGTTTTTCAGACTTGGACTACAGAAACTTTTGGTTCAAAAACACTTTTAAATATCCCTTTCAACTAGGGTTTCTTCAAAAAGAATTTGGGAAAGCTTATCAATTAAATAACCAGTTGGTTTAGTGAGGGTGCTTGTTTTTTAGAAAACACCGTTCCCCATGCCCCACATCCCAGCCCCCAGGGCAGCCACTTTGCACAATTCCAAGAACTGGTTGCTTTTCAGATTGCATTTATGTATATGGCGCCCCCTGGAGTTGCACCACATACTGCCTGAGGGACTGTATGCCCCCAACCCCGTATTTGATTTCTCTAAACCTTGAGGTTTATAGCATATAGACAGTATCTATTCCATATATAATACAGAAAAATTAGTTTAAATATTTCACAATAAATAATAAATTGAAAAGTAAGTCTGACTTGGAGAAAAGTTCACAGTATGAAATATTTCAAAGAAATACAAATTCATTATTTGGAAGAACATGGTTTTTATCTTTGGAATCCATGCCCTGGAAAATCTAACTTTAATAGATGCAATAGTCGTGATTTCAAATTAGTACATAAACTATTTTCAATTAACTTGTTATTAGCAGTATTATTCATTTTAAAAATTACCCCAAGGGCACCTGGGTGGCTCAGTTAAGCGTCTGCCTTCAGCTCAGGTCATGATCCCAGGGTCCTGGGATCGAGTCCCGCATCGGGCTCCCTGCTCAGCGGAGAGCCTGCTTCTCCCTCTCCCTCTGCCTGCTGTTCACCCTGCTTGTGCTCTCTCCCTCTCTCACTATCTCTCTCTCTGTGTCAAATAAATAAATAAAATCTTTAAAAAAAATAAAAATAAATAAATAAAAATAAATAAAAATTACCCCAAGTCCTAATATAGTATTCATTCCAAGTTCACATGGTCCAAAACAATAAAAATTTAGTAAATCCTGATAACTTGGATCAGGAGTAAATAAATAAATAAATAAATATTAAAGAAAATAAATATTAAAGAAAAATGGCATTTACAAATTACTTGATTCACTTAGAAAAATTGATTCACACACTGACAATTGTTTTGGTGATTGATAAATCACTCTTCTATGTAAAGAGAGGCAATGCATGTGACTTTAAGTGGTATACAGTAACGTAGTTCTACAAAGTGAAGACTGATCCAAAAAAATCTTTGTTACTTAAGAAATTTGAAATTCAATCCTGGCAAGTGATTGCAACTTTTGTCTTCCATTCTAATATGTATAGAATCTTGAAAATATAGCACACTTTAATTTTATATCTAGAAAAATTACTATAAATTGATGTCATTGGGGGAGCCCTTACACTGTAAGATGCCCCTACCCACACAGGCAGCCTTATCTCTCTCCCCTGTTTGATCTCTTCATCCTCCAGCAAAACCAACCAGGAAGCTCTTCTTGACCAACTTCTCTTGCTCCTAGTGGGATTCAGGGCCCAACCTCTATCTCAGTAATGTCTCATGTACACCTCTGTTATTCCACTTCGTTCATTTTATCATCATAATCTCTTTATTTGTTCATAAATTTGAGCTGTAGAAGCTCAAAAAATGGTGACTAATGAATGACTGAACCACAGGCAAAACTCTCAGAAGCAAAGTTAATGTGCAATATTCTAGTTTGGGTGAAATAATCAAAGGAACCAAAAAAACAATAATAATAATCAAAGGAACCTAGTGATGATGGTATTTTATGGAATAGAATGGAGAGTCTGTGGGACATGTTATTGTCTCCCTAGAGATTTCTACTGTGTTTGCTAATTTTTCTTTTAAATTTAAGTTATTGCTCTACGCATTTTTTTCCAGAATGGTTTCTATTTAGTTGGACTTTAAGTCAAAGACATGAGTTTGATAAAATTCTCAAGCTCCTTCAAGAATATAAGATGCCACTACCTGCCTTCCAGGCCTCTCAGCACTTCACAGGATTTCTTGCATGACTGTGATATGACTTTTCCATGAGGAAGAAGCTAGCGCTGATTTATGTTCTCTACATTCTCTCCATCTGTCTTTAAGAGTATTGTGATACTCTTCACTGACTCCTGATCTTCTTGCACTAGACCCCACGGGCTCCCAATATCACTATCTTGGTCTCCGTATGGTAAGAGCCAACATATTCAGCATCTTGACCTAAAAAAAGAAAATTATTCACAAACACATTTAGTTGAGAGAGTGTGGCCAAGTTTAGGCCCTTGGAGAAGACAGGAGGTCTAGAAAGCAGAACAGACCTCATAGCCTTCTCTGTGACAGAGGTCCTTCCTTTCTAGAGATGGTATCTTTCCCTAAGCCCTTATTTCAGTGGATGCAAAAAAGGAGGGGGGGGATTCTTAGCCATCATCGCAAGCTTCACATTAAAACTAGAGCTTTGGGGGTGCCTGGGTGGCTCAGTCGTTAAGCATCTGCCTTCAGCTCAGGTCGTGATCCCGGGGTCCTGGGATCGAGCCCCGCATCAGGCTCCCTGCTCAGTGGGAAGCCTGCTTCTCCCTCTCCCACTCCCTCTGCTTGTGTTCCCTCTCTCGCTTTGTCTCTCTCTGTCAAATAAATAAATAAAATCTTTAAATAAATAAATAAATACTAAAACTAGAGCTTTGATATTACCATATATTTCCTCTGGTGTTTCAATTAAAAAACTGAGTCCCTGTGATATCTCTTATTTATAGAAGATATAGTTTGCAGTTTGCCCAGCCTCACAGCTGGGAAAGGGCACAGCCATTTTATTCTATCAGAGCAAATATTCATGTAAGACCCAAGTGAAAGAAGCCAGACCCTCAACTTTCAACCATCAGCAAGCACCGCCTGCATCTAACTTTCAGGTGAGGACACACAATGGAGCTGCAGGAGGCTGATCCTTCTATCACGCACCTTCCACACAGCATAATTTTCATGTCATTACCTTTGGCGCAGCAGCTTGATATAAAAGTGCAGCTCTTCTGAAAAGAGTGAATGTGGCGTATCTTGGCAGAACTGCACCATTTACAAGGGAGGTGGTGAGGTGTGATGGCGGAGAACCTGGGCAATGTTGCACCAGCAACCTGATTCTGCTCATTCATTCCCCAACATGCAGTTTTCACCCCGCAAGAGTGGTGGCTGTGAAACACCTGTTGCGGGGGGGAAGTCAAAGAAGTATGTATCGTAGGTCTCACAGAATTTTGCAGCACTTCGCTCTCAGCATAGTAAAAACTAAAGCACAATGCTTGAAAATGAAATGTACAAATCAAGCAGGATTTTGCCAAACAGATAAAATAAAGTGAAATTATTTTTTCCTCACAGTAGTCCATCTTGTGATTTCATTAACAGAAGTGACGCGCTAGTTCAAAATCAGATATTTTGTATCATTAAAATATCCACAAGCAAATTTGTTTTACATAACAATTGAGTAACCACGCAGAGAATGCAAGCTCAGGGGAACAAAGTGAAAATATGGTCTTAGCATCATGATTTAAATTACTTAAACAAGCGTTAATACCTTCAAGTGTTTGCACACTATTGCTTCAAGTCTTTGGTGGGAAAATCTATAATTTACATGTTCTACCATTTTAATACTTTCTATGTATTAGATATATACAGTAGCTGTGTTAGTGGATGCTGTAAACAAAAGATACAGTTGAAAACACATGCTATAATAATTAAAATGTTATGCTGACACTATCTTTCTTCTAGGATCTTGTAACATCTGTATTGACTGTGATAAGCATTGATTATCTGGAGTGATGTAAATATTTGGGGAGTTAGTAACAATCAGGAGTTCAGTGCACGCTAAGACACCAAAGATAAATCACAGGAAATTCAGATCAAAGCAGGTTTGTGAATAAGCTTGTTTTTATAGTTAATGACTAACTATAAAGTGCATGTACACATTTCTTTTCTCCAATGAAATGCACAAGGAAATGTCATAAGGAAACATCTCATCCTGTGTAGCATTTCTGTACATCTGTCGAATTTCCATATGTAGAGAGGAGGATGTCAACACACAGCACTACAAAGACTGAATTGATCCAATCCATCAAGTACTTAACATGCACTTTTAAAATCATTAAAAAGTTCTTTGAATTATTAAGACCTTTTTTCAAAAGAAAAAAAAAAACCCACAACTTATAAATCTTGCATTTCCTGAGAGGTTAATTTAAGGATGCTGGGGTCAGCAGTTACCCAGTTCTAGCAAAGATTCTGAAATTTCCCTTCAAGTATGGCCTGATCCTGAGCTTTTTTTTTTTTTTAAGAAAATCTCATGCAGCCTCACCAGTTAGACAACTTACATTCATTGTGAACATTATTTTGAAGAGTGAACACATGCTGAAGCCATGGAAATGAGGCTCTTTTCAGTTTATCAAAATGGTACAGAAATAACTGGTGGTCTAGGACCTCCTCCTTAATACGGATACAGAGAGGTGCACAAACTTTTCAGAATATAAAGTCACCCTTTACTTAATCTAAAAGCCCATTATGCTCTGCTTCCTTCCTTCTCTTTAGCCTCACTTATTGACATTGAACTTTCAAAGCTATTCACTGTCTTCTGCCCCCAACACTTACTTCATCGTAGCCCTTTACTACCTGCTCTTTAACTGCTCCTGGGTCCATCAAAACATAACTTCTTCTTCAGATCCTCCGGAAACTTGTACTTGATGTGCCCTACTCTGGGTCAAGTGCATTTTCAAGGTGTTCCCACAGCACCCTGTATTTATCCCTACCAAAATATTTACCACCTTGTACTGAAATGGTCATTTGTCTTGTCTATCTCTCTATAAGTCTTGAGCTCTTTGAATCAGGGACCAAGCTTTATCATCTTTATATTCCCGGGGAATAGCAGATAGCATCCACTCAATACATGCTCAATGATTAAGAAAATAAGTCAATGACACATTCATCCTCATGATATAATGTGATTCTGAGAAAGAACCTAACAGAGGTGTTCCACATCCAGAACAGAATGAGGACTTATTCTAAGCAAGTTTCAGGGATCCAGAGTGCCTTTTTACTGGTCTCAACCATTTAGAGAGGATTTAGATCCTTTGAGAACTAAGAGCAAAGTAAGAAGCTAAGAGAAAAATTAAAGACAGTCTAGATTTGCAAACTAGAAAAGTTTACCTATAAAACCTAGTAGGTAATCAATAAGATAACCAATATTTTTTAAAACAACAGAAGCTAGTAAAATGCTTCCCAAACCTGGTTGATTCCACTCCTGAGTGCTTATTCCAGAGGTGGGGGATGGGAGGAATTGGGGGGAGGGGAAGAAAGCACATCCATAAAACATATACTAGAGGATTTATAGCAAATTTATTTATAATAGCCAGGAATTGGAAACATCCCAGGTATTCCTCAACAGAGGGATGGCTAACCATTCTGTGGTATATGCAGAGAATGAAATGCTACTCATCAATAAAAAGAGACAAACTACTGATACATCCAACAACATGGATAAATCTTAAAAACACGCCCAGGGAATGAAGCCTTACACAAGAATACATATTGGGTGATTCTCTTCCTATGAAGTTCTAAACAGGCAAAACTAATCTATAATGAAAAAAAAAATCAGAACAG
This sequence comes from Leptonychotes weddellii, assembly GCF_054177405.1. Taxonomy (NCBI): domain Eukaryota; kingdom Metazoa; phylum Chordata; class Mammalia; order Carnivora; family Phocidae; genus Leptonychotes; species Leptonychotes weddellii. Next base: position 111,471,125 of record NC_138374.1, read on the forward strand.
TGATCGCTTATTCTAGAATGAGTCATAAGGAGACTTTCTACACTGATGATAGTGTTCTATAACTTACACAGACATAATCTGTGTAACCTATAGGTTGCATAGGTGTATATATTTGTCAAATGTACCAAATGGTGCACTTAAGATTTGTGCCTTTCACTATATGTAACTTTTACCTTAAAAACAATAAACAAATGAGTTCTAGTTGGGATACACCCGCTGAATACAAATGTTAACTTACTCTGAAATGCATCAAAGATAAGATGAGTTGATAGATGGATAAAGGGGTGAAAAGATGGACAGATACACAATAAAGTAAATATAGCAAAATGTTCATTGTAGACTCTAGGTAGAAGGTACATTGCTATTCACTGTATAATTCTTTCAAGTTTGTTATATTCAAAACATTTTATAATATTGGAGGTGAAGTATATATTCTGAATCCCCTATCCCAGAGTCTGGGGCAGAGGTATGAACTTGCCATTTATCTACATATCTACAAGTTTGCTAAGTGACTTTTTATATAGCGATCAGCTGCAGGCTTATAGCATTAATATTTAGGATACCGAAATTTGGTCCAATGTAATAATATTTTGAGAACCCACACCTCAACCTCAAATTCTTTCTCCCATTTACCACAAACTGATGCCTGAAATTCTACCAGTATAGTTTCATTCCATTAGGGAAAAGTAAATAAGCCGGTAAATCAGTAATTTACCCACAATGGCAAAATATTATAATAGAGCTTTCTCAACCGGCAGTTATCTGAATATGCACTTTTGTGGCAGGGAGAGCAGACCAAGAACAGAAAAATCAAAACGAGTAAGAGCAGGTGAAAATGCCCACAACCACCTGGCCTCCTCTCAGCTGTGCCTGAAAGGTGTCAAATAGAGAAATGACCAAATACAGCAACTCTTTGGGATACTGAAGAAAAGCTCTTTTTCCCCTCTAGGCCTCAATTACTTCAGCCGTGAAACAGAGACAATCTTCCCTAACTGGTTTCCATCATGGTTCCAAGAGAGATTTGCCAAATAAAATACAGGATGCTTGGTTAAATCTGAATTTCAGATGAACAGTGAATTTTTTTAGTATGAGCATGTCCTTACTATTGTTTCATACATACTTACACTAAAAAAAAAAAAAATCAATATTTACTTGATATTCAAATTTAACTGGGCATCCTGCTTCATTATTGCTGTTTCTTTGTTTGCCTTTTGATAAATTCGGCAGCCCTCTTCCAAGAGAATGCAAACATTAGAATTTTAGCCCAGAATCACTGCAGTGCTATGACTGAGAAGCCAGAGACTCATTTGGAAAAGTATAGTTATTTTGTGTGCCACGGATTTCAGTATATGATGCAAATGACATTTTCAAGCCATAGGTATTCAGGCGAGGCATCCTGGTTTTCCTGAAGACCAACACTTGATTCTTCAGGAGCCATACTGTGTCCAGATAGTGGCTGCAGACAGATATAAAAAGACATGCCCCAAGATCTGTGGATTGACGCAATTGTCTCCATGTGTAAAACTTAGCACATGATTGGTGAGAATGAGGGGAAAACACTTGATTTGGATCAGTACAGTTACCTCATACAACCTGGAGAAGGATTGTTTTAACTGAGCCCAGCTCCAACCTAGTGCCTTTATCCCAACTTAATGGAGAAGCAAGAAGACACTTCTTACTTGTCTGAAGTTATGAGGAGTTCAAATAACAGACATTAAATGCCCACCCTGGAATCTAGAAGAGGTCACTGGGGCTAACTGAATACTCCATTGTTTTATTTTAAATCCCATGTGAAATGGTCACAGATAAAAAATGAGGTTTTCCAAAAACGCTGACTGAATCTGTTTTGTGAGAAAGGGGGTGGGCAGCAGAGAAGCTGAAAGCTCTCTGCTTGAGCATTCAGCTACAGGGTGGAGAAGTTAACTATTTCATATTTAAAGGGTAGGTTTAATTTCCAAAATCAGGTACCGAATTTAGAGGCCACTGGGGTAGGAGTCAGACCCAGAAAGTGTCTTGTTTATTCTTGTTCATCCTCATAAACATAGACCATTGTGAAGGAAGTTTGAAAAGAGTTAAAAGTAATAAAAAGTTGTTGCCAGATAAAAGCTGACCTTCAGAGTGTGCCCCGGCTGTTTCTTCCAGGCTCCTTGTAACATGCAATCCCTTTACGTGGTAGGCGAGAAAATTCTGAGTCAGGAATGTGTGACGTATTGCATGGGCTTTTGAAATCTTGACACCAACTGAGGTCATGCCTAAAGAAACAAAAGTATTTACCTAAATTCAATCTTGTCTTCACATACACATCGACACAAATTATATTTCATATTTTCTGCAAACATTTTAAATTCATTTTCCCTTTCTTTATAACACAATGCATTGCCTCATGCTAGTTTAATTTCTCAACTATTGTTCATTCTACTCATTCAGTCCTCTTCGTATAAGCTTTTATTTTTTTTTAAAGACTATGCATTAACTTCTCTATCACCCTTGCCCAGCTTTTTCTTTGCTTGTTGTAACAGTTTGTACTATACAGAGGCACCAGGATTAATTGTGTCTCCAGTCATTATCTTGTCCTTGTTTTTTTCAGACTTGTGGCCTCTGAAATTTTTCAAAACAGCTCAGGGCCTAAAAAGACATCTTCTTCACAATAGCATAAACTAATGCTCTGTAGACCCAACAATGGATGTTTATTGCACCTTACAAAACTACTTTAATTACCTTCAGATTACTGGTTTTATTCAAATAGATTCGTTCTCAGCTAAGGACGCCTGTGGACATTTACAAAAAGTCTTTACAATGTAGTGTTCTATGAAGAACGATTATAATATTCTGCCCTGCTCATATAAAAAAAATAAAAGGAGATGGATTTGTATTAAATAAAAAAAAAAAAACTTTAGGCATTAATGTAACAGGGAGGTTTTCACCGTATATAATATGAGTTGAAAGCCTTGGTACCTTAAGACTTAATTTTGTCTCAGTGAGTCCTGGCCTTGTTCCCACACAGCAACTATATCGTCATAATCAGGTCAATACATATCAGCTCATTGAGCTTAACCAAGCCTCTAGTTTATGCTGACCCATTTATTTAGACATAATATATATGTATTTCTTTACCCTTGGCATCAACTGAAAAGATAAGATGTTTGAATATATCTATCTCCACCATTACGAGTAATTACTGCAAAAAAAATAAGCAATTTGTTTCAAATTCTTAATTTATAAATAAAAACAATTTAGCCAATGTATACTGAACACTTAGCATGTCAAACACTATGCTAAGCACTTCATTTGTATTATGTCGTTTAACATTTACAACATCTCTATGACGGATCTCTAACATGCCCCACTCTACATATACGTCAAAAGGAAGTAATCTGTTCAAAGTCCAAAGCAAGTGGCTCAGTCAAAATTCAAACCCAGGACTCCAAAGCCCATGATGCACCTGACCATCTTTTGATTACACATATATTTGATCATATGTATTCAATTATATTAATCATAATATTCAATTTTTAGGTTGGCTAATATATAATTTTATAACTGCAGGTTATAAATACAAAGCTAAATGATATCTAACTTTCCTCTTATGATTTTAATCATATTTTAATAGGCTTACTAAAAATTAATTTATGCATGACCCAGTTCACTTAAACGAATCTCTACAGATGTGTGAATCTGACACTCTTTTCTGGTTACCGGTCTCTGTACTATGAATTAAAATAAATTCCAACATAGGCTTAGCAGGTGAGGACCTGTGCTTGCCTTCAAAGCAATACCTGTATATACATAAGCCATGTGGCATAGATTTTTTATGTAAGCAATTAAAATGACTGGGACACATGAAAATGTGGTCCTCAGAGGAAAATCATTACTAAACATTGTCATCCTGCACTAACATTTGTAACTTTTAATAGGTGGCAGGTCAATTGAGATGGGAAACTCTTCAATTTAGTTAAAATGGTCAAATTGGTTTTGTCTCTAAACACAATCCACACAGTCCCCTTACTAAGGTCTTGTTATAAGACATAAGGAATTTAAAACTCCCTTAATATAAATATAAGACTGCCCAAGTGTGTTGAATTTAACTCAGATATTTGGAATCCCATCCAAAATTTCTTCTCTGCACAATCCTCCTTGATGGAACTTTGACTCTAACACTCGGCTTTCTAATTTATAATAGATTCACAGTTAGTCTGAGGTAAAATCATTAAGTCAGACTGCTTTATGTTTCATCTGTGAAATACTGTGATTTGTAAATATATATATATTTGGTCATTCAGATTTTTCATATATATTTGGTCTTCTCCATAGTTCTGGCTCATAGCTCTTAAAGTCCTTGGAATTTCCTTATGAAAGCCATAAAGATATGTATCCTTGTGTTAATAAGGTGACTTTCGGACTTCACCCAGAGAATGAAGGCTGGTTGCCAGGGGAATCAACCATGTCCCAGTCCCATCCCCTGACCTCCAGGGAGAGGAAAGGGGCTGAAGCTTGAATCAATCATCAATGGCCATTGGTTTAATCAACCATGCCTAAGTAATGATGCCTCCTAATAAAAATCCAAAAGGACGGGGAATCAGAGAGCTTCTGGACTGGTGAACACATGGAGATTTGGGGACATTGGCACACTCAGAGGGCATGGCAGCCCTGTCCCTTTCCCCATACCTGGCTCTGTGTGTCTCTTCCATCTGGCTATTCCTGAGTTCTATCCTTTTACAATAAACCAGCGTTCTAATATGTAAAATGCTTTTCTGAGTTCTGTGAGCCGCTCCAGTAAATTAATCGAACACGAAGAGGGGGTTGTAGGAACCTCTGATTTCTAGCCAGCTGGTCAAAGTACAGCTGACAACCTGGGCTTTTGAGTGGTATCTGAGGTGTCTATGGGTGGGGGTCTGTCTTGAAAGAGTAAGCCCTCAACCTGCAGGATCGGATGTTATCTCTGATAGATAGTGCCTGAACTGAGGTGAATTCTAGGATACCCTGCTGGTGTGTGACAACTGTTTGGTGACACACATGTTGTAATTGGTCTTAGAACTTCAAAAGAGCCTCCTCTCCATTCTTAAGAACTGCAGCTACCTCTTCTCTAAGTTTCTAACTTCCTTCAATACTTCTTTCACAACCAGCTGTCCCGGGTTCTTTCACCCTCTCACTTCATTGGTAGAGAAAAAGCAACAAGACTGCTAGTCTAAGGCAATGCACCCTTTGGGGGAGAATTTTAGGCACCAAGGCTCTGAATAGGGAGGCATTTGGGATTAAGATCAAAAGAAGTTCAAAAGCATGAACCTCTTATAGTCATGCTAAGATCAGTCTACAGATAAATAACTTGAGTCAATACCTCCCTCCCTCCCTTAAAGTTGTGGAGTGGGGGCGGAAGAAAAATCTTTGCCTTCAAAATTTGAAATAGAAATCAAGAGTCAAGGGAATTTGCAGAAAGTATAAGTAGTCCTTAGTTGACCTTCATTCTAAAGTAAGAAACCCACCAAAACTAAAAACAAAATTAACGAATCCCATTGCAATGTTTGGCAGCCTTAAAGAAGGCATCAAGAGAACTAGATGTCTCACTAGGTGTAGCTCACATTCCTATGGTGAATATCCAAGATAGAGATCTTCAAACAGGCGTCCAGGTACTCCCCAGTGGAAGGCACTTTCATTGCAGAGTGATTAGTAAAAAGCTTTCAAGCATAAAGGATAAAATATGAATTTAATTGAGAAATGAAATGATAAATTTCAACTATAAGAGAAGAGCTTTTCCATGTATTTTATAAAATGAAAGATAATGAGTAACAAATTGCTCTGATATTTAGATTCCATAGGATACATTTAAAAGAATGATGTAGCAATTTATTTTAGTTTTAAGGTAATCAACTTCCAGACCCACATATTCCATATATATTTTCCTAAACTGATCTGCTTAAGAGCAAGTCATGGTCAGGGCATCACACTTATTCTCCTTTCCCACCCTCTTTACAAAAGAAAGGCACACTTCTTGCCCTCTCTGAATCTTATTATGGTACACTGTATGAATTCTTTGAGGTGGCCAAGGGACAATATGAAATATGCATGTCTACTAAGTCTCTGTTAATTAGGACATGAGCCTGCTTCTCAGTTGTATATTTTGCACGATTTCAAGGTGGTAAAAAGTTTCACATTGACCTTTGACAGCTCAACACTACATCTCGGGTAGAAGTAACACATATCAAAGGTAACTGGTGGTTATAGTTACCTGGCCCTGTAGTCAAACTCATAAAAGAAACATTTTCATTACTTTTCCAAAAGAATATTGAGTAGCATAGAGCTATATTCATTTCTCCTCCTTGGGAATGTCTCCAGCTTGCCCTCAACCATTTCTCTGAAATATATTTACTCTTCCAATACATTTATTGAATTTAAATTAACTCAAGAGGAAGATGTTGTGGATCCAAATGTCATGATTGCTCTTAAAATATAATCACTAATGCAACTTTTGTAGGCACTGCACTTACTAATAGTCCAGTAACTTCTCTTCCTTTAATGTTAGTTTTTATTGACTCTTGTTTCAACTAGCAAATGTGATATTTATTTATAAGACACATAAACTAATGAAAGGATAAAAACAGCCACATCCACCATCTGAAGAGATACTATTTCAATAACATTTTACTTTTGATGTTTAGTATTTACCGAAATGTGAGATGTATTTATGTTATTGTTTTAATCAGTCATGCACTAATAATAGTGTAATGTTTCAACCCAAAATATATTTTTAATAACATTTTCAAAATTCAAGCTATTTATTATAAGTTTTAAAATTCATTCATTTAAAAATAATAATAAATGCATTTGTGTTAATATAAATTTTGTTTGATGAAAAATAACTACATTTTTCAAAAACAAAACAAGTTAGTAAGAAGAGTGACACTATTTTACATTTTTGCAAGTATCTTTAACATCTGGCTTAGAAGACAACTGCATTCTCCTATCTGCTTCTGCATTTAACCTATTTGATAATCCTTTTGGTTAAAGTATATGAAGAAAACCTAGTCTCTCCAAGATATATAACTGAAAAAGGGAAGAGTATTTTAATTAACCTTTTAATATCATTGTAGATACTCTTTTTTGACACTACACTAAAACTCAACAAGTGGTAGTTCCTTAAAGGTTAGTTGCAATGTGAATCTGAAAGCTTATCAATGAAGTTTTCATATTCTGTTACATTAAAATCCATTGACCTGTCTTGTGCTTTGAATGGATGTTTTTCCTGTGCATGATTTTGAAACATTTTACACTGGTCATTCAGAAAATATGCATTCACTGAGGTACACAGATTTTCCAGGTGTTGACACATTTCATTATGCAATATCAAAAATTCTCATTAGTTACCCCCTCTAGTCTCCAGAAAAGTTTTGACATTTTGGGAAGCTGCCATGTTCCCAGGAGCAAATACAAATGTTCCAAAATCTAAGTTTTGCTTGAAAACTTTACTTACACCTCTGACAACAAGTACTATCGGTTGTTTTTCTTGACATCGTAGACTCACTTCGCTCATTTTTCAAAAAATGTCTAACAAACATCCAAGTCTGAAGAACCATCATTTGTCTGTCAATAGTTCTTTCAGGTAAAATGTGGTTCCATGAGAGAAAAAAAAAAGTAACTAGTTCAGTTATCAACTGAAACAATTGCCAAATGCTTTTCCTTGAAATAACTACCTGTATTCCCACGTTGGCACACAGAATATCAAAAATATGTATACTCAAGGGTCAAGATTTAATAAAACTAAAGGCCATTCTTTAAGTGCAACTGGCATTTTTCTTTACCATGATTGTGTGGCAAGGAAGTATACACTGGCCAGTAACTAATACAGTTGAGTGCCTATCTTGATTCATGCTAAAGTGCCGGCAGTTTTATCCACCATTTGCTTTTGCATCATATAAATGCCAACCCGGTGGAAAAAGGCAAGTAACTATTTATTATCATTATGAAAATATCACTCACCTGGCAGATAAGCTGAAAGGGTCTTCTGAATTCCATGGGCCATGGGCCACAGAGCAAGACTGTAGGGCTAAGCTATTTTGATTCCATTGAATACATTTAGAAAGTAATCTAACCAACTTACTTTAAAATTTTAAACATTTATAATTCATCAGAAATTACTATTATTCTATGTTATTCATTAATGTAAAACAAAATTGTAGATGTCAACTTAAAAATGTATAGCAGAGTACTTCATTTTTCAAAGATCTTTTAGGGAAAATATGAGTCAACATTTTTGAAACTCATTCTTAAACCAGGCAAGCAAAAAAAAAAAAAAAAAAACTAGGAAATGGAGCCACATTTACTATACTTTTACCTGGACTTTATCGTAATGATAGTTTTCCAACAAAAAAGTCCACTAGAGGACTCAGAAATATTAAATATATTTGTCTTCAACTCTCCATAAATACCCATTTTCTTAAATTTAAAAATAGCATATTGAAACTGTTTAAAGTATTAATAAATCCTACAACTCTATTGCCTTAATAAAATTCTTACTTTTATACATTATCACAATAAGCACTCACAATTTAACCTAGATGAAATCATAGTGTACAGAACCATCTGGAATGTAGGAACTTTTTAAGTAAAGCAAAGTATAAAGAAAATAATGCTACCATAAGACATACACGGTTGACACTATTTCCTACCTTCTTTTCTTTATGTATATACATATTTTACATAGACATATACTGAGACTCACAATTAGTATTATTTTATGGCTGTTTGTTTAGGTTTCCTTCTTTTTCTTTAACTGTATAGACATTTTTCTATCTGTTTAAATACAGTTTGAGAACATAATTATTAATGACTACATAATATTCCATTATGTATGCTTTAAAATTTATTTATTTTCTCTCATCTCCAATTTCATTATTATATATCAGACCATATAAATCTTTGTCTATATCTATGATTATTTCTCTAGGATAATACCTTGCCAGGGGAATTAATGAGTCAAAGGGTCAGAACTATTTTCATGCCATGTTACCACCAGGAAGATTACACTAATTTACATGCCCACCAGCACACCAAGAGTATATATTTTTTTCCTCCTTAATAGCTTATAATTCTTAATAATTTCTTGCTTCATGCTTATTGAAATGGCTATAATTTCCAGGATAATCTTAAATAACAATAATGATTACCATCCATCCTTGTTCCTAATTTTAGTAGAAATAATTCTAATGTTTCTGTTAACTAGTATATTGATTGTTGGCTCCAGATATTTTATTTTAATCAGGCTAAAGAAGAATACTTCTGGGGGCACCTGGGTGGCTCAGTCATTAAGCATCTGCCTTCAGCTCAGGTCATGGTCCCAGGGTCCTGGAATTGAGGCCCACATCGAGCTCCCTGCTTGGTGGGAAGCCTGCTTCTCCCTCTCCCATCCCCGCTGCTTGTGTTCCCTCTCTCGCTGTGTCTCTCTCTGTCAAATAAATAAAATCTTTCAAAAGAAGAAGAAGAAGAAGGAGAAGGACAAGGAGAAGAAGGAGAAGACGACGACTTCTGGTAATAGTTTATCATTACAAAGAATCAATACAGAATGTTGTTAATACCACCTTAGGATCTTTTGTGATGATTTTTTTCACATATTGATGACACATGTAGTAGGCTCCCTGATAATAAATACAAATTCTCTTTGCTGTAAATTAGTTGTTGTTCTTATGTTAGTGTAACTTTGAAATTTTGTTTGTTATCTACATTCAAAAATAAAATCTGCAAAATAAGTTGTCATTTTCCTTTTTTGTGTCCTCTTTGAAAAGTTTTGGGTTTTTTAAAGATTTTATTTATTTATTTAACAGAGAGAGAGAGAGCACAAACAGGGGGAGTGGCAAGCAGAGGGAGAGGGAGAAGCAGGATCCCCGCGGAGCAGGGAGCCCGATGCAGGGCTCGATCCCAGGACCCTGAGATCATGACCTGAGCCCAAGGCAGACACTTAACGACTGAGCCACCCAGATGCCCCTCTTTGAAAAGTTTTATATCATGGTTACACTTTAAAAATGTAAACTTTTCATAATTTTCTAAGCAGAGTTCTTTGAAAAAAAATAAGTCACTGGAAAAACATCAGTCCTGCAACCTTGTTTATTCAAAATAGTAATAGTAGTTTAAGTTCCCCTCATGTTATTAGTCTCTTCAAGACTTTTACCTCTTGATTACATTTTCATAACGTATAAGAATTTTTTCTATTATTTTCAAGTGGATTACCATGAAGTTCTCTACAGTATTCAATTGCAAATACTCTTTTGCCTCTCTCTGTGCTATTTAATACTTTTTCTCATTTATACTTTCATTTAATATTGTTTTCCCTTTTTGTTAAATAGAAGCCAGAATTCTCTCAATGTTTTTGCAAATAACCAACTCTTAGACCAATATTTCGAGTCTCTGTTTTCCTGTTTCTGACTTCTTATTCTACCTATGCTTCTGTTACGGCTTCTCCTTTTTTCCAAAGGTCTGCTTTATTATTTGTGTTCTAATATTTTGTGTTGAATATGTAGTTGATGTATTTGCATTATTTCTTTTTAAATCATTTAGTCTCTCAATTTTTCTCTGAGTATCACCTTGTGGCAAAAAATCCATTAGTGATGACAAATAATTTTTATGTTTTCTAAATGCTCATTGTGGATTTGACTTCCTCTTTTGCCAAATAAGCATTTAGGAGAATATATATAAAATGTCCCATGGAATACTCAACTGTGATAACTATATGTTTCTTCATATTTTCTTTATTCCAGTTTATGTTTTGGCTACCTGATTATCCAAAGCTAAAAATAAGGAACGTCTCCAACAATAATCTGGTTTTTATATTTAATTTTTCTTATATTTTAACCTAAAAATTTACCATGCTTGTGAATCTTATATTTTACCAATAAATACTAATCTTCTTCATCCAATTCTATTTGTCTTACATTTTAATAAATCCAAAGTTATCGCTGCCATCTCTTTTTATAATGAATTTTTTTATCATTCAATTAAAAGCTTTTGTAGAAATTATAAATAATATATTCTGGGATTTTTTTTAACCTTATCTGGGAAATTTTGTCCATAATTTGAATTTTAGCTCATCTATTTTTAATTACTAAAACATTTGCTTTTACTTCTATATTTATTCTTCCCTGACTTCTATTCCTACTTTTTGCCATATGAATTGTGCTTTGTTGGCTATCAGCTCTGTCTCCCTCACTAAAGACTTTGATGAGCTCTCCAAACCAGACTGGTTTCCTCCCACTCATCTCCACCTCTGCCAGTCCCCAGATTACTGCCACAAAATAACTGTTACATTTTGCATCTTTTCTTTTAAAGTTGCATCTGTATTGGCATTGAACTTATTCCCAAAAGTTACAAATTTATTCTAAGTTCCATGTGTAAATGTTTTTGATATTCACTGCCATTTCTTTTATAGCACAAAGTCTCCATCCTTGAACTCTTAATTCTGCTTCATCTACCTGGTGACAGATGTAGGCAATTTTTTTTTCAAAATAGTAAAAAGAATATAATTTGGAACACTTGAACATGAATTATGTGTCTGGGTATAAGATTTTGAAGTCAGAGTCTTTTTCCCTCAAAACTGCGGATGCTATTACACTATCTTCTGATCTGTTTTTTGTTTTTTTTTTTTTAAGATTTTGTTTATTTATTTGACAGAGAGAGAGATAGCGAGAGAGCGAATACAAGCAGGGGGGAGTGAGAGAGGGAGAAGCAGGCTTCCCCCTAAGCAGGGAGCCTGATGCGGGGCTCGATCCCAGGACCCTGGGATCATGACCCGAGCCGAAGGCAGATGCTTAACGACTGAGCCAGCCAGGCGCCCCCTTCCGATCTTTGATATCACAGGAGATAAAGCTGAGAGCACCTTGATTTTTTACAGGTCACTTCTTGTTCTCGTTGTATGCATATAAAGCACTTTTGAATTTAACTTTCTAATGAAAGAATAAGTTATTAACCAAAATATGTTAACATACCGGTTTTTCTTAAATGTCAGACATATTTAGTCATTTTCCAATATTTTATTCAGAAAAACTTCTCGGCATTAATCTCTAGACCTTGTCCTTCACATCTGTTTCCTCTCTCATCACTTTTCATTCTTTGTCTCTTACTCAGTATTATGGGCATTTGCTCTCCATACTGGCAATGGAGTTTTCAGGAACACACTTAATTTTTATCATATGCACCACTGTGGTTTAAATGTTTATGTATCCCCAAAATTCATATATTGAAACCTACCCCCAGCGTGATGGTACTTTGAGGTGGGGTGTTCAGGAGGTGATTTAAGTCATGAGAGTGGGGTGCTTATTGGTATTAGTGGCCTTATAAGAGAAACCTGAGAGAGCTCCCTTCCCCTTCCACCATGTGAGGACACAGAGAGAAAATGCTATCTGTGAACCAGGAAGCTGCCCCTCAGCAGACACCAAATTTGCCCCTGACTTGATCTTGAACTTCCCAGCCTACAGAACTCTGAGAAATAAATTTCTGTTGTTTATAAGTCATCTGGTCTGTAGTATTCTGTTACAACAGCCTGAACAGATTAAGACATGCACCTTGCATGTAAGTCTTGCATAGAGATTTCAGATTCATGCAAAATCTTTTCTTCTTACCTAGCTTCTATATACTTTACACAATTGGTCTTTCATTTTAGCTTCTTCTTTCCTTAAGCTTTCTGCTATATTTTCAGAGTTCATGTCTAATTGAATTTTAGTGAACAATGCCAAAAGATGTAATTTTTTTTCTTCTGATTCACTCTTCCTTTTACTTATTGGTACTTTATATAAAGATATACTCTCATATAGACGTATATATTTACATATCCCTTCTCAATACTAGGTGCAGGTATCCCCACTTTTGGAAAGTTCACCCTATGCCACTTTGCTTCTATTAAAGACCTGCATTAGAAGTTGTTTTTGCTGACCAAAAGAAATCTGAAGAGAATTTTCTCTTTTATGAAAAATGGTGAAAAGCGAAAATAGCACTGGGCATCTATTTTGAAGTAAGCCCTTAGAGAGGCAGAATGCACCCCCAGTATCAGGACCGGCCCCGCCTAGCTCCTACCCCAGGAACTACACTCAGTATGTAAGCCACAAGCCATCATAGCTTTAAACAATGTCCAGGAGCATCTGTGCTTCACCCTGATTAATTTTGTGTATCAGTTAGCAAGATGTGTCCTAAGATACCAGAAAAGCCCAAGACAGGTTATTTTTTGGGCCTGGGAATGCTCAAAATCTTTTCCATGTAAATTAATGATAATTGCTTCTTAGATTTATGCTATTTCAGCTTACAGAAGTTTCATAGGAACACTGTACTTTCAGATAGCAGGGAAACCTCTACATACCTAAATGTGCATACATACACACACACACACAGTTTTTGCTACCTACAGATATCAACTATACTGGTTTTAATGATTTATTTCCTTAAATAAATAATAAAACTTCTTTTTTTTTTTTTTAAGATTTTATTTATTTGACAGAGAGAGCACAAGCAGAGGGAGAGAGAGGGAGAAGCAGGCTCCCTGCTGAGCAAGGAGCCCGATGTGGGACTCGATGCCAGGACCCTGGGATCATGACCTGGGCCGAAGGCAGCCGCTTAACCAACTGAGCCACCCAGGCGTCCCAATAAAACTTCTTTAGTGAGATAAATAATTTCTATATTTTATTAATTATTTGCAATTACTGTTCTCAAAAATTTATTTGATAAATATTCTACCATAAACTGTTTTGTCTCTAATAATTTCCAATTCAAATCCTTAAGCTCCCCAAATAGATAACTTCTAATTATTTTTTTGCTCTCTGTAGTACTTATCACAATACCTTGCACATAGCAAGTATTTAACAAATATCTGTTATTTGTTTTTTTAAAAAGCACTGGGTGTTATATATAAGTGATGAATCACTAAATTCTACTCCTAAAACTAATACTACATTATATGGGGGGGGGGGGGTTGTTTGCTTTAGGGCGGGAGGGGGGAGGGGCAGGGAAAGAGGGAGAGAGAATCTTAAGCAGGCTCCACACTCAGTGCAGAGCCTGCACCAGGGCTCAGTCTCACAACCTTGAGCTCATGACCTGAGCTGTAATCAAGAGTCTGACGCTTAACAAGCTGAGCAACCCAGGCGCTCCTATACTACACTATATGTTAACGAACTTGAATTTAAATAAAACCTTGGAAGAAAAGGAATAAAATAAAATAAAATAATAAAATAAAATAACATAAAATAAAATAATGAAATGAAATAGACATGATTAAGGAAAAGACTTTTATAGAGTTAACCATTTGCATCTGTAGCTAAACAAAATAAAAATTAGGTAATTTCAGAAATTTGGGGCTTTTGTTAAGCACACCTAAACAGGATTCTAAATAATCCTACAAATAAAACCATTTATCACTTTGAATTTTATTTTTATTATAAACAACAAATTATTTAGAATATAGCACATCAAAATTTTCAAACAATTATTTCACCCCAACCTTCTGGCACTGAAGTAGGTGAGATTCAAAGTATGAGCTCAAAAGATTTTCTTTTTCCCTTATATTGTTTATACATTTTTATTATAGGATGTTTATCAATTCCATAATTCAACCTGTTCAATTTGTGAGAAATTTTGTTTGCAGGAAAATCACTCCATATTTGGCTCCTAGTATGTCAAGGGTTTGGTAAATGTCCTTTGTGGTTCAGATTGAATTTATGAGTTCTGAGGATTTGTTTAATCAGAAGCTTAGGCATGGTTTACCTAAGCTGAGAAAGCACATCTCCTTCAAAAGAGGACATAGAAGGATATGCTCTAAATTCTACATAAGCCTGTAAAATATACTGATGTGGGGTGTTAAAAATTTAATAAGTAACATTATGAGCAACTAGAAAATCCCCACTAGCCTAAAACATGTAAGAAATTCACTTAAGACTCAGAAGACTTAATTTCCCATTTTAATCAGTTTTAATTTTTATCCACACCAGTTTTATTTAAAAGAGATGATTTTTTGTCCAATGGGTCAAGATTATGATCTACCAGAATGAACACTTTCTTTTTTCCTTTTTTTTCCACAGAATTCAAAATCTAACAGAATAAATAAAATATAAAATATAAAGTACTATTTCAATATCTTCCCCCTCTTCTATAGAGTTGCCTTTATAAGCAAGTAATTAATAAACATATTCATTTGAGATTCCCTAAGTGTTAAACTATGCAAAATTCTATTGACACTCAGTTTTCCAATCATCAAAAGCAGTTGAATTTTCATGATGCTATGTAATATTTGTTCTGTAATTCATCCCTAGTGTTCAGCTGTTTCCAAGTTAGACCCACTCTTTTTCTGGTATTATTTCCACACACACAAAAAAAGAGATTTAGAAAGAAATACAGAATTCTGAAGTGTGAATCATGAGATGAAAGTTCTATTCATGGAACACCTGTTGTGTAAAAAAAAAAAAGCAGATGATAATATATGTCTCTTGCTCACACATGTGAAAAAACAAATAACTCATAGATTTTTTTTTTTTTTTTGGTTTGAGATGAAAGGCATTGTGCAAATAGAGAATAGAATACTAACTTCCATATCCTTGGGATTATTTTGTTGAATACAAGAATCACTCATCTGGCTCTATTAATTAGTTTTCTTCTCATTTCTCCTTTTCATGTTTTATATTCTAAACATTATGTAAAACAATGATTCCAAAGGAAAAAAAAAAAAAAGACTAGAGGGTAGTTTACCAAGACATTAACAGACACTGCTACTGGATAATAAGATTATGAGTAATTTTCTTATATGTTTTTCTTGATCTTTCCAAATTTGAAATAATAAATGCATCTTCCTTTATAATCTAAAGAAATTGGTTTAAATTGTATTCTTTTTGTTTCAGTGAGCACAATAATAAACTGTCCCATGTAACAGAAATGCCACCAGCTTAACTCTTCACCATCTCACTCTGTTGACATCCCACCCCCAACCTTCCAGGATCCTCAGGCTCGCCTCCAGGGTCCTTGAATAAGCCTGTGATCCATCTCACTGAGCATTCCATACAATGACAAGACCAAGGCTGCATAAAGATGGAAAATCTAAAAAATGCCTTTGGATGAGTGCTTGGAGCCTTAAGAACCACCAACAAAATTCACTTCAACAAGGGCTTTCTAGAGACATGTTCCTCCCCTGGGATGCCTGCAGAAGGCTTCCTTCCTATATAAATTTGCCAGAATTCCTCAACTTGCCCTCCAGGGCAGAAACATTAAATCAATATTCAATTACTTATGATTTTCAATTTTTAATTAACATGTGTTTCAACTGGATGCTTGAATGGTCCTTTGTACTTTGAGAAGTCATTATCAGGGGTGTTATTTTCAGCTCCTTTAAAGATATGTCCTTAATTATTTATTAAGTGTATGGTTTACATTGTGTCAGACCTCCAGACACCCAGTGGGAGAGATTATTAAGCAGATTAGATCTGATATCTAAAATTTGTCCACAGCCACTTTAACTAAAGCAAAGCCAGGAAAGAATAAAAATACTTAACCATATACAAGAAGAATTGGTTAGAAATCATACATCACCTACACATAGAAACTGTCATGTCCATGTAGATCTGCAAAGCCATGTCTTCAAAAAAGAGTGGAATTTGGGGGAGGCCAGAGTCAATTTTGCACTTTTTAGATATAGTTAAGCACTTTTAAGAAGCTAGACACCCTTTAACATACCAAAAATGCAACTTTTAAGTAACCTGACAAAATAACTACATTGAAAAAACATGATTAACTATTTTCACCTCTAAACCTAGGAAGGAAAAGGAGTATTACCAGTACTGGAAAAACACCTACCATTTAACAAGCAGATTGCTCTGCGCCAAACACCCTGCTAAGAACCTCTATAAATGTTATTTTATTTCATTGTCACAAATGCCCAGGAAGGTAGATGTCATTATCTCCATTCTATGGACAGGGGAAATAAGTCTCAGAAAACATGCCCAGGGTCACCCAGGTAGTGAGTGGTAGAGTGGGAATTCAAATCCAGCTGTGCTAAAACCAATGTTCTTTCTAAGGTCTGACCACCTCTTTGGGCCAAAACAAATACAAGTGGGATTATTTTTCTAATCCCACTGCAACACACATTTTTAAAATATTCATGTATGTCCAACATTTATCACAACAAAATATATTAAATGCCTGGCGTAATTATGTCGATACAGGAAAGTGTGGCAGATGGAGGGCTCCAGTTTCTCTTCTTTTTTATATTACACAAAGACATCTACATGAGGAACAAGGTCTCACCACATCCACGCCGAAGGAATTCTTAATGTCTTAGCTCGTGTTGACGCTTTCTGTCATTTGAAAATGGCTTTTGTAATTGCCAAAATGTCTGCACGCATTTGCTTCTAAATCACAGAAAGATTGTGAAGGAAGTTAAATAGAAAATTAAGGAACAGGCAAAACACAACAGCCTCTCTACTGCCGACCTTGATTCAGAACAAATGATCTAGCTGTAAGCCAGCAGTATCCCAGCCCTACTTCCAGCACGGGTTTTCTTTGTTTGATGCACTCTGCTCAGCTCTAACAAAGGGAAATGGGTAGGAAGATAATTAGATCTTTTTTTAAAAAATGACCTAGCAATAGCATCTTTAAAACCACCTGCATCTTTACAGCAAATGAAATAATACATAAATATAAATGTTTCATGCTGCTATCAAACATTGATAATAAAGGTTTTAATATTTATTGTTACCTTTGGCCAAAGCCTGAGTTCACTCTTTAGCAGGAGAGGCACAGAGAGGTGAGGATTGCCTTTGGGCACTACTGATTGGGATGGTGTCGGCATTAGAATATCCCTGTGGAAAAGGGGGCTTGGGCATGGCATCCTTAATCTTCTTAACGTTCTCTTCTCTGCATTCATCTGTAATCAGCTTTCTCTCAAATTCGAATAGATTCTTCTTCTTCTTTTTTAATATAAGGCTCTGTACCTCCTCCCAACTGGGGATATTTAAATGATCCTAGATCCTTCTGTATTCCACAGAAGGGGTTTTCCTGGCTGTGCCCTAGAGATTTCACTGTCCCAACATTAGTAATGACCCCAGGCAAAAATGTTTTTCTGTGAACATCAAAGTGTCTTGAGCAGTTACTCAAATACCTTATGAATGTGGAGTTCAAGTTTTGTTACCCACACCTCTCTTCAGCTGCTGGTAACTAAAGCTAGGGTTGGGCAGGGAAGTTGTGCCCAAAATTCAGCTGCAGGCTGCATGATAAGGTCTCACAGTTAGTTCCATGGTGTGTACCTTATGCAGGGCACCATTCTGAATGCTCTGCAAGCACTGACTTGCTCAGTCTTCACAGCAACCTTAGGAGGTAGGGAAAACTTATTATGCCCATTTTAGAGATGGTAAAACTGAGGCACAGATTCATTATAAAACTTGCTCAAAGGTTGCATAATTAGTAATTGGCAGAGCTGGGACTTGAACCCAGTCAAACAGGCTCCAGAACCAGAGCTTTCAAGCAATATGTTATGCCACGCTGGCCCTGAGGTGAAGCCAGGAGAAAAAGGAAGGTCCCCATCTCGCTAGCACCTCAGGATAACCCACTGCCACTTATTTACCACAGCCCTTTATCTTTCACTCGTGTTAGAATGGCAGCACGACACACCAGCTCGCAGATGACTGCTCCTCTCGCTGCAGACCCCTTCTGCCCTAAATGCAAGTCACCAAAGCGGACTCTGAACAGCTCACCTCACCGTTCACATCCAGGGCAGATGAATGGACTCCCTGTCTTCACTCTCCTCCCTCTTCAGGCCTTTCTGGTCATTCATGCTCTTTTCAAGAGTCTTTTACATTAAAATTCTGTTTACAGGCAACAGTTACCACCCAATGTCCTCTTCATCCCTGGGAGGAAGAAGTCCTTCTCTTCTTCTCTGCCAATCCCAGCTTCCTTCATTTTCTCTCTTCTGCAGGCTAGCCCAGACAGCTCTGCATCTCCTATCACATTACTTATTGTCTTGTATTAGAATTATTCAGGTTCACCGCTTATTTCTCCTCCTAGTTGGTAAGCAGGGGAGAACCATCTTTTTTTCTTCTTTGTCTTCATTTTGTTACTTGGGTACCATCCCGTCTTTCCCACGCTCAATTACAACTAAAAAAAGAAAAGGACATGCATTTCAGCAGCGAACCAGGAACTATATTTCCAACCATATTTTGCACTACAAAATTCAACTTTTTGAAATATTGCCTCAATTTATTTTCAAAAAATATTTTCCTTTAAAGTAATGCTTATTGTACTTTGACACTGGTGGAATTGCCAAGGATGATGTAGTGTCCTGAGATCCTCCGTTATACCCCGATGGTGTTTGATTTACAGACACTATAACAGTAGAAAAAATATCTGTCACAGTGACATCGATCGGTGTTTTGACTGGCTGAGGTTAAGCCATAGAGAGGTACCGTCAAAAGGGAAAATGTAGGGAAACTCCCCCTTGCTCCCAACAGAGAATGTGTTTGATAGCTTCTGGCCTGGAGAGCCATTTCCAGACAGAGGTTTATAAATAAAACCAGAATGTGGAATTAATTGAAATCAGGTTCCATAGGGTCTCATCAGACATCCAACCAGCACCATGACTGATCAACTTAGTTAAATATCAGGGTCTTTATTTCCCAACCTCCACCTCCTAAATAATTAGAAAGCTATTAACTCATTGACAGATCAAGTTATTCAAAATGACTGAAGCAAAATTGTGTGTAGACAATCTCAGCTATTCAGGAGTTTCCAGTTTTGTGACTTGTTTTGTCTTCAAACGTCTTGTTTCACTATCCACTAGATACTAAAATCTTTTTCTCTGCACATTGATGAGACCAACAAGGAAAAGGAAGGAAATTCAATTTAGTCAAAAGTTGTTATATCAAGAGACTGTCAAGAGGTCGAAGAGACCTTAGAATTTAGCACACCACCTCATTTTGAAAATGAAGAAAGTAAACGTCAGAATAAAAAAAAAAAGACTTTTCAAAAAACACATATCTCATTAGTGATAAAAACTGATTAAGAATTCTGGAAACCGGGGGCGTCCGGGTGGCTCAGTCATGAAGCGTCTGCCTTTGGCTCAGGGTCCTGGGATCCAGCCCCGCATCGGGCTCCCTGCTTAGCAGGAAGCCTGCTTCTCCCTCTCCCACTCCCCCTGCTTGTGCTCTCTCTCTCTCGCTGTGTCTCTCTCTGTCAAATAAATGGATAAAATCTTTAAAAAAAAAAATTTTTTTTTTTTTAAATAATAAAGAATTCTGGAAACCAGCCTCCACAAACAGGATTTACTTTTAGACATAGAATGGGACTTACTAGAAGCTCTTCTTAACAATTACTGGTGAAGATTTTTAAAAACCCAGAATGAAGACTAAAGATCTTATTTTTCTATGTGACTCTGAAGTTACCAACTTTTCTGGAGTCACATAAACCAATGTTTTTCCCTCTTCTTTCTCTACTTCTCTTTTAAGCCTACAAATTATGTGTGTGAAATAAAACGGCCTATAAATAATCTTTTCTTAATTTCTTATACTCTCCCCCTTCACCTTGATATATCAACGGGAGGAATTTTAAAGGAACAAAGGAAGGAAATGGAGGGTCAAGAGACACAGACCCACCCTAATAAATGCAGAATGTACTACTCCAGAATTTTCTCCTCTCTGGCCAGGAAATTCATTCTGAATACATGAGTATTCACGCATTCATTGCCTTAACTTTGCAACCACTAAGACTGCCCAGTCATACTTCCTGCTACTTCTTTCCCTGAGGCTTCACCGGCCTATGGACCACTGTGGACAGACAGCACTTTGAGGTCCTTGACACAGACAAAACAATCCATTGAATAGCTGATTTTGTCACTTCTAAACCAACTGTATGGCATTTTTTAGACACAAAGCAAGAATTTTAATTTCTCATCCCCTGCTCCCTGTAGACATCAGAACAGAGTTGTAGGATGTTACAAGCAATGTGTGGAGGAACTAAATAGCTGTGTAAGAAGAAATGATCATGCAAGTAAACAGGGTTTTGCCTCATTTATCTCCCTTAATATGAAGATCTCTCTTTTAATCACATCTAAAGTTACTCAGAGATTTTCTTAAAGATATATTGGATTACATGGTTTCCTTATTGGCCAATCAACACTGCATAGGTTGAGTGGGGGACCTACTCTTCTCCTCCCCACTACCCCTTTGGGATTTCATCAAAGAGGCCACCCTGAAGTTTCCGGCCTGTGCCTCAGTGACCTGAAACTCATCCATCACTGATCACAATCAACATCTGTTATCCACTCTGCTCAAGATATCTTTCCTCCACTGGTGCTTGCACTCTGATAGACAAGTTTCTCATACACAAAAATATGAATAGCATAAAATATATTAATTCCACTATCTCACGGTCTTTGATCACATTTTAAAAGAATATACTAATAGCACGATGATACTGTAATATAGAGAGAGGTTTTTTTACTTTAGACAGAATATAACAGCTGTTTGCTTTTATTTATCTCTAAATTTTTTCCATTTCTTGAAGGCAACCACTCTGTTTATTAGAAGCCTGCTAAAAATGCAAACGTGCTTAAAGTACTACTTCTTGTATTTTCAGATTTAATATCAGGGGAACAAATTTAAAACAGTTATTGCATTTCCACTGCTTTAATTATTTTATAATTCTCCTTCTTTGTAAGAATGTACTTTTCAATATATTTCAAGGAATTTCAACTTTAAAAATGACTAAAAGTATTTCAACATAAAGACATACGTTCTAACGCATGTTCAAAGCTGGATTGTTTTCCCTGAGTTAATGGAAATAAGCTCCTTATGGATGTTTAATAATTGTCTGGTTTTTATTCATTAAAAAATTGTTACATATTAATGAAAGAATAAAACACCACTAAACTCTTCTATGTAAATTTTCTGAATGTAAACTTGAGAATTTTTTCTCAGCATTTTTATGTTTAGAATATTTTTAACTTACAACGTAAAGATTTTTTTCCCAGAGTCAAGATATTGACTAAAACATAATACTATTTAATTATCTATGGCACTAAAATACAGTTTCTTTAGAATTAATTCCTGGAGAGCTAAGAAACTTCTTTCCCATCCCCACACAAGAATACTGCCATTCAAAACTTTTACATACATAGCCTGCATATAAATATAACCTCTAAGATAATACAAGTAGTAGAAAGATAAAAGTTATTTGAAGTACCCAGTTTTTCAATCAATATATTGAAGCTATAGGATATTTACACACTGCTATTCACTTCAGGGAGACCCAGAAGAGAATCCATATCTATTGTACAGGGAAATAGACAAAACAACAGGAGTTTTAGCTACAGGGCACCAATTAAAGAATAATGGGAAAACTTTTATGCAGCTAAAAATCTTCTGGGACTACTTGCTTTTAATGGACAGTAACGTTTTGGAACACAATCTTTACAGGTTCTGCACAAAGGTCATTTGTCTTTTGGAAGTTTACTTGAGTTCTTTCAATCAGCAAATACTGTTTGAGCATCTTCTGCATGCCAGGTGCAAGATACACAGACAGAAAAATTACAGCCGCTGGCCTCGCTGAGCTTATAGTTAAAAGATGACATACTCATGGAAACCCATGAGCTGTGTATACCAGATGAGGGTTACAATATAGGCATGTTCAATATACAATAGAAGAGTGCAGGAAGGGATGTCCACAGCTGCTCTAATAGACACTCAATACTTGAGAAATGCGCACCTACGTGTCAGATGCTGGCTTAGCATCAGGATACAAAGATGAAGAAGAAAACGAAAGCATACCATAGTGTGACAATTGCCACAGCAGAGATGTGCAGAGGACACCACAGAAACACCAAGAAGGATATCTGGCCCAAAGGGGGAGAGATAAGATCTCTTTAAGACCTCACCAAGAAGTCCAAATATGTTTTAAGTGCTTGCATTTATAGATTTATTATTCGAGGAACAAACTCAAAACACTAGTTGGATTTCCCCTGCTTTATTTTTCTTATAATTTGCCTTCTTCATAAGAATATACTTTAATTCAAGTAGGATCATAGAAAATGAGAGGTCGTATGGCCTGAGAGTCTGGCAGAGCCATGTTTGGGAAATGATGAACAGTTTTGCATGGATGGGGTGCACAGTCTATCTGAGGGGAAAAGTCAAACCTGGGAAGGAGGTCGGAGGTACATCATGGCAGGCCTTTAATGCCAGTCTAAGCAAGTTGGACTATCCCACAGACAATGGGAGCCACTAAATGGCTTTATGAGGAGAAGTAGGATCAGATTTGCATTTTTAGAAAGATCACCCAGTAGTTGTGAGGGCCTTGCCCTAATCAGTTCACATCCATTCACAAATCTGACACCTACCCCAAGCACGGGCTCAGTCCAGTCCCATTCTCTAGGACACATCTTAACAATGAACAAGAGCAAACATAAGGTAACCCTCCTGGAACTAGCATGGAGTCTGGCTTGCTATTGGTCCTACTCACTCCGGAAAGCCTCCATTCTTCACAAGCAGCCCTTCTGCCCCTGGTAATGCCCCCTCTCCCTTGGTTGGGGACACCAACCTTGTGCCCAGCCCACAGCATTTCTGCCGTCAGGGGCTTGACCTTATTAGCCTAAATTCCAGCTTTTGGGACCCTTATCTCTCTGATCTATGGATCAGACCTTGCCCATACTTCCCCTTCTCTATGACTGAAGAGTTTTAACCAAGGATCCACATGGTTTGATTTTCCCCAGGTCCTAAATTCTCCCGCCCTTCCAGACCATTTTCCTCTAGTCTGAGCTCAAAACTCCTTCCTCTCTGGTTCTGCCTCCCACCTATCATTGCTGTCCCACTCTATATGCCTGAAGAGAAACTCTCCACTCAAATGGCCACAGACTAAAATTATCCACCAGTCCCAGTCCCATGTCCTGATAGGGCCTTTGATTCTCTCCAATTCCACATCCACTGGAATTGAGTTTTTATCTTGTGAGCATTTTTTTTCTGACCCAGGATCATGTTATAGCCCCTGGGCTGACTTCATCTCTTGATTTCCCTCCCAGACCCAACCCCCTATAAGGCTGTGCTTGAACTAGAGGATTCGGAGCAAGAAGTATCCAGTTTTTGTCTTACTCTTTTCTCTCATTTGGTCTCTGAGATTGGGAATCACCTCAGCATTGCCCAAGTCCCAACTCAATCAGAATAGACAACTTACTAATGTCCAAGTAATGGTAATAATGGTTTCTATCTTTAGTGGACTTCATTGCCAGAAATGATGTGACGCACCTTACAGTCATTGTTTCTTTTATCCTCACAGCAATTCTATGTCAAAGGCATCAATAGCCACACTTTACAAAGGGGACAGTGAGGCTTAGAGAGATTAAATAAGTTTGCTACTGGTAAGTGATAAGATCAATAGAAAATTATTTGAATCCACAGCTCTTTACCAATAGCTCGTTGCAAAGCCTTTGGTTCTGAGGCCATGTAATCCCAACCAGCACATGTTCTAGGTGCCCCTGAGGATTCTAATCAGCCCTTACCAGCCTGAGACATCACTGGAACAGCTGTGAAAAGGCTGAAGTTGATCTGGAATTCCCAGAAGGAGCAGGGGAACATAGCCAGGTGAATGTTTCCATGTATCTCTTCCTAAGACATGTTACTTCTTTAAGGAGCTGGAACCCAGAAGACACAGGTTTTTCCAGAGGAACACCACTAATGGCTTAGAGTCTCTGATGTAAAATTATAGAGTACTTGGAACCCTCTCTATAGCTCTCCCCATGGAACCCATATCATATAGGTGCCTTCAATGAGGTCTTTCACTTTCAGCAATGAATCTGTCTTAGATATCTTTTCACACAAACCCCACCAATGAAAAGCTACCTAAAGCAACTTCCAAATGTGGTAGACATTTTTTTTCCTCCTTTTTTTTCTTTTTTTCAGAAATTTTAAAGTGGCAAAGATATGTTGGCTACCTGGCAAGTATTACTAGCTGACTACACTCTCAACCAGTTACAGCATTTTCTGCTTTCTTTCTCTTGCTATAAAAAGCCCAGAGAATTTAGGAGCTTTCACATTTCACTGGACAGAGGCCCTGGCTTGATAGGTGAAATATCTTTCTGACTGGATGATATATCCGTTTATTTGTATTTATAAAATGCAAGTGACCTTTTGAATGTGAAAGGTGGTACAGTCTTTTAATAGATTATCCCTCCACTCTGGAATTTTTTAAACAAAGGCACATTTATTCAAGATAAGGGGATAAATGACAATAAAAGCACAGAACATCAATTTGCTATCAGACGGCAGGTTGTTTTGTGAAGGTTCCCCCTAAGGTGTTACAGAGCTTATAAAGCAGTATACACATTTAAAATCATATACAACTTGATTTTCAATGCTTGAACCTCTTAAAATACTTCTGCATAATGATATTCTCACTCATTTCTACTGGACTATAAAACAGGAGCAAGTTTTCTAAATCTGTTACCAAATTCTTTTTAAAAAGTAAAGAAGAAATGTGTAAAATGAAAAAAAAAATCTATCCAGGCTTATATCTTTCATAATTAGTATATTAAGTTACCATTTATTATATGTCTAGTAAATATTGAGCATAATACAGTGCTTCACATATATTATTTAACACTAAAAATATTTCTATATTAGCCATTATCTTCTTTATATTGAAGAAAAACTGAGAAGTTATATGACTTCCCCAAGGTCATACAGCTATTAAGAAACAGGTCAAGGGGCACCTGGGTGGCTCAGTCAGTTAAGCGTCTGACTCGTAATTTCGGCTCAGGTCATGATCTCGGGGTTGTGAGATCCAGCCCTGCTTGGGGCTCTGTGCTCAGCATGCAGTCTGCTTATCCCTTTCCCTCTGCTCCTCCCCCCCTACTCATGCTCCCTCTCTCTTTCTCTCTCTCTCAAATAAATAACATCTTTAAAAATAAATTTAAAATTAAAAAAAAAAAAAGAAACAGGTCAAGTATTCAAATCCAAGTCCATTTGACTCTAAAAGCTGTGCTCTTCTTACCAAGCATTACAACTAACATTAACTCAGGAACCATGTTCTGGTTGTCTCTTGACAACTATGTGATGTTGGGCTAGTTACTTAACTTGCTGTCCTTCAGTTTCCTCATCTGTTGAAACAGGAATAATAAGAACACCGACTAACTAAGAGCACTGCAGGGATTAAATGAGTTAACATAGGAGAAGTATTTGGAACGATGTCTAGTACATAATAAGTGCTCAAAAACTGATGGCTGTTAGTATCATCATCATCATCATCATCATTACCATTACTGTATTACTACTACAACACAAGGCTTCCCCCATGGGAAATTTCTCTTGACCCTACATTCCTCTCCATCTACCATTCCACTTCTTGATCCCCTTCACAATTACACTTACTGAAAGAGATGTCTCTGCTTGCTGTCTCCATTTCTTACCCTCACATCCACAGCCTCCAAGTTATGGCTTCCTCTGCCTCGACAGTATAAAAACTGTCCTTGTTGAGATCTCTGTAGCAGAGACCACTATGTGTTCATCAAAGTCTATCTACTTTACCTTCTAGAAACATATTCAGACTACAGTTCCCAGCCTCCTTTGCAGTTGAGTAGAGCCATGTGATGAAGCTCTAGACAACCAAACGTGAGCAAAAGTGATGTGGCCCATTCAAAAGTTCTCACATGTGATCCTTCCTCTCTTTCATCTGCAGACTTGATGCTGATGGATCCAGCTTCCTATTTCAAAGCCCAAAAGTATTACAGAGCCACAAGAGAAAAGGACTTGTGTCCCCATATACATATATGGAACAGAGCATATCATCTCTGCACCTCTGGCCAACTGAAAATTGCACTAATGAGAAATAAACTTATATTGTATCAAGCCATTGAAAAGTTGGTGTTGTTTGCTACAGAAACTAATGTTGTTTTCCTTAACTAATGAGAGCATCTATGATATTCAGGTCATTCTTTGTCCTCATCTTAGTAGTCTCTCAGAGAATTTTTTCAAACACTCTCTTGTCATAACTTCCATGACATCACACTCTTCTGATTCCCCCCTACATTTCTGCACATTTCTTCTCAGTTTCCTTTGCTGGCTTCAGTTTCTCTAACTTTTTCAAACTTTTTCTCTAAAAGGCTAGATCATAAATATTTCAGGCTTTGTGAGCCACATGCAATCTAGCATATTCTTCTTTGTTTTCCTTACAAGCCATTAAAAATATAAAACCCTTTCTTAGCTGGTAGCCATGCAGAAACAGGCCCGAGGCTGGATTTGGTCCATGGGCTGTGGTTTGCTGACCTCTATTCTAGCTGACTGATAAATATAGAAGTGCCCCCCGCCCTTCCAGCTCAGCTTCAACTTCTACTGCTCTGTACACTCTCCCTGGAGAATCTTATCAAATCCTATGCTTTAAACACACCTGTATATTAACGCCTCCTAGAGATCTCCAAAGCTGACCTTTCCCTTGTGAAACAGACCTAAACGTGTAACAGCCTACTCGACCTCTCCCTTTGGATACCTACTACTATTAGGCTTCTCAAACATAAAACAAAAAACCAAACAAATAAAAAAAAAAAATAACAAAAACCTGAAAGACTGCTGATCCCCCCTTTCAAAGATGTTTCTAGCTCAATAAAAGACAGCAACACCCTCAAGCTCATCCCTGGTGTCTCTGTTCCCTCATCCCCCAAGCCCAATCCCTCACTAAGATTTGTTGGTTTTATTTTCACTATATACCTGGAATGTGTCTACTCCTCTCTATACTCCTCTGGACCATCGTCCCAGTTCAAGGCATCATTGCCTCCCATCTGAACAACTGCAATAGCCTCCTAGGTGGGCTCCCTTCCACCTTCACCTCCAAAGAGCATATGGTTCCTCCAAAGAGCAATTACAGTGATTTTTCTAAAATTTAAATCAGCTCAAGATGCTCTTCACACTTGAGTGGCTTCCCCTTGCTCTTAAAATAAAACCAAACTCCTTACTCTATAGGATACAGCCTCTTCCTCATCTTCTTCCGCCCACCTGATCTACCTCTTCAGCCACACCAGCCTCTTCTGCACACCCAACCATTCTCTATTACATCCCTCTATTTCCTTCTCAGTAATATTTGCAATGCGTCACTCACTTGCATATTCATTTACTTACCTATTTTGTCTCTCCTCCAACAAATACATACACTCATGCACACTAGAATGTAAACTCCATGACGGAAAGGATCTCACTGTCTTATTTATCAATGTAATACCCAGACCAATACCTAGTACATGTTGTACTAAGTGCATATTTATGGGACAAGTACAAATACAGGGATGAAGAAAGGAAATAGATGAATAAATTTTGGCGACAGAATTTATTTTGACTTTGATTTAGTGATACCAACATTAACTTCAGATAAATTAATAATTACTGATGGTATTTTTCAGCTCAAAATATTTTACAGCCGTGTTTGCTTTTTCCTTACTTTTCATAAATCCCAATGTGGGGCCAAGAGAAGTCAACTATCATGAACCTAATTTTACAGAGAAGCGTGTTGACATATAAGCAGGTTGGTTTTACCAGATCACTACGAATATGAATATACAAATTTACTACAGGTCTCTGCTGTGCTGGGCTCATTGTCATTTTCTAGTAGATACTGGACTTTTCTTATGAATCTCCAAAAAAAAAATCATTAGTTATCCTTATTCCCCTGCTTCTGTAAGGGTCCTGACGATGTCATCGCAGGCCTTAGACAAGACAGCCTATAAAGTTTGCTGTATAAAACACCAGATGACAGAGTTCAGTTCTGTATCTAAAGCAAGAAATTAGGAAAAAGTACAGTCACAAAGATAATGTTTTAATATAAGGGATTACAAGGCTTCAAATATGAACTCTATAGACAAGAGGACAAGAAAGAGTGTGAAATCACATCCTGTTGAAAACAGAGTTTACCTGACGCTCATTCACCAAGGTATCATACCATCTGAGACCTGGAAGTTGTAGAAATCTTCAAGAGGAGCCTTGAGAAAACAGAGCAAAAATTAAAAGTCTGGGGTGGCAGACTAAAGGCTAAAGGAATTGATATAAAATTCCCCTAAAGAAGAGATGTGAGGAGGGAAGCCATGACATCATTGAACCCTTGATTAAGCTGTCTTCTGCTTCCACTAACAAGAATGATGGATTTAAATTACAAAGTAGAGTGATTTCAGCCAGATGGGAGAATTTTAGAATTAGTGAATCTTTGCCTAGCCTTTTCATTCCCTGGTGATAGTTCATTACCAGAGAGCACACCCAGACTTGGGCCACAATGCCATGGTGGGGAAGCTTTTCCTGGGTATCCCTGGATCCAAATCTCTGCCCTATAATTGGGCTTTTTCTTCTCCATGCTATAAAATATATGGTTTGATACTTAATTCATACCAGATTGCAAAAGACCCTAGTACCTTAAAGCATAATCCTTCTCAGATACATTTGCATCTGCATTTGAATCTTTGCTAAGGCAATAACGTTTTGCTTGTAATATTTCAGAAATCAGCCAAACAATGGTGAGAATACTTGTACAGAACTTTGGAACCTTCCCACAGTTTTCTGAGAATTCCATATAGGCAGACACTAGGAACCAGGAACACAGGGGATGGAGGTGGACGGGGCAGGAGAGGATTTTGCAATTCCATCAATAGAACAGGTGATCCACTTCCTTGCTACAGTAAATGAAGTAAAATAAATAGGACAGTAAAAAATAGGAAGGTAAACAGCAAATTAATTATGTAAGTAATAAAGTAAAAAAAATAATAATAAATCAAGGAAAAAAGGCACATGTTGAGATAGCTCTGATCCAAACGGAGTATAGAGAGCTTTATAAATGAGGATCAAACTGTAGAACTTGCGAAGGAAGACTAATTCCCATGAAGATGTTCTAGTTCATCAAAAAAATCTGCTGAACTTAGAATTACATGTACAGGCATAGATCACAAATATTTAAAAAATTTAAAACACACTAAAATATACACAAAAATAAATTAAAAATAATACTACTTTTTCTCTGATGATTCAGAAATAACTTAAGAGTTTTACAGAGGCTTGAGAGCCTCCTTATAATCATCAAATGTCAATAAACTATGGATGTACAATGTGTTGTTTAATAGACAATTTTAACTAATAAATTTCTATTCATTTCATCTGCTACATCTAAGACACATATCCAAGCTGTAGGACACAGGAGACTAACTTTTTTTTTATTCTTTTATACGTTTAATGACTTCTTCAGATTTATTTAACAGAACTTGACATGAAATTCAGAAACTTCTGACATCAGAACAGATGGAAAATATCTAAAAAGGATTCCGTAAACTTTAAAAAGTGGGGAGGTCAGGGAATAGACAACTGTCATTAGATATCTATATCAATAAAACCTTAAAAGCACAAAAGTCCTTAGAATTATTTAGATTCTCTCTATCATTACTGCATGCTCCACACACACTTGGGAGAAGAGCGATGAATATCTGTCACTCAGGCAGGGCGGGAGAGGCACCAGCTGAAGTGCCAATTTGAACAAATCATTTCCCCTGCTTAGAATCCCCTAACAGATCCCTTGGTTTTCAGATAAAATCAAGCACACCTTCTTCAAATGTTGTAAAGAGGTATTTAACTCCTCTCACAAATTCTGTTCCCTATGTCAGAGTCTGAACCAATCTGCAAACTGTCATCCAGCCTTTATTGTCTTTCTTTTTTATCTTTTTAGAACTATAACGCCCAGAAAACTACACAAAAGGAAAATATGAAAGATCACAAATGTCAATAGTCATCTCAGGATCAAAGACTAGACACAGACACCACTTTGGCAAATTAAAGAAGGTTTTCCAGTCAAGAAGATTTAGAAGGAAATCACTGAACATTTTAGATAGAGCGGTAAGTGCTAAATCCCCCAAAGACCTCATCAGAAGGTCACAGTTACAAATGATAAGTCTAAAGGACTGAGGATCCCTTCAGACATCCTGCAGGCTTGGCTGTCCCACTTCCAAGCTCAGCCTCATAGGAGAGGTTATAGTATATGAAAATGCTGATATTTGACCATTTTTTGCCTACACTATCATGAAACTTAATATATAAGTCAAATGTAGATCTGCATGGAGGTAAATCTAGATAAATGCTACAGACCACTGCATCTGAGTCAGAGGAGCCCATCCAATCAGTGTTATTCAGTGTATATCATTATTCTAGTGCATTACATACACTGCAGTATTACTAGGCATGGACATAGACCTCATTTATTATACTCAGTCTTTCTCAGCCAGAAGAGCCTGATCCAAGTGATTGCCTGGATAATTAGAACAAGGTTCAGACATACAAATGTCTCTGAATATATTCAATAATATTTAATGTTATGAGAATATTTGACAAAAGTGAAAAAAGATATTATATATAATGATATATTATGTATTTTATATATTTCCAACTTAGTATAAGAAATATAGACTATTTGCATAGAAAAAGGAACTAAAAGAAATGCACTAGGTTGTAGTAACATAACAAATTAATTATATTTTCTTCTTTATTGTTTTTGGTACCTCCAAATTGTTAAAATGATCACCCATTAATCTTATAATCATGAAGAAGCAATACCTTTAAAAATTTTTATTCTTGTAGTAATGTGGAGGGAGAAGTAGAGGGTCAATGAGGTCATTTAGGAGACTCTGCAGTTGTCAGGACAAGAGGGTGATAAGGACCTAGACAGAAAAGGATTTAGGATTTATTAAAGATCTCATTTTATATAGAAGTTGACTACAAGTTTTCTGGCTTGAGCAGCTGTATAGATAGAAAGAGCACTAATTAGGAGAATATATGTAGTTGAAAAGGACTGTCCTAGGAAAATGATAAATTTTATTTTTGACATGTGTTTGCGGTGTCTTAAGACATGCAGGTAGAGATGGTGAGTAAACATGGTAAGAAAGAGAGAGAAAGAAACAAGAAAAGAAGGCAGGGAGGGAAAGGAGGGAGGGGGGGAGGAGGCAGGAAGAGAAGGAAAAAAGTGAAGATAGGTATGGGTCAGGAGCATAGAACATACATTTGGGCTGGAGATACCGTTTGGCGGTAGCGGTATATAAATAGTCATTGAAGTGTGTAGACCAATATGGTTTTAATAGAAAGTATGATTATATAGGCTTCTTTTCTTCTAGAACAGGGTTTCTCAACCTTAACACAATTGATATTTAGGAAATGGAGTGGGGAGCTGTCCTGTGCATTGTAGGATGTTTAACAATACCCCTGGCCTCTACCCACTAGATTCCAGTAGCACTGCCCCTCCTCCTCTGTTATGACCACTGAAAATGTCTCTAGCCATAGCCAAATATCCCTGGGGTGCGGGAGGCATGGGGGGTACAAAATCACTTCCAGTTGAGAACCATTGTTCTAAGTGTATTATAGCAACAAGACATGATGTCATTCAACAGAAATCTAAATATTGAGATAAAGATGTTTTCACATAAATATTTTTAGTGGGGGGCGCCTGGGTGGCTCAGTCGTTAAGCGTCTGCCTTCGGCTCAGGTCATGATCCCGGGGTCCTGGGATCGAGCCCCGCATTGGGCTCCCTGCTCGGCGGGAAGCCTGCTTCTCCCTCTCCTACTCCCCCTGCTTGTGTTCCCTCTCTCGCTATCTCTCTCTCTGTCAAATAAATAAATAAAATCTTAAAAAAAAAAAAGACTTTTAGTGGGTAAATATGTGCCAGGTACTATGCTAAGTTCTGGAGATTCAAAGTTAAATATGATATGCACCAGGTCCTCAAGGAGTCCATAACCCAGTGAGGCACAGACACATAAAGAAATATTTGCGGGGCACCTGGGTGGCTCAGATGGTTAAGTGTCTGCCTTCGGCTCGAGTCATGGTCCCAGGGTCCTGGGATCGAGCCCCGCATCGGGCTCCCTGCTGAGCAGGGAGCCTGCTTCTCCCTCTCCCTCTGCCTGCTGCTTCCCCTGCTTGTGCACTCTCTCTGTCAAAAATAAATAAAATCTTAAAAAAAAAAAAAATATTTGCAATGCATTGGGAAAAGTGCTAGTCTCAACAAGCACAAAATACTCTAGTAGCAAAACAGAGAACGCTGTTCTGACAGGAGGAAAAAAAGAGTCAAAGAGAAAGGGACGTTTGAGTTGGATCTTGAAAGATAAGTATACATTCGATAAGTGAAAATGACAGGGAAAGACATTTTTTTTTTTTTTTATTTGAGAGAGAGAGAGAATGAGAGACAGAGAGCATGAGAGGGAGGAGGGTCAGAGGGAGAAGCAGACTCCCCGCTGAGCAGGGAGCCCAATGCGGGACTCGATCCCGGGACTCCAGGATCATGACCTGAGCCGAAGGCAGTCGCTTAACCAACTGAGCCACCCAGGCGCCCAGGGAAAGATATTCTAAGAGGAATATATGCAACTGAATGTATATCCAAAGAACTAATAATGGCCCAGGATCTACATTGAGACATTTTTTCTTCGCCTCATGGATAATTCATGTCTATTTGGGCAACAACATCCCACTTGTAGGAAACTAGCACCCAAAGTGAAAAGCATATTTTTTACCAAAGGTAAACAAAGTGGTACTAACTGAGCTGGGCAAAAGAAAAGAAGTTGTCTTTACAGCTACTTTAGTTTCCTCATGTTGCCCAGAGCCCTTAAATTGACCTCATAGGGGGCCGTTAAAAAGGGTTTCCATCCCAGTCAATACCTCAGGAGCAGTGGGCTTTTCCCCTGTGTTACAAGGTAACCCCTCAGTGAAACTAATTAGATTTTTTTCCCCCAAAACAGCCAGGCTATTGATTTGAGAATTGAAAACAGTATTGATATATAGCTGTCAGTTATACCTGAATAAGAATTAACTGCAGAATTTTTTAACGTAAGAAAAATATGAAATGTCTACAATTTCTACTGCTATAAGATTTCAACAAAAATAATTTCTTTTGCTGTTAATCTGCTTACAAAATGTAGGCTCCCTAAATCAAAGAAATTATGAAATAATTTTGCCAAGTGGCTTAATATTTTACCTGAATGTCTTGTTGTATTGAAATATTTTTGTTTATCCCTGAGACTACAATGTTCTTCACATAACATCTGTTTATTTGAAGGTTCATTATAATCTCCTAATGGCATTAAGATTTGTTCTGCCTTTACTACATCTATACTTATTCATTCAACATTTACTAAGTACCAGTGATAACACAGTCATTTGCAAATATATAGATGCTTCTCAAAGATACTGAAATAAAAAGAACTAAGAGAACATATTGTGCCCTGCCCATGTGATAGTCACTGTGCTTATGTTTCACGTGCCTCATCTCATTCCCAAACCGTAGGTAAAAGGTATTATAATTATCTCCATTTTACAAATGAGCAAATAGGGAGTTTAAGTAACTTACCCAAGCACCTACAGCTAAAATGGATGACTCAGAAATAGGCCCACCTGTCCTCTTTCCCACTCTTTCTAGATCCTAAAGATAGACATACCCAATTCAACAGTCCAGTCCCATTTTCTTTTTTCTTCCACAGCTCCAAACTGGTCTCTCTGGTCCTCAGAGCCAAAGCTACATCTCACATGCTTACAAGTACTCACCCTTCAAAATGCCTTCCTTCTTCCTGCCAAAGGTTCTGACCACCCCCATGGGTTGTTAGGGCTCAGACCGGGAAGGCTAACGCTCTCCTACCCGACGGTGGTGTTTTAACCCGCATCCAATTCTACTCTGTCTCTTGAGGATTTACTCTTTTATAATACTTGGCCATAAATGTCAGGAATCACTTGATCCTAGTCCTTGTCTACCCAAGACTCTCTCCCTGTCTCATACTTTTAAATATTATTTTATGCTGTGTGTTTCCAAAACTTACATCTCCAGTGCAGACTTCCTTGAGTGCTAGACTTAAATACCACCTGCCTACTGGAAGTCTCTAATTGGATGTGGTGACCTCTCATATTCATCAAGTCATATGTGGGCATAAAACTAGACCATATTGGGCACCTGGGTGGCTCAGTTGGTTGGGTGACTGCCTTCGGCTCAGATCATGATCCCGGGGTCCTGGGATCGAGCCCTTCATCGGGCTCCCTGCTCGGCGGGGAGCCTGCTTCTCCCTCTCCCACTCCCCCTGCTTGTGTTACCTATCTCGCTGTCTCTCTGTCAATTAAATAAAATCTTTAAAAAAAAAAAAAAAAACTAGACCATATTTCCTAGGCAGGTGTAGCCATATGGCTGTGTTTTAATTTAACGGAATACAAGCAGAAGTAATGGATATGCCGTTTCCAGTCCTGACCCATAAAAACATCCCATGCCCACTGCTTCATGTTTTTTTTATCCCCCCTCTTCCTTCTGGTAAAATGGAAATGATCTCAGGGTAACAGCTAAAGTCACATGATGAAGGTGGCCGAGTTTCTGTCAGCCTGGATCTCTGAACCACTGCATAGAAGAGAGCTGCCTTTCTAGTTACCCATGTGTTACACATGTAAAAAATTACTCTTTAGGCTTATATACATATTTTTATCTAATTGCTAGTGAGAAAGGCAGTTAGCCTTCCAAACTAACATAGTTTTCTCATAGGAATCTCAAGCTTCACATGATCTCCACCCAAACCTGTCCTCATCAACCTTCCTTAATTTAGAAAATAGTACTGCCTTTCACACATCTCAAAGGTCAGAAATCTGGGAGTTATTCTTGATTCTTTTTTTCTTCATTGTTCACATGCAATCTATGTAAATTCTATCTATAAATGCTTGCAAAGCTATCTATTCTTTTTATCTCTACTACCAACTCCTTAATTCAAACTACCATATCGTTTACCTGGATTGTGACAATAGCTTTCTAATTTTTCCTTATCGTCTTCCATTCAGGACTGTGAGGGAAATATTTCAGGGATTGAAAAGAAAGATAGTACAAATTACAACCGGTTGAGAGCGTCCAAGAAAACCTCATGAAGGAGATTTGAATGATGGATTGGATAGGAATATAAGAGGGGTACTGCAGGGGAAGGTGAACAGAATCAGACAATCGACAGGCAGAGAACAACAGGAAAGTCAATGAAGCAGGGCTGTTAGGTATCACTGAGGACCATACTGTGTCCCTCCTCCCTATATAAAGGGTTTGAATGATGTAATTGGCTGGCATTAAAAATGATTTCTTCTAAAAATATGTTTATACAAGAGGTATTCTGTCTTAAAATTATCGATGCTCAATTCCCAATCAATCTATAAGAATAATTTTATTATTATTATTATGTTCAGTTAGCCAACATATA
This sequence comes from Leptonychotes weddellii, assembly GCF_054177405.1. Classification (NCBI taxonomy): domain Eukaryota; kingdom Metazoa; phylum Chordata; class Mammalia; order Carnivora; family Phocidae; genus Leptonychotes; species Leptonychotes weddellii. The sequence continues at coordinate 111,507,307 of NC_138374.1, forward strand.
GTACATCATTAGTTTTTGATGTAGTGTTCAACGATTCATTAATTGCGTGTAAAACCCAGTGCTCATCACCACACGTGCCCTCCTTAATACCCATCACCCGGTTACCCCATCCCCCTACCCACCTCCCTTCTGTAACCCTCAGTTTGTTTCCCAGAGTCCAGAGTCTCTCAAAGAATAATTTTGTTTAACTAAATAATTGCATAAATAAGCTCCTGTTTACAGCACTCAGTAATCGCTACTCTTGCTATTAGTAACATATTTGTTGATGAAAAAGAAGTAATTTTATCAGTTGATTTAATGCTTGATTTGAGACAACAGTCAACTTATCAACGAAGTATATTTTAGCCTAAATAAATAAAGTAAAAGTGTGCTTTCTTTTTAAGATGTTTTTTCAAGGGGGGTAAGGGTGATGGGGTAACTGGGTGATGGACATTAAGGAGGGCACATGATGTAATGAGCTCTCTGAAACTAATAATGCGCTATATGTTAATTAATTGAATTTAAATTTTAAAAAATATTTTTTCAAGTAAATTGTATTATACATAATGCATAATATATATATAAATGGTTATTCTGGCTTTTTTAATATTAAAAAATAAACGATGCAAAGTAAAGAAGGTTCAACTATGGTTCCAATTTTAAAACTGATCATTATAAAATCAGAGAGACAAAGACAGTTCTATACTGTCCCAGTTTTCTGAGAGTGAAACAAACTAAGGAAAATCACTAGTTTAATCACTTGAAACTCTATGGACAAAAAACAAGAGAGAGAAACTTTTAGAATACTTTTATACTCAAACTTAAGCAAAAGTGTTGACTTTCTCTACTGAGTACTCAATGCCCGTCTTCACTGAGATGCTTTAAGTGGGGAGGGAAGTTTGTAGAGAGGCATATAATCTCTCAATATACTCAACATGGCGGGGGGTAGTGGGAGACTCGTGCATAAGTTATAGAGGTACACAGTAACTAAATATATGTTCTACATGTACATCCCTACACTCCCATGTTTTACAGATATGAAGATACCTAGAAAACCAAGTATTTTCTAGGATACAGAAAAATCCACAAAGCCAGACAGCAAACACGTGCAGATAAACAATGAGCGAGTAGCAATGGGCATGATTTCCATCCAAGCTAAGGAAAGACTCCTCTGAGTTTTTCCTGTGGAGCAATCCATAAGCCAGGTAACAGTGCCTGACCCCAGGGCTCCAAATGGTGTTGTGGAGATTAGAAAAATAGAGGAGAGGATATATCCTAAGCTCCTGCAAAAAAAGAATATGGAAATATACTGTCATAGAATTATTTCGCCAAGCCAAACTGAGACCACTTCCAGCAAGTTTTAAAGGGAAACTCTCAACTGAGTATTTCAAACCAAAGTATGTCTTTCCTGAAATATATGGATGCTATTTCAACTCTCCACTTTAATGGCTTTTGAGGGCCCTATTAGATTGTTAACAATAAGAGTTCCACTTCCTAATTCACTGACTGGAGACCTAGGCAATACACTGTAAATCAGCTCAAGCAACTTTTGTGTGGGTGGGTACAGAAGGAGCAGAAGTCAGTTCTTCCAGTAATAGCCCTGCCAATGGTAAAGCTGCGGCCTGTGACTTCTGAGGAATACCCCGGGAAGCTGGCAAACATGAACCCAAACCTCAACAACACTACCAATTTTATTACTAAAAAGAGCAGCACTGTGAAAGTCTATCTTCAGGGTTCAACATACTAACGGCTGCTAATAATTCAATCATAAATAAATGTATCAATGTATTTAGGCTAAGAAAATGACTTGGTGATTTTCATAAATTTACTGACATGTCCAGTTCCAAGTAAAATGTTTTCTTAGGGAATTCTGAGCACCTGCAGAATACTTGGCCTTAGTCTAGAATTCCGAGAGCTAAAGCTGAATTTAGTAAAATCTGAAATACCCTTAGTTTTATTATACTTGTTATATTTGGGGGACTATGGAAGCACACATATTATTTGATCATATTTCAGCTGAGATTTTATCAAAATTCTATTATGGTGAAGATAACACAAGAGAATCAGATAACCTGGTTATAGAACTGTCTCAAATGCTACCTAGCTGTATGACCTTGTTAGTTAACTGCTCTATAGAATAAGGGGAATGAATTAGTGAAGCCTTTGTGCTGCAGGGGAAAGAGCAGATTTTGGAAGCTGAGTCTGAATTGTAATACCATTGCTTAGGGGGAGTCCCTGAACAATTTACTTGCTGACAGGACTTAGTTTCCTCATCAGTCAAATGTTTCCAGCTTCTTATTTACATACTACATCAGCCCCTCGATGGCCTCTCTGTTGCTCCCAAACCAGCCTGGACTCATTCAGCTACTTCTATGGATCCCCTGCTAGCACCCTTGGCCCCCTTCTCTTTTCTTGCCCTTGATAAGCTCATCACTGACCTGCTTTCATCCCTCAGTGGATATCTTCTACCTCTCTCAAGTTCCAGGCTTATATGCTCACCAGTATACATATATTTCCAACTATAAATCCAAATTCAAATGTCCCAAATCAAATTCACCACCTACCCTCCTGGGTTTTCTATTTTTGTATCTATGTTGTTGAGGCACCAACATTCTCTACATCTAGCAAATGCAAGCCTGGCTGTTAACTTTGGTCTTCTTCCCTTTATCTACTCACACTCTCTTGGTTTACGTTTGCCCAATCCAATGGCTATAAAATATCATCTTAATGCCAAAGACTCAAAAATGCGGATCTCCAGTCTTGCTCTTCTTCCCCAACTTCACATTCAGATATCCAGCTCTCTCCAGTATTCACATCTCCAACTAGATAACTCACGGTCATCCCAAACTCAACATGTGCAGTGCTGAACTCCCAATCTCCACCCCTGAAACCTACTCCCCCCTGCTCCCTTCCCCGTTTCCTGCTTTCCAACAGCTCAGGCCAAAACCCTTGGCATCATCACTGCTCTTTATCTTTCTCTCTCTTTCTCTCCCCTCACATTCAAAACTTTGGTAAGCCGTGACAGCACTACTGTCAAAATATATGTGAAACATGAACAATTCTCACATGGATTTGCATCTGTTTTGTTCAACAGCTCACTTTACCACTTTGTCCCTGTTTCTTCCTTCCCCTGAAACAGTTCTCAACCATACCCATATTTGACTCCAGCTTCAAAACCTAACTAAAACAGCACTTTGTCGGGGCGCCTGGGTGGCTCAGTTGGTTAAGCGACTGCCTTCGGCTCAGGTCATGATCCTGGAGTCCCGGGATCGAGCCCCGCATCGCGCTCCCTGCTCGGCAGGGGGTCTGCTTCTCCCTCTGACCCTCCTCCCTCTCATGCTCTCTGTCTTTCATTCGCTCTCTCTCAAATAAATAAATAAAATCTTTAAAAAAAAATTTAAAAAAAAAATTTTTTAAATGGCCCTTTGTCTACCAGTGGCCTTTCTAGCCCTTACCTGGAGGAGACAGCTCCCTCTTTTAATGTCTCTGACTTCATTGCCACTACAATAAGTAAAAACTTTCCAACTGTTTCAAATTGGGGTGACAACAATCTGTGTATATGACTTACTCTGCATGAGTACCAGTTACTTTCAGGTGGGAGTCCATTCAGTCTGCTATTTATAGATCCCTCATATTCTCTACCGGATAGTAGGTGAACAAAAATAAATTTAAATAAATGATGGATTTAAATTATGGCTTAGAAAGATACACAGGATGATATAAAAAAATGGGGAAGAGTGATGTGTACATTGCTTGGGGAAACATTGTGGAAGTACTGTAGAGTCAGAAAAATCTGAAGGGAACGATGAAAGCAGGGAGTATGAGACATAGGAGCAAAGGGGCCTCTGCCACACAGAAAGGTCAGGAGGGGCCTCATTAGGTAGCTGCTAAGATGTCACAACATGTTTAGAAGGTTATAGAAATCAATATTTTAAAATATATTAGAGAATTAAATATTTATTTTTAAGTTCATAAATTGGTTTCAATGATCACATTCGCTTATCAAAAATAACCAGACCAGGAGCCATAGATCCAATTAGTCCTGTTCTATGTTTAAAAATAATCCCCTCTTAGACATCACTAATGACTCTTTGGAAAAAAATTTTTTTAACTGAAAGGAAATATTATAAACATCATTATACCAACAAATCAGATAACTTTGATGAAATGTGTCCTGGAAGACACAAATTGCCAAAAGTGTCTCAAGAAGAAATAGAAAATCTGAATAGACCTATAACAAATGAAGAAATTGATTTAACTATTAAAAAGAGTTCCATAAAGAAAAGCCCAGGCTCCCATGGTTTCCCTGGATCCTATACAAACTCTTTCAGGAAACAGAGGAGGAGCTCATACTCCCCAACTCATTCTATGATACCAGTACTATATGATTCCATTTACATAAAATTTCTAGAAAAGACAAATTTCTAGACCCAGAAAGTAAATCACTGGTTGCTCAGGGCTGGGGTTGGAAACAGGGACTGACTGCAAACAGGCATGAGGAGGATCTCTTTGGAGTGATAAAATGTTATAAAACTGGATTGTAGTTATGGTTGCACTACCATCTAAATTTTCTAAAAAGAATGAAATTGTATACTTCCAAAGAGTAATTTTTATTTTATATAAACTATACTTCAATAGAACTGTTTTTTTAATTCCCTCTTTATCAAATTCTACAGCACTTCTCTAATTTAATCTACTCTAATTTTGAAATGGAAGTCTAAGACAGTTGCAGGTCTGACACTCAAACTTGTGTTACCTTAGGCAAACAACTTAGACTCTTTGAGCCTCTATTTCCTCATCTTTAAAATGGAGATAATAATAATAGTATGTACTTCACTTCCTATACAGTTTAGATTTTTGCTTCTAATCCAAGCAAATGTGGTCCTTCTGTCAAATCCCAAACCTGTCTAGCACGTCACCCTACATACCTAATTTCATTTTAGCTGAAGACGGAGTAGGGGCTTTTTCTTAGGATGTCACTCTAGTGTCAATTTCCTCAATGGACATCCTTCTCCCTAAAATCAAGAGAAACTTTATCTGATGGTAGGGATGAGAAAAATTGATTCTGCATTATCTTATCCTTCCAAATTTTCTTTTTCCTTATACTCTTCAGATTTTGAATCTTAAATGTCAAGAACTAGACTGTTGTGTTCTACTATAGCCTCTCTCCACTGAGGTACTGAGTGCTACTGATTGAAGGGGAAGAGAGGTAGGTAGGAAAAGGGTGCCAGGAAAAACAAAACAACTGAAGTGAAAACCTAGATGTGTTATTCTACTTCACACGTGCAGTCTGAAGTTGAGTATTTGGTTCTTTATTTCTCTGCCACTACTTTAGAGATATTTTCCTAGCTACTTACCAATGTCATAATATAACTATCTTGGTTTCTTCTCTGATGAGAAGAGGCTTCACCTTTTCTCCCCACTAAATCAGGTATGTGTCCTTGGTTCACCTACACTGATTCCTCCCAATCTGACTGTGAGTTCTAGTGATTAGTGAAAGACACATTCTCTATAAGACAGGGAGACGAGTAGATAGAAATTCTGATGCTCTTTTAAAATAATGGGTTTGTAGATTAAATATTGCTTCAGTTACTCGTGTCTGAACCACTTCCTCCATCCCCAGCCTTCTTATTAGAATGCCCATATAACCATACCTGACCCAAACACACAAGAAAAAGAGAGAGAGCAGTATTTCCCCCAACTAAAGACCAAAATGTCCACAGTCAATGTTTGATCTTCAACAGCTACAAATCATAGTTGCAAAACTTTTCAGTGAGACTTCGGAAGCTTACATCTGTTTTAGGTAGCGTGTATCCTTTAGTTTTCATGAACGGATTAGGGCCCACATCTCCCACATCATGCTTAAGAGCCCCATCAGAGCTGACCAACGCAATGCGTATAAAATCTAGCAGATTCATGAGTAAATACTTGAATCAGATCTGAATGCCTCAACAGCAATAGCATTTGTAAAAAAGCTATCACTGAAGACCAATTCTGCCACCAGAACAAGGCAAAACAAAACCTAAGCTAAAAACAATTAAAGAGAATCTATCCACCCTCCATGAGGAAAAAGAAACCCATCAACTGAGCAATTTGTGCACATCTTTCCCCAGTCTGGTGCTGCAAGCAAAACCCCAGATTTCTGCTTGCTCATCCTATGTTCTTCCACAGAACTTTTCCACAAGTAGACAATTTCAACATATTTTGCCTAAACTTAACTCTTTTCTCCAAAACAGTTACTTTTCAAAATAACCAATGGTTTCATCAAATTATCTCTTTACAAACACTATAAAGAATAAGAACTTGGGGCACCTGAGTGGCTCAGTAGTTAAGCGTCTGCCTTCAGCTCAGGTCATGATCCTAAGGGTCTTGGGATCTAGCCCTGCATCGGGATCCCTGCTCAGCAGGAAGTCTGCTTCTCCCTCTCCCACTCCCCCTGCTTGTGTTGGCTCTGTCGCTGTGTCTCTCTCTGTCAAGTAAATAAAATCTTAAATAAATAAATAAATTTAAAAAAAGACAGACTAAGAACTTAACAAAAATGACAAAGGGGTTTCCTATTCCAGTTTTACACAGCCAAAAAGCTCAGTTCTACATCCAGTCCATCCCAAGGCAGCTTGAGGTCTCCAAAGAGATCTTCTACAAACTGCCTCAGTATATCTTGTTCATGTTTACTATTAAGTCACTTTTGTGTATACCTACCTTATGTTTCTCTAGCTTTCATATTTATTTCTTTTGAACATTCAAGACTCAAAACTTAACTTATTCAACTTATGTCCTTTCAATCTGTACTTAAAATTGGGAATTAATAAATTACCAAAAATCCTTAATTACAGCAGTATATATGTGCATTTGTATGTTTTTACACACATATATATGCACATACACATATGTGTGTGCATAACATACATACACTACTTATTAATAAATATTTATGACCTTGTTATTTGGAAAAGAGCTCACATATTTATTTCAGAAATAAAGTTTAGTGCTGTCTTGATTCCTTATATGCAAAACCAAAAGACAGATACTGTGTTCTCTACAGAAGTCAATGCTTTTTTATTTTATTTCTGAGAATTCTGCATTCCATTTTCTGGTTATAGCTGTAAACACTTGCACTTTTTCTAAGGACATAGAATAGCCTGACTTGAAAAGAAATCAAAACAAAAATAACCAAATTTTTAATCATTAACTAGTTTCATCATTTATATCTAGGGTTCCTAGTTTCTTTGATTTCATACTATGCTTCCCAAAAGGCTTCCCCATTAATATTAACAGCTTTATGAATCTCATTACTCTGATTTATGCCTCTTCAATTTATTTAAGGTTGTGTCAATATTAAATTATCTGTCCCTTGTGAGCAACTTCAATAATGTTTAGATGCAAAATAATCTTAACTATTACCTAGCAGGTAAAAATCTATGTTATTACTTATAATGCCATCCTCCCTAACAGAATTAACTAATAATTAACAAGTATTATACTGAAAAATTCAGATCCAATCTAAAATATAATAAAAACATCTATAAGCTGTACTGTAACTTCTGTCTTTCGTTAACCTCAAATGTACTTGTTCTTAAAAAAAAAAAAAAGAAAGTGTGTCAGGGGAGAAGGAGAAGGTCAAAAGATGCATTGCAATGTTTGAAATTTCTGCCTAGCTATCTAGGGGAAACTCTAAACAAAATCAAGTGAATATGTGTACTACAATTTCTATTTTAGGAGACTTACTCTTCTAGGAAGATGGAGTAGATATATTTTTCCCTATTCCTCTCGCTAAGTTCAACTACAAATCCTGGACATTATATATAAAATAAACATAAAGCTGAAAAATGTAGAGAAGAGTCAAGCAAACCAGTGAGGGAACACAGGACCCAAAGAACACATTGTCTTTTTGCCTTATATATCCCAGACTTGCCAAAGAAGCCAGCAACCTGGACATGCCAATGCAGAAGCCCCGCCCCCCCAAAAGAAGGAAAATCCTGCTCCCTCTAGCCAAAGGACCAGAAGAGGGTCTGTCTAGCAAGACAAAAAAAAAAAAAAAACACTTTTAGACAATAACTACTCTATTCTATGCAAACACCACTGGAAAAACTGTGGTCCCACCCATATCCACAACAGCAAAAGCCAAGTGGGGAACCTAGAGCACAACCTCACAGACTGTACCAAGGTCTGCCAACATGCCCTCAAGAGTAGTGTCAGAGAAGACCAAACAGGGAGCTGAGACATTCTGCTCCACCTGCCAAAAATGAGCCCCCCACCCTGGAGTCAATGGAGACCACATGGTTACACAGACTTTCACCTCTGCTTGGCAGCAATGAAGCATCCTCCTCCTCTCCAATGGGGCAATGTTAGAGGAAGTGGAGAGTCAGGACTTTTGTCATTGCCAAGAAGTAAGGAAGTCAACCCCATCCCATGCTGTCAGTGGAGGCAGAGGAGAGAGTGGAACAGTAATAAGGAACTCCTACTCCTCCCAGTCAGGGAGGTATCAGTAAAGGCCTAGCAAAACTTCCAGTCCCGGAGTTCCTGGTTGGTTCAGTCTGTGGAGCATGAGACGTTTGATCTCAGGGTTGTAAGTTTGAGGCCCATTCTGATGTAGAGATTACTTAAAAATAAAAATTTAAAAAAAAATCTAAAAAAAAAGAGAATTTCCACTCCCCAAGCAGCAATAATGAGAACTCCCTCAACATCTATTGTCAATAGAGGCCAAGTAGAAAACTGGATTTCCTCCTTAACCTAGCAGTATGGAGGCAATGCCTCCTTTCCCCTCCATGAGTGTTATCAGAGAAATCCAATTATAACAGAAAGTGTAAATTAGATCCAGAATCTTGGAAATTAATATCCAAAATGTCCAGGTTTTAATAAAAAAGAACAAAGAACCAGGAAGCCTAAAACTGAATGAAGAAAAAATATATAAACATAGTTTAGAAAAGAGAAAAATCTCAAATCAATAATCCAAGCTTCCATCTCAAGAACCTAGAAAAAGAGTTAAATAAACCCAAAGCAAACAGATGGAGAAAAATAATAAAGAGCAGAAATCAATGAAATTGAAAACAGAAAAACAACAGAGAAAATCAATGAAACAAAGAGCTAGTTCTTTGAAAAATCAATATAATTGACAAACCTCTAGCAAAACTGACACAAACAAAAGAGAGAACAAAATTAGGAATGAAACAGGTGAGAGGACACCTAAAGGATAAGAGAATACCACAAACAACCCCACACACATGAATCTAAGAACTCAGGCAGAATAGACCCATTCTTCAAAAACCATAAACTATGACAAATCATCCAATATGAAATAAATCATTTGAATAGTTCTGTAACTATTAGGGAAATTGAATTTATAATTTAAAAACTCCCCCAAAAAAAGAAATCTCTAAAACAGAGAGTTTCACTGGAGAATTCTACCAAACATGTGAAGAATTAACACCAATCTTACACAATCTTCGGAAAGTAGCAGAAGAGAAAATACTTCTCAAATAACTTTATAAAGCTAGTACTGTCCTGATACTGAAACTAGACAAAGACAATACAGTAGAGATGTTAAATTCCTTAAGAAAATATTAACAAACAAAATTCAGTAATACATAAAAGAGTTATTTATCATGACCAAGTGGGATTTATTACAGGGATGCAAGGCTGGTTCAATATCCAAAACTCAATTAATATAATCCACCATATTAACAGGCTAAGAAAAAAATCACATGATCGTATCAATCAATGAAGAAAAAACATCTCACACAATTCCATATTCACTTACGATAAAAATTCTCAGAAAAGTAAGATAGTAGAACTTCCTTAACTTAATAAAGACTATCTACAAAAAAAAAAAAAAAGAAAAGAAAAAAAGGTGCAGTCAACATTACACTTAATGGTAAAGACTAAATGCTTTCCCCCTAAAATTGGGAATAAGACAAGAATGTCCACACTCACTGCTTTTACTTAACACTGTGCTAGGAGTCCTGGCCACTGGCAAGATGGCAATAAAGGAAAATAAAAGGCTAAAAGGCAAACTGATCAGAAAGGAAGAAATGAAACCATCCCTATTTGAAGATAATAAGATCATCTATGTAGAAAATCTCAAGGAACTTATAGTAAAAGTTCTAAAACTAAGTGAGTTTGGCAAGGTTTCAGGATATAAGATAAACATACAATCAATGGTATTTCTATACACTAGCAATGAACACATGGATATCAAGCTTAAAAATACAATACCATTTCCATCACTCAAAAAAAAAAGAAATTAAATAATTGGATGTAAACCTCACAAAACATGTACAGGAATTATATATATATATTTTTAACTTAATTGTAAAATAATTGATAAATATAATTATATATATTGAAAAATGTACAAAAGGGGGACCTGGGTGAGTCAATCAGTTGAACATCCAAATGATTTTGGCTCAGGTCATCAGGGTCATGTTCAGTGGGGAGTCTGCTTGAGATTCTCTCTCTCCCTCTCCCTCTGCCTCTTCCCCCAACCCCACACATGTGTGCTCTGTCTAAAAGAAATAAATCTTTAAAAATAAAATGAAATAGAAGTCTACAACATGATGATGATTAGTTATACATACACATTATAGAATTATTACCAAGATCAAGATCTTGTATTCTAAAAGCTACCAAACACTGATAAAAGAAATTTTTAAAGATCTAAATAAAGAGACATAACATGTTAGTAGATTAGAAGGGTAAGTATAGTAAAGATACCAATATCAATCAACCAAAATTGATATACAGGCTTAACACAATTCCTATCAAAATCCAGCAAAAAAAAAATTTGTTGATATAGACAACTTATTCTAAAATGTATATGAAAAAGTAAAGGAACTAGAATAGTTGAAACAATTTTGAAAAAGAAAAATTAAGTGGGAAGACTTAGTCTAGCTGATTTCAGGGTTTACTATATAGCTATAGCAATCAAGGCTGTGTGATACTGGTAGAAGGATGAACACATAGACTAACAGAACAGAAGGGGATATACAGATGGCATATAAGCACATCACATAATTAGACATAGGGGAAATATAAATTAAAACCATAATGAGGTATCACTATACTTCTATCAGAATGGCTAAAATAAAAAATAGTGACATCATCAAATGCTAGATGCTGGTAGGAATATAAAATGGTGCAGCCACTCTGGAAAATGGTAGCTCCTTAAAAAATAAGCATGAAACTACAATATGATCCAGGAATTGCACTCTTGGGCATTTATCACAGAGAAATGAAAACTTACGTTCACACAAAACACTACTAACAGTGGCCAACTTAGGATGATTCAACTACAATTTTTCAACTTTATGATGGTGTCAAAGTTATACACATCCAGTAGAAACTGTACTTCAAATTTTGAATTTTAATCTGTTCCTGGGCTACTGATATGCAGTCTAATACTCTCTGGTGATGCTGGGCAAGGGCAGTGAGCCACAGCTCCCAGTCATCCATGCAATCACGTAGGTAAACAACCCAAATGCTTACAACCATTCTGTACCCATACAACCATTCTGCTTTTCACTTTCACTACAGTTTTCAATAAATTACAAGCGATATTCAATATTTTATCATAAAATAGGCTTTGTATTAAATTACTTTGCTCAACTGGAGGCTAATATAAGTGTTCTGAGCACATTAAAGTAGGCTAGAGTAAGGTATGATGTTTGGTAGGTTAGGTGTATTAAATGTATTTTTTAAATGCATTTTTAACTTAAAATATTTTCAACTTATGATGGGTTTATCAGGACATAACCCTATCATAAGTTAAGGAGGACCTATACTGTTTTTGGCAACTTGATTCATGATAACAGAAGAGTAAGGGGGGGAAAAAAAAACAACAGATGTCCTACAATGGGTGAATGGTTTAATAACTGTGGTACAGTCAATGGAACACTACTTAGCAATAAAAGTAAATGAACTATTGGGCGCCTGGGTGGCTCAGTTGGTTAAGCGACTGCCTTCGGCTCAGGTCATGATCCTGGAGTCCCTGGATCGAGTCCCGCATCGGGCTCCCTGCTCGGCAGGGAGCCTGCTTCTCCCTCTGACCCTCCCCTCTCATGTGCTCTCTCTCTCAAATAAATAAAGTCTTTAAAAAAAAAAAAAGAAAAAAGCCAATCCCAAAAGGTTACATACTGTATGATTCCATTTATATAATATTCTTAGAATTATAAAATTATATAAATGGAGAACAGGTTAGTGGTTGCCAGGGGTTGAGGAAGGAGCAATGAAAGGGACATGAGTATGGCTATAAAAGGACAACATGAGAGATCCCTGTAGTGATGAAAATGTTGTGTATCTTGATTCCATCAATGTCAATATCCTAGTTGTGATATTGTACTGGAGTTGTCCAAGATGTTCCAAGGGAAATTGGGTAAAGGGGACACAGGCTCTCTTTACTCTATCTCTTACAATGGCATATGAATCTACAATTATCTCAAAATAAAAATAATGAGTTTAATTTGTTTTTAAATACATTTAGACACACATGATAAGCCTATGCCTGGATCAAAATAATTGCAGAGTAGATTTTTAAACAGAACTGGACATTAAGGGATGCCTGGGTGGCTCAGTCGGTTAAACATCTGCCTTAGGCTCAGGTCATGATCCCAGGGTCTTGGGGTCGAGCCACTTTGGACTCCCCCCTGAGCAGGGAGCCTGCTTCTCCCTCTCCCTCTGTCGGCTGCTCCCCCTGCTTGTGCTCTCTCTCTCTCTGTCAAGTGAATAAATGAAGTCTTAAAAAAAAAAACTCTATAGTAATTCAGTATGAAACAGCATTCTCTTTGTAGAATTTTACCTTCTAGAACGTTAACAATATTTTACCAAGTCTATTTTTTATTAATAGAAAAATATGAAACAAAACAAAAAAACTGAACATAACTGTGTTAATAAAGAAAAGCTCTTCCCTTTTAAGTCTTCTTCTCTCCTTCTGTTCCTCCCTCTGTCCCTTCCTTCTACCAATCATTCCATTAAAAGACTCACTACTCTTCATTTTGACTAAGTCCATGGTCACAATTTAAAACTGAAAGATAATATCATTCAAAAATAATGGATTTAAGACTTACCACTAGGGAAGAATGAAGAAAGGAAATAAGAAAATAAATAAGCAAAAAAAGAAGAAAGGAAGGAGGAAAAGATCTTTACTTAAAGACTGCTCTATGCCGAGGACTGTCACACCATTCTCTCATTCTGTACTCATAACGTCCCTGTAAGGGAGATATTATGATACCTATCTGTCATACAGATTAACAAATTGATGCCCACAGAGAATGAGTCAACTCCCTTGGAGAAGAAATTCAAGATAGTAAATATGAAATAAAATAAGGTATAAAAAATTCTACTATACTGATATTTCAGAATATTATAAATATTTTTAAATTAAATATTAAAAGGCAACAATTTTAACAAACCCCAAAGAGATGAAAGGATGTCAGAAAATATGTTATTACCTTGAGATCTTTAACATGCAAATGGAGAATAAAGGACTAAACAAGCAGACATCACATGTACCCAGCTTTGCTAATTTTCTGTCTTTAAAGTCCTATCATTATTATCATCATTAGTAGTAGGAATCATTTGCTGACCACAGTAGCTGTTTTTAAACATTCTTCCTTTCTCAGACATTTTTTACTTTATATTTTCTTGAACTCTGAATGTTTGGGGCAAAGAGAACATTCCAGGAAAAGTCTTAAGTTCTCTTCCTTCTAAACAGCCAAATAAGTACAAGAATAATTGTGCAGTAAGTATGCAGAGGAAATAAATCTTAATCAGCTCTTGACCTGCTGCCTCGCCCCTCTGTGAATGCTATCTCAGCAAACATATGTCCTGCTCTTTTATTTTATGTAGTAATAAACAACAGAAGTGCATGTCAGTCAACAATGCACTTGAGGTGAGAAGAAAGTGTGTCTCAGATCCTTTTATCCACGTGGAAATTGTAGAAGAATCTGCATTAATCATTTGCTGTACTCCAAATGAAGTATGTGTCCAAAGAGACTATTTGAAGCATTTATTGTCATTGAACATATGGTCTGTTTTCAGTATCTCCCTGATTCTTTTCAACACAAACATAAATAGAAGAGTAAGGGAAGTTTATTCTAGCAGATTTTAAAACAGATGTCAATTATATTGAAGTGTTCCATAAGGGGCACTAACTTTGTTATTGACATTGTAATGGAGACAGCCAACCACTGTAATTAGCAATCGATCTTAGTGGTATGTAGATGTGTAGTCAAATGAGGAGAACCCAAATTCCATTCATAAGGCATATAACATCAGTACTAATCTCTACCTATTTGAAATGCCATGTGCTGTAGAAAATTAAATGTGAACTATAATCATAAAGAACAGTTCTGGTAACAAATTACTAAAGCTATCATTTAAAAGGGGTAAAGAGCTAAACTGGATGGTCAAGGGAAAAAGAATTAAAATATATATATTTGTTTGTTATCACTCTAGTATCTCAGGTAATAAAAAGAAATCTTTGTTTTCAAGACACACACCATTATTTCTGAACCTTGACTTTTAAAAGTAAGCAAATTTAATGAGAATGAAACATGTTAAGTACACAAATCCTGAGAAAATGGCTAATGTGGTAGAATATACTTATTTTCACAACTGGGGTGAGATAAGCATATATTTGGTGCACTTCCTACGTCGATGAATGCCATCATCAGCATTTATTTATCCAGCGAACAAGCTAGAAACTCACATTCTCACCACCTCACAGTTGCACACATAGGATCACTCACAAAGCCTTGGGGGCTGCCTCTTCAATGTTCCTTCTCTCCGTGCCCTCTCTTCATTTCTAACTGCCTGTCCCCATATGAGACCCCATGATCTCTTACATAAGCTAGTGTGTCTGCTTCAATTCACTAACCACCCTCTCTCTCAAATCACAGATCTCATTATGTTAACCTGCATGGTCTGATTCTCACGGTGCTCTTAACAGCAACAGATGACAGAGGCAGTTTTGTGGATAAGAGCCCTCCAAACTGTTGAAGGTTTCTACCAGGTGTCCTTTTAGTCTCTCCATTGGAGGCAAAGTATGCCCTTTCTTCATTCATTCCTTTGTAATAGCTACCAACTATACTAGAGCAAGCCACAGGGATGCATGGCATCTAATATGATACTGCCATTTTCTGTATGAACTTGGGTATATCGTATAGCTATTTTGGACTCTGTTGTCTCAATTATTAATTAATAATGATAATAATCCCTCTATTTTTTTTCAGTTTTGTTAAAAGGACTGAATATGATAACACAGAAATAACTTTTTTTTTTAATTAGAGGGCCAATACAATTGTTTCATATACTTAAACTGAGGACTTTTAGCTTCAGGAGATACCCCATAGAAGCAAGACCTTAATTACATCTAATCATCAGAAGAGGTGGCGGGGGGGGAGCGTGCAGAGAGAATGAAAGGAAGAGAAAGATTTCACTTCCCATGGGAAGAAAGACAAGCCCTGATGGTCCAACTGTAACCACACTTTCAAACCACCTCTCCCTCTCATTTCCATCATCCAGTCAGATTTCTTCCTGTGGTTCCTCAGAGATGCCATGCCCCTCCCCCAGTCTTCTATTTCTTAATACAAGGCAGTATTACCCAGTTGCTCAAGCCAAAGACCCAGGACGCCCCTTTAAGTCTACTCCTTCTCTTGCTCCCTACATCCACTCAATCCAACAGTGAATCCTGCCTGCTTCATCTCCAAAATAGATCCTGAATCCATCTACTTTTCTCTCTCTCTACTATTACTCTTTTTGGTTCAAACTACCATCATGGGTCGTCCTGTCTTCCTGTTTTCACTCTTGATGCCCTATTCTGTTCACAGGAGTCAAGTTAACTTTTGAAAGTATCATGTCTAGTGCACAGGCCAAAGTATGCTCACTATAACTTAGGTGTACAGAAGGGGAAATTTCTTTATCTTCAATAACTGAACTCAACTTAGCTCTCAGGCCTCACTCTGCCTATAGAACAGACAACTTACTCCATCTCACCCTGATACTATGACTGATGGAGTGATTTTTCCCATCAAATTCCAGTATCATTATCTCCATCACTATCCACTTTGAAGTTTACTCACCTTTCTCTGGGGTGTTCTTTGCCCTGCCCTTCTCCCATCTCTTGCCCAAGGAGTGTTATACAGTCCCTAATGTCGAGGTGGCATATATCAGTATGTGACTGTGGTTTCCTAGCAAAACGTCTGGCACATGCTCTATAAATAATTTTGAATGAATGAAATGAATGCTAACCAACATTATTAGAGTTCATTCACTTGAAATTCCTCACAAATTTGGGGAACCCCCATCCTCAGCTCCACCAGCCTCCCAGGGACTTAGTCATTCATTCAACATAAGTCCATGAGTGCCAGTTATTTCAAGGTATTATCCTAGGGACTGTGAGAGATAGGAAAGATGTCGCTACTGTCAGGGAGATTATTGCCTCAAGAAAGCACTCGGGCTCAAAGAAAGTCTATCCAACAATTTCATTTATGTATTTGAATTTTACAATTTGAGTGAAAGAAAAAATAGGATAAAAGAGGTAATATATTGCACTGTTGACTTTAAGCTATAAATAAGCTATCAGAAATCCTTGGCAGAGAGGAGAGCGAAGAGAGCACTGTTGCCCAGATTACAACTGAAGGACAGAGAGTAGGCGGGAGTCTGTGCCTCCATTTGCGGTTCTGCCCAAAGGCAACTTTTGACCAATCACTGCTGAAGTGAATGCTCACTACATGGAAGGGAGACTGTTTAGAAGAACCCTAGCTGGTAAAAGTGTTTTGTTAACATTCATTAATTAGTATTGTTGTTATGCAACTGTAATGAAAATATATCCTTACTGGGAAAATGCAATGCTTTGCCCTACTAGGATTTGAAACCAATTCCAGATGGGGAAAAGGTCAGGATTCTGTTCTCTTAGAAGGAATGTGGACTAAAATGGGTATATGATCTCAACTTTTTTTCCTTCCCAACAAAGTAAAGGGGTTTAACAGATTTCTGTGAATAATGGTGACTCCATATGACAACATGTGATTATGAGAGTAACCACCTAGGAGGAGAAGGAACTAGGTCTGAATCTCCTTGGGGAGCAAGGTATGCCCAGCCTACTCTGCTCTTTATAAGGGCTCCCTTTCTCCACCTTTTTCTCCTCTCTCCCACCTAATAGAGAAGCACTGCTTATATTCACGAGCAAATGTTTTTATTTATAATTTTTTTCATTTTCACACATATGAACAATAGACCTATATCTGGAACTCACTGAAGATTATAAAATGAGATGCTTAAAAAAATAATAAATAATAAAAATTAAAATGAGATGCTTAAATCTTGAGCCAAAATGAAATAGCAGAAAGTTTTCATGAGATCCCATACAGAAAATACTCCGTACTTTTTGGACAGACTTTTCACACTAGAAATTGTTAGGCATTATCTGCATTTCTATAAACAGTTATACCCATGGCCTTTAAAGTTTGTAGAATAAACAGACTCCACTACAGTCTGTCATGTAGCTGTACCATCTAGCTATGCTCTGAAAAGAAACTCCCTGTGATCATTTGATAACACGTGCAGAATGACTGGACAGAACATGGAGAGAAGCCAGTGGCCACGTCCCAGGGGGAGAATGAGACCTTTGGTGAGAATAAACCCAAGACCTCTACCTCATTAGTACCACATATTAACCACCCGAACCAACTAGTAGAAACTATTTCTTTGGGTTAAGAATGTGAGCTACAGTGGCATCTTGAATTTTCCTATCTCAAAACCTCACAAAACTGTCAGCTCTGCTAATATTTCCACTGCGGCTCCAATTTCTTTCCTTTGATGTGAGTAATGCATTCACCACGCAGGCCACTAAGTATCAACAGGAAAGCCAGCAGGGACCCAACCTCTTGGGTTCCTGGGTTCCTGAAATATAACAAGAAAAAAATTTGCCTTACAAAAAGAAAAAAATAAATAAGTAACTATTGCCCCACTCCATCCTAATTTGTTTTCTTTGGGTTACTCTTGTTTGCAGACCTTTTGAAGTAAGTTGTTCCCTGCCACTGAGAACTCTTTCTAATAAGCCAGAAACCCTGAGCACACCTGCTCTTTCTTAATGCTTACTCTTCTTACTCAACTGGGACAGTAGATCCTCTATCTTTTAGCATGACAAGGGCATTTTGCATCATAATGCTGCAGCATTATAAATTTTCCCCAAATGTGTCATGAGTGCCCTATAGGGCACTTTGTACAGATTTGTTTTTGAATGACCCTCAAAAAACAAAGTCCTGTGCAAGAGGATTAAAAATCCCTCAGGGAACTTCCTTCCTTTAACAGATTTTCCAGAAGGAATGTGCTCCGGGCTCTTGATTTGATTTCCTGCCCTAGTTAAAAGCACTGCGGTGTAAGACATGTTTTATCCCCATTTTTCACCTTATAAATGAAGTTTACCTATAATGAATGTCTGTATTGATTCAAAAGCAAAGTAACCAGTGATATTAGCTACAATGTCACATCCGAACACGTCTACAAAGGAAGAAATTCTCCTTTGGTACAAACTAAGTTGCTGAATTTGAATCACAGAAATGCTGTGTCTTTTGACTCATTCAACAGGCTCTATGAAGTGGGTCAAAGGTATGGTAGCAGAGACAACTAGGGAGAATCCTAACAATAAAGGGATGGGATGTTGACAGTTGCTTCTCTTACTACTCCCCCAAACCAGCAAGTGGTAACCAATACTTTCCATGTGGACAGACATGCCTATTTTCTAAGATAATAACTGGCCACAGCAAATAAATCTGTATTGCTTCAAGGTTGGTACAAGATTATACCCTTTATTATTTTCCTAAAGAAAACAATAGCAGCCATTGTGGGTTGAACTGTACCCTCAAAAAAAATATACATATTCAAGTCCTAAACCCCAGTACCTCTGAATGTGATCTTATTTGGAAACAGGGTCTTTGCAGATATAATCAAATTAAGAAGAGGCCATATTAGATTAAGATGAATCCTAATCCAATGACTGGTGTTTTTATAAAAGGAAAGACACAGAGAGAAAAACACCAAACACGGCCAGCAAGTACCAGAAGCTTTTACAGGCACATGAGATAGTCTCTCCCTCAGAGCCTTTAGAAGGAGCATAGCCCTGCCAGACCCCTGGTTTCAAACTCTGAGGCTCAAGAACTGTGAAAGAATAAAATTTTGTTGTTTTAAACCACTCAGTCCGTGGTGATTTACTGCAGCAGCCCTAGCAAACTAACACAACAAGCTACTAAGAAATGTTCTTTTTTGTATATAAGCAGGTACCATTTTGCAAAGATGTGCATATATTTCTGGGTCTCTGTACTTTAATATACTAATTGATAAGCTAATTCCTCTGTCTTCAGTCCATTATATCTAAATTATAAATAATGCTCTTCAAAAATAATAATAATGCTCTTTGACATTGTTATACTCCTCTGATTTCACCAGTTTATTCTGATTTCACCGATTTTATGTGCACTCGTGTGTGTGTGTCTAGTTATATGCAGTTTTATCATATGTGTAAATTCATGTCATCACTTCCACAATCAAGATACAGAACTGCTCCATCAGATTAAGGCTCCATTTCCTACCCCTTTATATCTGCAACGACCCCCTGCCCTCCTCCCCTGCCCTAACCTCTGACAACCACTAGTCTGTTCTCCATCTCTATAATTTTGTCATTTCAGTACTGTTAAATAAACAGACTCATACGGTATGCGATCTTTTTTTATTCAGAAAAATCCCATTGAGATCCATCCAAGTTATTGCATGTATCACTGGTTTATTCCTTTTTATTGCTGAGTAGTATTGCATGGTATGGTTGTACTTCCAGTTATTTTCAGTTTGGGGCTATTATAAGTAAACCCGCTATGAATATTCATGGGCAGATTTTTTGCATAAATGTAAGTTTTTATTTCTCTGGGATAAATGCTCAAGAGTTGAAATTGCTGGGTTGTCTGATAAGTGCAAACTTAGTTTTTTTAAAAGTTGTCAAACCACTGGGCGCCTAACTGGCTCAGTCAGTAGAGCTTGTGACTTTTGGTCTTCGGGTCTCAAATTCAAACCCCACAGTTGGGGGTAGAGTTTACTTAAAAAAAAAAAAAAAGCTGCCAAACTGTTTTCCAGAGTTGATGTAGCATTTGACATTCCCCCCAGCAATGTACGAATGATCCAGTTTCTCCACATCCTCGTCAGCATTTGGTATAGTCACTACATTTTATTTTAGCCATTTTGATAGTTGTGTATTGATATCTTACAGTGATTTTAATCTGCATTCCCCTAATAAGCAATGATATTAAACCCCTTTTCATGTGCCATCCATATATCCTGAAATGTCTGTTCATCTCTTTCTCTATTTTCTAATTGGACTGTAAAGTTTTTTACTGCTGAGTTTTGAGAGTTCTTTACATAGTCTAGATACAATTATTGATCATTCTTTTGGTATCAAGTCTATAAACTCTTTGCCTAGCCCTTGGATCCAAAGACTTTCTCCTATGTTTTTTCTGAAAGTTTGATAGATTTACATTTTTTTTTGGCATGATATATTTGAGTTAATTGGGGGTGACGACTCAGTTTGAGGTTCATTTATTTGCTTACGGAGGTCCAATTGCTCCAGTACCACTTGTTAAAAAGTTTATTCTTTTTTGAATTCTTTATCGAATTGCTTCTGTGCTGCTCTCAAAAATCATTGAACATGCTTGTGGGGTAAAAGTTTTTCAGCAGCATTTTTAATGAGAATTACTGAAATTTCTATTTCTATGATTTTTATTCTACAATAAGAAATTCCTTCACTTTTATTATAAATGCAGTATTAGAGACCTAGAGCTTTATCTATCCTGGAGGGTGCTATTAAATCCTATAACACATTGATAGGTTCAGAATAATAGTTACAGCTGCAACAGTAACAGCTACGAAGCAAATTGTCAACAGCAGACAGCTTAGTATATTGGTGGGTTCATATATCAAACCAGGTGCAATGGTTGATCATTAATTTTCATTTTTCTTAAGAAAAATTGTTTCTTTTGCATACCAGTGCAAACTCTCAGCACATCTAAACTATCATCCCAGTTCTCAGACTTAGAGCAGAAGGTTTCACTGAACCTTCAACAAATAATTACTTACAAGCTACCATAAACAATCATTGTACTGGGTGCTGGGGATAGAGCAATGAATAAAATGAAGTCCATGCCCTTGAGGAGTTTATATTCTAGGAGAGGGATAACAAGAAACATCTAAGTTTTAAAATGTGTATTATAATGTCAAATAGTGTTCAGTATTACAAAGAAATATAAATCAGGATAGAGTGATGGAGTTGAAAAGTTTGGTCTTTTAAACAGGGTGGCCTTTGAGGATATAAGACATAATGAAGTGATGAACTGAGCCACGCAAATAGCTGCAGGAAAATTACTCCAGAAGGGAACCAAAGAGAAAAGGCCTCGGTGATAGGAATGTACTCAAGTACAATCAGGAATAGAAAACTGGCCCTTACAGTTTGAGGTGGATAATCTAAGGCAAAGAAGAGACCACAAGAAAAACAGGGCCTTGTAGATGTCATAGGCTGAGGCTTAATACCCCAACTTGTTTGTGCATTTGGTCAAGATAGCCAAAGAAAGATAGCATAATGAAACCCATCATTGTACTTGGTTTTATGAGCTTTGTCAATAACTTGCAACATGATTTGTGGGTCAACCTTCATTTACCTGATAAAATTTATTGTGTACCATATGAGCAATGGGTTGTGATAAGTCCCCAGAATGCAAAGGAAAATAGGATATGGTTCCATACTTGATAAGTTCAGAGGAGAGTGGAGGTAAGGGGACATTCAATGACAGTATAATGCTTATCTGTGATAACTAAATATTTGCAAACATAGAACCAGAATGTTGCTGAAGAGCAAGTCTGAGGGTGTGCAGAGTTAAGCTAGGGACATCAGTAAGTGTTTCAAAGAATATTTGAATTGAATCTTGAAGGATGAGTAAGAGTTTGTTAGGAGAAGACAAAAAAATACATTAGAGAGGGGAAGAGTAATGGCAAAAGCATGTAGCCTCAGGGCTCATTCCTATCTCCATTACTTAAAAGAGAGCATTATTCATCTTCCACTCAGGGAAATGTGTCTCTGATGACCAGGATTATCTGTTTGGCTGGATATGGTTCAACAGAAAAGAATGCCACACTAATTAAAAATTCTGACAACATTATGACTCTGAGGTACATTATCTCAAAATTTACTTAATGTACTCAAAATGTTCTAACCCTAGACATAAGCCTAATTATTCTGCTTAATATCACCCAATCTCTTTTTCATCATGCAAATTTGCTGAATATTTTTCTTTTAGCCATCCTCTGTGTGACTTCTGTCTTGGGAATAGTAGTGTAAGAAACATCCCTTCATTGCTGAAACTGACTACATCCCATGATCTTAAGGTTTGAGTGTCCCATCTGACCACTCCAATTAAGTAAACTGCTTTTAAAATAATAATAATAATTATTATTATTATTATTATTATTATTATTAGCAACATACCAAGAATTGGACTAACCTTTGAGCCGAAACAAGAAAAGTTTCCCTCTCTGGGCCTTTATTTTAAAAACTGACAGGGCCCCTGGGTGGTTCAGTCGGTTAAGTGTCCAACTCTTGATTTCGGTTCAGGTCATGATCTGAGGGTTGTGAGATCAAGCCCCACGTCGGGCTCCATGCTGGGTGTGGAGCCTGCTTAAGATTCTCTCTCTCCCTATCCCTCTTCCCCTCCTCCACCTCTTAAAAAAAAAAAAAGGAAAAAAAAAAAAAACCTTTAAAAAACTGACAAGTGATACTGGGAAGGCAGGTGCCAAAATTATAAAATAATTGGGAAATAATTATGGTCCCAAAGCAGAACTAGCCACAAATGTTGACACAACAGTATATCTTCTCCAAAAGATGCCACATAGATGCTCAGGATGCACTAAACAAAATTCTATAAGAGATTTGCTGTCTACATTTTCTGTATCCTCTTTGAAGTGCAAATATCTAGGAAAGAATAGAATTTCTAAAGATACACCTAGGGGTGGCTCAGTTGGTTAAGCATCTGCCTTCAGCTCAGGTCAGGATCCCAGGGTCCTGGGATTGAGCTCCACATCAGGCTTCCGGCTCAGCAGGGAGTCTGCTTCTCACTTTCTCTCTCTCTCCCTCTGCCCCTCCGCATCACTCATTCATTCTCTCTCTCTCTCTCTCAAACAAATTTAAAAAAAAAAAGATAATCCTAAAATAAAAGCCTCAACTGAGTTCAGGAGAAAGGTTTAATTTTTAAGTGTAGGATTGTTCTAGAAGAGAAGAGACTGAACAGACTACCATTATGAGGGGCTTCTATGTGTTGTGTGCCAGGATAAGATGAGGTATCAGAGAGGTAGGTAGGTACCGGATACAAAATGCACCCTTCTCACAATTTTGCATTATTTCATAATTAAATTTCCAGCTATTTTTAAAAGGAGAATGAATTTGCTCTTTGGAGTAATAAAGTTATTAAATAAAGTTTTAAATAACTAAAGTTATTTGTATATGGAATTATATACACAGCTATTATCAATCAGAATTTAAAATATTTAATGACATGGAAAACCATTCATAAGTAGGGAAAAAAAAAAAACACTAGAAAAATATGTGCAAAACAATCATAACCCAAAGGAAGGAAAATGAGAGGGAAAAGAAAATACATCCCAGGGGTACTGGTGGCAATCTACAAACTGTGTTTCTCACCTTGTTGCTTTTCAAAAATTTCTACAATAAACATGTTTTACTTCAGTATTAAGAGAAACAACAAAACTTATTATTTAAATGGAGGGGAAAAAAAGATTCTCTCTGATATTAACCACTATGCCCGCTTCCATGAATTCTGGAGATGAGACACCGCTCCCAGTCACCATGGCTGTGCTGAAAGGTTAACATAACTTGGGGTGCTTCCCCCCAAATCAATGAGTTGCTGCTCCTGCATGTGCCCGGATACCAGTCCTGTCTGGGGGAGATGAGAACTTGCACTCCGTGGCCTCGCTATCTTGCCTGGAATGTGCACCATGGTCAGGATCGAAAGGGATTTTTAAGACTCATGGTTTAAAATGATATGATGAAACATTCTAAGAGGAATGATGAAAGGTGGACTGAATGTTCCTGAGCCCTCAAAACAAAATGAAGTACAAGTGAGTTTCTTCTTACTTGAATCTATCATTTGCTCTTCCTGAGTATGATATGAACCAGAGGACAGGAGACTCTCTCAAGCACAGGATTAAAAAAAAAAAAAAATCTGGGATCTGATGAAATTTATAGTATTACAACCTTTTAAACATATCTTTGAATATTTTAAATATCTAGTAGAGAATTATTTTACCTAACTTTTTTTAGAACTGTAGATAAAATAGGGGCACCCGGCTGGCTCAGTCTGAAGAGCACACAACTCTTGATCTCGGGGTCATGAGCTTCAGCCCCATGTTGGGTGTAGAAATTACTTAAAAATAAATAGAAGTAAACTAAAACACAGATAAATTAAAGATGAAATGTAAGGTAGTACTTGAGGCACAGGTTGAAAGAATGAGCTAAAATTATTTGGAGTGGTTGTAATCATTTTTATTATCTACTTGTCCCCATAAATACATATACACACACACATACACATACTCATATGTATACACACATACATATCTTTACATGCATACAGATATACATACATATTTACAGATACATAAATACATATACATGAACTTAACATATCCACATTACCATCTTCCATCTCCTTTTTCTTTTTTTTTTAAGATTTATTTATTTATTTAAGAGAGAGAGAGAGAGCACGAGCAGGGGGAGGGGCAGCGAGAGAAGCAGACTCCCCTCTGAGCGAAGAGCCCAACTCAGGGCTCAATCCCAGGACCCTGAGATACTGACCCAAGGCAAAGTCAGATGCTTAACCGACTGAGCCACACCAGTGCCCTCCTTTTTCTTTTTCATATGACCAAAGAACACCAGCATCTGTCTAGCAAATAACTTCAAATCCCTCCCCCCACCCACGCATGAACACAGACAGTCATGAACAATCTACATTAAAGGCACAGATACAGCTCCATTCCACTGTTCTCCATTGGGTCCAACCTGACACTGTCACCATCCAAGCCCGTGCTTCACTTTTAGTTCACACGCATAACATCGAGTATTCAAAAGGGACATATGGTGTTGTGGAAATATTGATAAGGTCCTTTAACAAAAAACCACAGTAACCTCAAACAGTGGTGAGTAGTGCTATGAAACTCAGATCCTCAACATTACTTAGCTTCCATTGTGGTCAAGACCTGAAGAATAATTCTCAGTGTTCTGAGTATCCACATCAACAGTGTGGTGGGAGACCCAGCCACAATAATCATCTGTTCTGATAATTATCAGTGTATGCCGTTAGAATCTTCTTCAGGCAAGAGGCCAACATAAATGTAGCAAAGAGAGGAATGAAAAACAACGAGGAGGGGCGCCTGGGTGGCTCAGTCCTTGAGCGTCTGCCTTCGGCTCAGGTCATGGTCCCAGGGTCCTGGGATCGAGCCCCGCATCGGGCTCCCTGCTCCGCGGGAAGCCTGCTTCTCCCTCTCCCACTCCCCCTGCTTGTGTTCCCTCTCTCACTGCCTCTCTCTCTCTGTCAAATAAGTAAATAAAATCTTTAAAAAAAAAAAAAGAAAAGAAAAGAAAAACGAGGATGGAAGAAAAGCGCATCCACCCCAGCCAGGGCAGAAGGAAATTTACAATGACTCCACAGAGAATACTTGACGGAGAAACCAAAAGGTCCCAGAAAAAAAGATCAATGTACCTACCTCTGAGGGGAACATTTTATACAATTTCACACAAATTTAAGGCAACTGAAATGTCTTGCTGAGTTTACAGTAATTGTACTACACCATAATTCTATCGTGTTTTACACTTTTAAATCATGCAATGTTGCAGCACCTTCATTTTTAAAATTAAGAAAGATAACACTAATGTGAATCACATGTGTTCTTTGAGTTTTCAAAAAATACATGCATGCTTTTCCACTTGACATTAGATTTTCCTTCAGATATTGGAATTTGAACTCACTAAAGAGCAAGGAGTGATGAATCTATTTTCCCAAACTGCTCCAACCTCAGTGTTACCACCTCTCCCATTCCACATCCACTGATTTCTTAGTTGGGTCAACTTTAGTCTAATTATTTGAGATTTGTGACTGCTAGCAATAAGAAAAATAGCATGAATTAAGGGGGCATGAAATGAGTTTTGAAAGAATCTATAAATGAGTCTAATTTCCTAGTGCTCAAACAAGAAAGAGAAGAACCCCAACATGACCTACCATCTCTAAAAAGACTTATTTTTGCTTCTGTCTTTTGGCAGGGGGTTCTCTTTCAATTCTGAACTTTCTACCTTCAAAATGCAGAACACTTTCATGCCTTCTGTTTGCCTCTTATTTTGTAAGAATTATCAAGTTTATCTTTCCTAAGCCCAGATACGAGAAATAAGTTACTTTGATATTTGGTTGGTTGGTTTTAATTTTTATTTTTTTTACATTCTGGTGTCTATTGGGAAACAACACCATGATAAAAAGGACAAACAGGAAGGAACCCCACACCTGACCATAATAAAAAAAAATCTTGGCCTCAAACATCACACAATTGGCTAACCCGTTTTCTTTTTTTTTTTTTCCCCTATGGGCCAACAGCTGCATGACTCACTGCTGTATGTTTTGCCTGCCTTCGCACTGAG
Source organism: Leptonychotes weddellii (assembly GCF_054177405.1). NCBI lineage: Eukaryota > Metazoa > Chordata > Mammalia > Carnivora > Phocidae > Leptonychotes > Leptonychotes weddellii. The sequence continues at coordinate 111,534,014 of NC_138374.1, forward strand.
TGGGCTGATGTAAATAGGAAGTGATGAGGAAAATCAATTTGGGGCAAACACATTTTTTTCAAGGCTGTAACAGGAAGAGATAGGAAGCCCAGGAAGATACTTGATAGATATTCAACTCTGTAGAAAGGAGGAAGTAGCATGTTGAAGCACGCGGCTAGTTATTTTGAGTCGTTGAACGGAAATGGGATACAACAGAGAAAGGACGCAGATAGGATGCATTTTGTTGCATAGCAACACAGAGGATGGCTGCCATTGTACATAACTGAGACCATCTGTCCGTATGAACGACTAAGGAGAAACGGTTGTTTACAACAAAGGAAAAGAAGGAGGTGAATAAAATAAGTCTGCAAAGAATATATGAGGTTTCATATTCCTTTTTAAAAGCATGTTTTGTAGTAATATAAAAATACTCCTATTAAGATTTAAATACTATTTCAAAGAGTTGATTTTAATACATAAAACATGATGCCTTATGCTACCACCCTGACTTGGCACCACACTCCTTGCTTTGTATCAAGCATGTGCTGCAGAACTATCCAGAAGGGCTTGGAGGGGGTTAGGTTGGTGCAGTGTGTAATGTTTGTGAACTTCAGGTGGCACAATTCAGCCCAAAAGTCAATATCCAACAAAAATTAATGGTCAATGGAATCTCCCAGATAGTTACACAAGCAAGACTATACCTGGAAATGATTAGAACTAAGACTTTGCTGTATTTCAGACGGGAAAAGGGGTATCTGATCATAAGGGACCAGAGCACAATACCAAGGAGGCAGGAAAATGTAAGATCTGGTTCCCAAGGAACAAGCACACTCAGTATCTGCCTGCAAGTTCACCCAGTCTGAACCATGCAGGGGTCTTACTGGTAATCCCATCACCAACATCCCTCAAAGATCCCTCAGGTAGAAGGGATAAGCTAGGGCTGGGTGAACTGACTAGTAAGCACCCCAGCCCACACTGGGACCTTCTGAATTCTGGGGTTAAAACCTACAGAATTTCAGTAAATGGCAGTTTAAAAAAAAAACAACTAGTGGCCAAATAGCTTAAAGACAAATCAGTGGAGTGGGGGTGATAAATGGGGAGGGGAATGAAAATGTTCACCTCCATCGAAGATAAATCTCCTCTCTCCTGTCCTGTGAGTTCCCCCAGAGAACTTCCTGGGGAATAGTTATCACAGACCCCTGGCTGAACAGAGAGACATGAAGACACAACAGTATTTTTTTCTTAGGAAGCCCCTAGTGTAAGTAGGAAAATGTGCAAAGTGGATAAATTCTTCCTTTTGGGACAGGAAGTGTTCTCCAGAAATAATATCCAATTTCCTGCTGCCAAAGACTATCAGCCCTTGGCTGATTCGACTTCTATAGAAACGTACTAGCCTGCTTCCTTCCCTCTACCCATGATATGCCCCAAACTTGCCCCTTTCTCCACCCTACATAACTATCAAGCGACACTTGTCCAGAGACTGTGCATCTGTTGCTCTCTTCTTACACTGGTTGGCAGCCGTACTCTCGTTTTTCTCTTACACCGGGGCACAACTAAGGCGACAAGGATCTGTGTTCACCCACCAGTGGCACCCCAGGAATTGTATCAGGGGAAAACATCATCCCTTCATAGAAACCATCACTTTGGGGGTGCCCAAAAGAGAACGCTACCCCGGCAATATTCTACTTTGGAGGAGGTATTTATATGATATCCCGTGAGACAGAAAACCTTAAGGGGAATAACAAAGAATTAAAAAGAACATGAGCCAACACTGACTTAGGAAAGGGTGAGAAGCAGAAGTAAATATCAGTCTATTCCAAGTCTATTCTCCAATTTCCCTTACATTATAGATGAATACTATGGTTAAGAGCATGGACTCTGGTGTCAGAATACTAGATTTGATTCCAGATTCCCTTCTCTACCAGCCTGATGGCCTTTGGGTTTTCTCATCTGTAAAATGGAAATAATTACACCAAATACCTCATGAGGTGGTGAGGATTCAGAAAAACAATTCACATGAAGTACGTAGATAATAAACATATACATATATAGTAAGCACTCACTAAATATCAGCAATGACCATTTTGGGAAACCAATTTTGGCAGATGAAGTTGAGAACCTGAAAAGTTTTAATCTATATAATTAAATGTAATACAGTACATTAGATATGTAGATTTCTGCAGAAAAAAAAAGTGTGGAAAATAATTTTCCTCACTGAAATATTAGGATATCAAAACCACATGATTTGTGATTTTCTTTTTTTAAAAAAAATTTTATTCATTTATTTGAGAGAGAGAGAGAGCATGAGCAGAGGGGAGAGGGAGAAGCAGGCTCCCCACAAAGCAGGGAGCCTGACGTGGGGCTCCATCCCAGGACCCTGGGATCATGACCTGAGCTGAACACAGATGCTTAACCGACTGAGCCACCCAGGCACCCCAACTTGTGATTTTCTTAATATATATGTTTATACTGATTAGTGACTATATACTTGTTGGAAATTAAATTTCAATTTTTTTCTACATTTATTCTTAGTTTATTATAACATAGGCATTTCTTTTGATGTGGATGCTTACCCAGGAGAACATGAATCAAGATTTCTTATAGTGTATTAAAATTTAAAAAAAAAAATTTTTTTTAATTTTATTTATTTATTTGAGAGAGAGAGAGAGAGCATGAGCAGGGTGAGGGGCAGAGGGAGAAGCAGACACCCTGACGAGCAGGGAGCCCGATGTGGGACTCAGTCCCAGGACCCAAGCCAAAGGCAGATGCTAACCGACTGAGCCACCTAGGTGCCCCTAGTATATTAAAGTTTTAAGCAATGGAATAATTTCAAGTTTTAGTCATATATTTCCTAAACTTAAATATATCACAATTTCTCAAACTCACATGTATAGGCTCTTATTTTTGCCCCATATAGTTTACATTTATATATTATAAAATTCTCATGAAATGGGAAATGTAACTGACATACATTTACTCCCAGAGTAATCACAGAAGAATACCTGGTACCAGAAGTACAAAGATTAAGTTCAAATACCAGCTCCACTCCCTGTAACTGAGAAACACTGAGCCTTCTGCTCAACCTCTCAGAGCCTCAGTTTGCCAATTTTTAAAATGGTATAAGAACACAACTTCATGAACTTATTAAGACTTGTTTCGTGGTCTAACATATGATCTATCCTAGAGAATGTTCCTTGTGTGTTTGAGAAGACCGTGTATTCTGTTGCTGTTAGATGAAATGTCTGTAAATGACTGTTAAGTCTACCAGTCTAACATGTCATTTAAGTCCAATGTGTCCTTATTGATTTTCTATTTGGATGATGTCCATTGTTGAAAGTGGGGTACTGAATTACCCTACTATTATTGTACTGCTACCTATCCCTTCCTTCATATCTGCTAATATTTGCTTTTTATATTTAGGGGCTTCTATGCTGGGTGCATAAACATTTACAAATGTTATATCCTCTTGTTGGATTGATCCTTTTATCATTATAGGATGACCTTTTTTGTCTCTTGTACAGTCTTTGGCTTAAAGTCTATTTTATCTGATATAAGTACAGTGACCCCTGCTTTCTTTTGGTTTCCATTTGCACAGAGTATCATCTTTAATCATATCAAGCATCTTCTCCAATCCCATTGGTATAAAAATAGAAATTAGTTCAAAGGATAAAACTGGAAAATTCACAAGCATGTGAAAATGTTTTTGAACAACCAACGGGTCAAAAAAGAAATCAAAAAAGAAATAAAAAAATATCTTGAGACAAATGAAAATGGAAACACAACACACTAAAACTTATGGGATACAGTAAAAGCAGTGTGAAGAGGGAAGTTTATAGTGATACACGCTTACATTAAGAAAAAAGAAAGATTTCAAACAACTTATCTTTACACCTAAAGGAAACTAGAAAAATAAGAACAAATTAAGCCCAAAATTAGCAGAAGGAAAGAAAAAACAAAGATCAGAGTGGAAATAAATTAAATAAAGATTAAAAAGACAACAGAAAAGGTCAATGAAACTGAAAGCTATTTTTTTGAAAAGATAAACAAAATACACACATCTTTAGCTAGAGTAATCAAGTGCAAAAAAGGACTCAAATAAATAAAATTATAAATGAAAAAGGAGACATTCCAGCTTTTCACATAAATACAAATGATCATAAGTACAACTATGAACACTCATATCTGAAAAATTATATTAAAAAAAACCCTAGGGGCACTGGCCGGCTCAGTAAGTAGAGCATGTAACTCTTAATCTCAGGGCTGTAAATTCAAGCCTCACGTTGGGCATAGAATTTACTTTTAAAAAAAAGTCCTAAAGAGGAGCAAGATGGCGGAGGAGTAG
>NC_138374.1:111538834-111568808 GCF_054177405.1 Leptonychotes weddellii
ATGGACATTGAAGGCATTATGCTAAGTGAAATAAGTCAGATGGAGAAAGATAAATACTGTATGATCTTACTTACATGTGGAATCTAAAAAAGCCAAACTTGTAGAAACAGAGACTAGACTGGTGGTTGCCAGAAACTCGGGGGTGGAGGAAACGGGGAGATACTGGTCAAAGAGTACAAATTTCCAACTATACGATGAATAAGTTCTGTGGATCTAATGTTCAATATGGTAATTATAGTTAATAATATTGTATTATATACTTGAAAGTTACTAAGAAAGTAGATCTCCAGTGTTCTCACCACAAAAAAGAAATGGTAATTATTTGACGTGATGAAGGTATTAACTAATGCTATGGTGATAATCATTCTGTAATATATAAGTGTACCAAATCAACACGTTGTACACCTAAACTTAAACACCTTAACTAAAACTTTAGTTTTAATTCTATGTCAATTATATCTCAATAAAACTGGGGAGAAAAAAGAAACCCAGAAGCTCATGCTAATGAAGAACTGTTTTTCCAAACATTTTTCAGAAGAGGAGTTTGTGTCTCTGTTATTCAAATGGACACCTCAAGATATACTTTTATTGGCCACTCACATGTCAGAAACAAAATAAAATAATTTACTTCTAAGATGCAATGAAAAATTTTTAAATCATTCACAGCCTATATTTACAATTAATTTTGAAGTACTTTCTTAAAATATTATCAGTGATGTGCAGTAAACTGAATCCCTGGCAAACATTTCAACGTATTGTTAGATGAACATTGCAAATGAACTGTTTTAATGTTCCAAAACACACTTCAACAACAAATATAGTAATTCCAAATTAGTACGCCTCAGGTAGGGACACCTAGCTGGCTCAGTCGGAAGAGTGTGGGACTCTTGATCTCAGGGTCATGAGTTCGAGTCCCATGTTGGGTGTAGAGATTACTTAAAAAAATAAACTTAAAAAAAATATTCCTCAGGTACACAGAACTTAGAATAATAAATATCTGAGTAGCTATATCAGAAGCTTTATATGTTTTGATGATTTTATTTTTTTAAAGATTTTATTTATTTGACAGAGAGAGAGAGCACAAGCAGGGGGAGCGGCAGATGGAGAGGGAGAAGCAGGCTCCCCAGTGAGCAGGGAGCCCCATACGGGGCTCGATCCCAGAACCCCGGGATCATGACCCAAGTGAAAGGCAGATGCTGAGCCGAGAGCCACCCAGGCGCCCTTGTTTTGATGATTTTAGCTATAGTAGCAAAATGTCATCATGCGATTTGTTTTTCAAAAATAAAATTATTTGCTACACCCTTTTAAAAAAAAGGCTACAACTTCACAGTATAGAATGTTTAATATAACTTAAATGTTTTGGGATATGAAAGTACCTGGCACAAACTAGGCATGCAACAAATGATCATTTCCTTTCATCCTCCAGTTAATAAAAATAACTTTCTTAGGTCTAATTACTCTAGCAAATCCTTAGGTGGTAGGTACTACATCTCATCCTCCAATAAAAGAAATGAAGAAATGAATGAGTAAATTATCTTGACGACTGCCTCTCCCCTGCATGGAGTGGGAGAATTAGTCTTGGTGAAATCCCACATGATTCTCTATAGTGAACAGGGAACAGGCCACTCCACATGTCACAGGTCATAAGCACTGCACAATCTCCAAGATGGGTCTCAGCCAGCGACAATTTTCCCAGCAGCCTTTCAAAGAGTTGGATAAGCTTCTGAAAGTAACCCCCCAAGCCCCTAGCTCACAAGTAATCACTCTCTCCTTGAACCTTAAGGAGAGAACCGTGGACCTTGACTTGAAAAGCGGTGTGTGTCCCTCAGGTATGACAGTGAGATGTATATTAGTTTCCATGCACTGTTCCAATCTGTGCTAATCTAAATACACATTTTTGTTCGGAAGTTCCAAAGGATTGTTTGAAAAGTTAGACTCTTTTTCACGCATATTTGAGACCTGCTTGTGACAAGCTGTTCGCAAAATACATGATACTTCTAGTTACATAATTAGCAGCCCAATTTATGTCCACATACATGTGTTCCCCATAGGGAAATCGAGGAGATTCACACTTGACATTTGCTAAGAATTCTCAACTTTACCATGCCCCTTATTCCCGACACCAAGTTATAAAGTAATCTATTATCTATATAAATATAGATAGATAGATTATAAATAATCTATATAAAGCTGAATCTATTACATCACATCGGCTAAGTATAAAGCTGTGATGGAATTCACTAGTAAACAGAGGATATCTGTAAACATGTTCATTATGCTTGGTTAAAGACAGCTATACCCCTACTGCTCTGAGTAATGCTCTCGGTAAGAATATCAAGCCTACCTGCTATCACATCGAATTTTAGTTACAACCAAAATGTTTTTTTTCTATGAGAGGACTTTTTACTACATGAATAACCCAATATGCCAGAGATTTAATGTAACATGGAAAGAAACAGGCTTAGTTTACTCCACCAGTCATATTTTTTAAAGTATAGATTTGACATCAGATACAACAACGTGTGCTCTAAGATGTCTTATTTGGAAGTTGATCATCTATAGCACTATTTGAAAATACTAAAACATGAAAACTAAAGTCATGAAAACATGAAAATTAAAACACTAAGATATAGTCCCTATAAATTAACAGGAAAACTAATTCAAACTGGCTAATAATGATAAAATCTGTGCTTAGTTTTAAATATGCGATGTGTGTGGGGGGGGGTGCGCACATGCGCGTGCCAGAGAAGGAGGAAGGGAAGAGGATGGGCCAGGAAAAGGAAGATGAAGAGAAGAAGGGTGAGGAGAAAAGGAGGAAGAGGGAGAGGTCTGAGTCCGGGCTCTGACCCTCACATGCTGCATGACCTGGTACAAGTTACTGTAAACTCCCAGGTCCTGAGCTTCCTCCTTCGTAACAAGAACAGTTATTTCTACTTAGTAAGGCTGTCATGGAGATCCCTTGTCTCAGTGCCTGACACAATGAAGATGCTCAACAAACAAATGGCACCTGCCAAGGCCCTTTTCAATTCAAGGGTTAATTTGATTATTTGCCTCCTAAATGCACAGTCTACTGGTCCCATTCTTCCTCAGAGACTAAGACAGTCTTATATGCACAGTGCACCTTTGCAAAAAAATTCTGCACCTCACCCACAAGTATTTCTCAAATGCTTACATAATAAAAGCCCATGTTTGTTTCCTACTTGATGAAACAGTCTCATGTACCTTATGTGATTTGAGCCCCTACCCTAGGGGACGGAGTCCCGACATCTCCCATGAAGGAGGCAAAACAAGGATTACTATCCCCATCTTACATCTATAAAACTGAAGGTCCCAAAGGCCCGGAAATTTGCGTTAGCTGTTGCAGCCAGCATGGGGACGGGTCTTCTGCCCCTGAACTCTTGCTCCTCCTATCTCAGCCTGGGATTCTTCTGGAGTATGAGCTTTATAGAAGCTGGTGCTGTCTAGGACCCAATTTCATCTCCTTCATTTCTGTGCATAGTGAGCGTTCGAGTACCAATTATTACATACAGTGTAGTAGAGCATTTAAAAAAGAAGATACCATCTCACTCTAATGACCACCTTTCTGCCTGTGGTCAGATTAAAATCCCCAGGGGGGGGAAAAAAAAACAGAGTATTTCAGAAGACGAAGCACAAATAGCTTCCCTTGTTCTCAGCATTTGATTCCATTTTATTTCCTTTCCCTAATACTGTGTGAAATGAGCATCTGGCGAAGCAGTCATTTTCTGAGGCACCCAGAATGTAATTGTTGAGGAAATAACTGTGTTGCATCTGTCTTCGCTAATTTATTGTCGTGTACTGCACTGGCCTGAATTGCTGTAAATGGTGACATTGCTGGGTACATGCAGAGCACAGGGCACCCCTACTCCTCGTGTGTATACACTGAGTTTTTACAGGAGGTTTGTCTGAATCAAAGATTTCTTATTAAGAAGGCAGGGGGGAGTGAAAACTTTTGTGCTAGATGATTATGGGTTTGACTAAAAGAGAAACTTGCAATGGAAGCAAGAGACACTGGGGGCAAAAGAGAACGGGCCACTGGATGATAACAAGAATAAAATTTCGCATTTCTAAACTATCTACTTTCTAGAGTAGCTCAGGAAACCTTGCAGATATTAGGTTAGTGCTTACAATTTCTTTTAGATAACACAGAAGTTCCATTTCCATATTAGTGGAAACTGAGGGCCAGTGACTTGTAATCAACCTGTGGGAGTGCGCTATGCAGCAGCCGACTCCTAGACTCCTGCCCACCGGGGAAGAGTGTCTGAGAAAGCAGAGAAGAAAGATGGGGCCAGTGAGTGGCTGAGGTGGCCTGGAGCATGCAGGGAGCATCAGGCAGGGAGCATCAGGCAGGAGGCAAGCTCCTACCGCATTCGGGACTGTGGTCTGAGAGGTTTGACAAGTGAGTGCAGTGGAAAGCTGGATAAACAGACCCACCACTCGCCCTGTGCCTTCTTCTAGTGAGGGGGAGCGCAGAGGGATGAGAATGCAGATGTGTCCCTCTCCAGCCACCCCTCTCACTAAGTGGGGGAGTCTCTACACCCACTTCCTGAGGTTCTCCCTAAGGGCGCCTTCCCGGTGTTCTTGTGGGTCCCCATCTTTTTCCCTTCGTGTCAAGTATTTTGCATTCTTATTTTTAATGCTGCCGTAAAGTTAATAAAATATAAATTTAAATTATGTGCAAATTGGGTGCCTGGGTGGCTCAGTTGGTTAAGCGACTGCCTTCAGCTCAGGTCATGATCCTGGAGTCCCGGGATCAAGTTCCACATCGGGCTCCCTGCTCAGCAGGGAGTCTGCTTCTCCCTCTGACCCTCTCCCCTTTCATGCTCTCTCTCTCTCTCATTCTCTCTCTCACATAAATAAATAAGATCTTTAAAAAAAAATTATGTGCAAATTAAATGTATTTGCATGCTTAAGAAATACTTCTTGAGCCCCTATTATGTACCAACAGTGTGTGCCCAGGACACGGCAATGAGAAAGCAGGGGCAGTCCTGCTCTCATGGAGGCAAATATTTAACCTTGCTTTAACTTTTATGGAATATCTATTTTTTAAAGCAAATTATGTATCTTACCTATATGACCAGGGGAAAAATGCGGTGTTTGAAAGTTATTGACAAATGGGTATAAGTTTTTACTATATATTCAAAGGAAACAGGTTCCCTGAGGTTCCTGCTTCTTTTGGGAAGAAGTCCACCAGGTACCATGATAAGGCTCTAACAACCTCCATTATTTTATCTCAAGCATCTTTGACACTATCAGACAGGAGTATGCCATGTGTGGTCCCCAGACCTGCTTCATCTGCTTTACGTGGGAATTCCTTAGAAATGCACACTATTCAGCCCCAGCGTAGACCTACCAAATCAGGACTCCAGGGGTAGGGCCCAGAAATCTGTTTTCTTTTTCTTTATTTATTTTTTTATAGTATTTTGTTGGTGAGATTTTATTTTTTTTTTTTTAAGATTTTATTTACTTATTTGTCAGAGAGAGAGTGAGCATAATCAGGGGGAGTGGCAGGCAGAGGGAGAGGGAGAAGCAGACTCCCCGCTGAGCAGGGAGCCCGATGCGGGGCTTGATCCCAGGACTCTGCGATCATGACCTGAGCCAAAGGCAGACACTTAACTGACTGACCCACCCAGGTACCCCCAGAAATCTGTGTTTTAATAATCCTATAAGGTGATTCTAAGGCACACTACAGTGTGAAAGCCTCTTAAATAAGAGAGTGTCAGGGGCACCTGGGTGGCTCAGATGGTTAAGTAGTTTCTATTGAGTAAGGGGCACCTGGGTGGTTCAGTCGATTAAGGGTCTGACTCTTGATTTCAGCTCAGGTCATGATCTCAGGGTCATGAGATGGAACCCCACGTCAAGCTCCGTACTCAGCGAGGAGACTGCTTGGGATTCTCTCTCTCCCCCTCTCTCTGTCCCTCCCCCAAACCCCCCGCTTACGCTCTATCTCTTTCTCTCTCTCAAATAAATAAATAAAATCTTAAAAAAAAAAAAAAAAAAAAAACAATGTACTGAGTGAAAGAAACCATACACAAAAGACCACATAATGTGTGACTCTATTTTATAGGACATGTCTGGAATAGGCAAATCCATAAAGACAGAAAGTAGATTAGTGGTTGTATGGAGTTCGGGGAGAGTGGAATAGGGAGAGACTGCTAATTGGTATATTGTTCCTTTTTGGGGTAATGAAAATGTCCTGGAATTAGATAATGGTTGCACAATTTCATGAATATGCTGAAAACCACTGAACTGTACACTTTACAATGGTGAAGTTTATGGTATATGAATTATGTTACAATAAAAATAAGATTCCATTTTCCAAAGTAAATACATGAAATAAGAAAATATGTATGCTCTGCCTATTCTAGAAGGAGAGACTGCAGGCCACATAGTAAAGGCTTAGATGTATAACACATATTACATAATCCATAAGTACAGGGAGTGAAGAAGTGGAAAAAATAATCCAGCCTACTAAAAATAATGTTCTGTCTTTTTATAAATTTTAAGCCTGTTTTCAAACCTTAAAAAGCAGAGAGGAATTCTTAGCAGAGATAAACTTGGAAATTCCCAACCTTAAATATATATTTGCCTGAAAGTAAATTATATGTGTATATCAATATATATATTTTAGGTAGATATACAGACAGATCTCCTAAAGAAATCCTTCTTTTAGGAGCTTCTTTTTTTAAGTAATTTTTTAAAAGATTTCATTTATTTACTTGGGTGAGAGAGAGAGAGAGAGAGAGAGAGCATGAGCAGGGGGAGGCACAGAGACAGAAGCAGACTCCCCGCTGAACAGGGAGCCCGACATGGGGCTCTATCCCAGGATCCTGAGATCACAACCTGAGCCGAAAGCAGACTCCCAAACAACTGAGCCACCCAGATGCCCCTTTTAGGCGCTTCTTGAAACAAGATAGAAATAAACCATCAAACATCACTAATTAGGGATGAGGAACAACTGGAATTTGTGAAGCATCTGAATTATAAACGTTCTTGAAGTACAGATTCATTCCTTTCAAGTACAAACATTAACTAATCTAGAGAAAAAAATCACCTGGCAGAGATCTTTAGAAAATTAGTTTAATGAGATTTCAAATTGCAATTAGCACATTATCCATATATAAATTGTGTTTCTGCAGCGCTCAGTGGAATTTCTTAAGTGCCTCAAACCACGTATTCTGTTGAACAACTTAAAAATCTCCTCCTACCCTCAGGTCTTGTTTACATATTTAATGTGTGTTATCTATAAATTAAGTGTTTGCTTAGCAAAATAAACCTCAGTACTGCTCCTGACTCAACCACCACCAGGAGAAAATCACTCAGGTTCCAAATTTCATTTGGTCTTCCTCAGGACAGATCATGGTAAAGCAGTGAATGGAAGAAAAGGAGATTTTAAATTCAGGTCTCAGAATTAAGGTGCCTCAGTGTTCTAATTCTACATATCCAGCTAACACTCTTTTCTGTACACCAGGCTTACACCCACTGGCCCATCTCAATGCACCCCTGAAAAACAAAAGGCCCGCCTACATAGAAATTCTTCTGTGAAGTAAGTACAACTCATTAACTCTTCTTGGGTTTATCTAAAACTGACTTGATCACGTTACAGTTAGACTCATACCTCTCTCATCTCACCATAACCAAAATATTCCACGTAATTAGAAGCAAAAGTACAAACTATCAACATGCTCCAAAGGAATCATTCTTTGGTTCGAGATCCAAGAGAAACAGTACATACAACCTCACCACACACGCAACCCTACTAAATTGCAATTACTACCTCCACATTTACTGCTCAAAACTCAGCTCTTCAGAACGGGGTGCACCACGGGCTAGAGAATCCTTGATTTTGCTGCATACCAGGGAAGAAAGAGGAGAGAGACAGAGAAAATGTGCACTGAAGATGAGACAGAGAAGCATGGGAAGGAAAGAGCAATAAATGGGTTAGAAGTAATTCTTGGACAGAGAGCAAGACAAAAATAGTGTTAAAACCAAAAAGAGAATAAACACAAGGAAAAAATCCTGGAATGGATTAAACAAATGAAGGGGATCAAGAGTAGTACACTTATCATGATGAGCACTGAGTAGTGTATAGAATTGTTGAATCAATCTCTTGCACACCTGAAACTAATATAACACCATATGTTAACGATCCTGGATTTAATATCATAAATCAGTCAATCATAAGAAAAAGCTATTCCTCTGACAGTAGGCAAAACAAAAGGCAGCTAAAGAAAGAAAAAAGGGGACAGAAACTTAAAACTGAGGAACAAGATATACAATATTTTACTTTATAAGCAGAATGTGGGCAAAGTACTTGATTTCACGTGTAAAAAAACGATCCTGTTTGTTGAATAAATAAATAAATGAGTGGCTAACTTTAAAGTAACTGCAATAAAAGCAAACTCACCGTTTCATCTCCAAAACTCATTCTTTGCTGACTTTCTTCCTTCTGTTAATGTCCTCTTTTTCGCAATTGCGCAAGCTCTTAAAATCCGGGGCTCACCTCCATTGTTCACTTTGCCTCTCCGGTGCCAGCTTCAATCATTCGAGCGTAATTAATTCTTCCCTCATCACGTCTCCTTTACCCACCTTTTCTGTCCGCTCTGACCAACTCAGGCCACATCTTAATTACAGATTCAACAAGTATTTAGTGCGTACGTGTTACAGATCCTGTATCCTTCCAGTCGTAACTTATCTTACACCAGGCTAGTCATTGAAGATGGTTCTTGCCTTCAATGAGTCCAAATCAGACATAAAAACAAATACGTTGGCCCTTGAATAACGCGGGTTTGAACTGTGTGGATCCACTTATACCTAGGTTTTGTTGTGGGTTTTTTTTTCTGCAAAAAGTTTTGTTTCCATTTGGTCCGCGGCTTGGGAGAGGGCTCCAGGGTGGTGGAAAAGCTGCCTGGTGACTGCAGAGAGAAGCTCGGGCAGAAGGCCTGACACCCGAGGATGCAGAGGGTCCCGCAGGGGCCACCCCGCTCCACAGGTTCTCGTTCGTGATTGAGGGTGAGCCTTCCCAAGACACACTCGCCCAGCCGCGCCTGGGGCCAGCCAGCCTGCGGAGTTAGCCAGGGGGCTGCTCATCTTCTTGAAGAGTTTCACCTCCTCATCCAGGCAGTGGTTCGCCAGGAAGTCAGGAAGATGGGGGTCTGCCCCGGGTACAGGCAGGACAGGCACGGTTCAGGGCATGCAAGTTCAGGTTCTCCAACATCCAGGGTCATGGCGGCTTCCACGACGACCCGGGTTTCTGCCCGCCCCGGAAGAGGGCGCAGTGCTGCGCTGGTTTCGCAACTTCAAGGCACACCTGGCACCCTCTGGCGGAAAAAGTGACCCATGCCCTCCAGAGCCACCGCCTCCAGGAGGGAATCCCAGAGAGAAGTAGATGCCCAGGCCCCTCGCGTGCGCTTTGACCAAGCAGTTAGTCCGCGGCGTCCTCCACCTCCATGGGGTAAGTCTGATGAATCTGAGAGCTCACAGTTGATCAGCAATAAGGTGCTAAGCTCAAGAACCTGTGTTGGGGGGCACCTGGGTGGCTCAGTGGGTTAAGCGTCTGCCTTCGGCTCAGGTTATGATCCCAGGGTCCTGGGATCAAGTTCCAGATCAGGCTCCCTGCTCAATGGAGAGCCTGCTTATCCCTCTGCCCCTCACCCCACTCGTATGTGCTCTCTCTCTCTCTCTCTTTCTCGCTCCCTCCCTCTCTCGCTCTCTCAAATAAATAAATAACCACCTTATCGAAGGGCCAGCTATAATACAATGTGAAAAAAATAACCATGGAGCTATTTATAAGGAAAAATGCCTGAGCAACTCACAGTTGAATTATTATAATACTCTCCCCTCTCTCACTGTCCCTAGCCTCTTCCCTTTTATTTTTGTTGAGGGTTCATGAGCATTTAATAGCACTTTCTATTTGGACATACCATTTTTTTTACATCATTATGTACTTATTTACTTATTTGTTGCTAACATGAATTCAAAGCAAGCGTGCAGTTTCTTTCTACCAGAGCGAATCAGGAAACCAAGACACAGTTGCCATCTTCAAATGTTAAAGTTCAGAGAACATCGCACGAGGTAATATTTTTAGCCAATCTATCCTGAAGGATTATGTGCCGGGCATTTATGAAAGTATCAAGGGTTTTGCCTACTTCATCTCATTTACTCCTCACAATAGTCCTAGAGGTAGGTGGTATTATTATTTAATACCTCCATTTTAGGGACACCTGGGCGGCTCAGTTGGTTAAGCGGTTAAGCGTCTGCCTTCAGCTCAGGTCATGATCCCAGGGTCCTGGGATGGAGCCCCAGGTTGGGCTCCCCGCTCAGTGGGAGGCCTGCTTCTCTCCCTCTCCCTCTGCCTGCCACTCCCGACCTGCTTGTGCACTCTCTCTCTCTGTCAAATAAATGAATAAAATCTTAAAAAAAAAAAAAATCCCCCCATTTTAAAAATAGAGAAACAGTGTTTTTCACCACAATTAAAATAAAAATTAATTAATTAATTTCTTTAATTAAGGCACAGAATGGATAAACTACTTGCCAAAGTTTATCCAGCAAAGGAATAGGCAAGGCTCTGGTTCTGATTCTGTACCCATGCTCTTCCGCACTGTGCTATACTGTACGTGATCATCAGATTCATTTTCTCAAAATACTCTGTCACTCTCTTTTCC
This sequence comes from Leptonychotes weddellii, assembly GCF_054177405.1. Lineage (NCBI taxonomy): Eukaryota > Metazoa > Chordata > Mammalia > Carnivora > Phocidae > Leptonychotes > Leptonychotes weddellii. The sequence continues at coordinate 111,549,517 of NC_138374.1, forward strand.
AAAACACATTTCCCACAGGCTCAAATCCTTAGCGACCTTAAAGGCCCTCATAATTTAACCCCCACCTCTCTTCCTAACTTTACTATTCTAGCACAAACTTCCTCCTCTTCAGAATGAACATCACTCCTGCTCACACAGCTCATTCTGATCCACTCTGCTCCCCAAACCCAACATGGCCTCCACCTCTCCAACCATTTAAATCCTGCCTATGGTTCAACACCCAGTGTAAGTCATACCTCCTCCATAAAAATATTCTCAACCAGCAGAAGCCCACCCTCAAGGCCCTCTTCTCTGAAATCCCAAACTACTATCTGTACCACTAATCTGATACATAATTATAGACTGCCTTGGAATAGTATTTAATTTACAAGCATCTAAACCTAACTGTGAATTCCAAGAATCAAGGATTCTAATCACAGCATTTCTTTATATCCCCTACCTATGCCCTTTACAAATAAAGCATTTAACAAAGGAATGAACCCCAGGACATCAATAAATGACTCATAACTCAGCTAATACTTTTTGGGGTTATAGGAATTGGAAATATAAAGATTAGTGCTTGTTGAAAAGACAAAATGCATATGAGCAAGGAAAATGTCACAAATATAGCACTTTAAGCACACTAACTTTTAATTAATTTTTCTAATAAACACAAGTAAATGTATTTTAAATATATTAGGATAAACTCACTAATAAATCCAGCCTAAAATACTATTTAGCCACAGAGTTATACATTTTTAATAATATTAAAAGGGAATTAACCCAACTCAGATTTCTTGTCAGAATTTAGATAGCAGAAGAAAAGGAAAACTGAGGAATCACTGGCAAGAGATATTTCTAATTCCTATCCATGGAAGACATAAGAAAAGAGAGAGGTGAAAGTAAGATATAAGGAAGAACTCCCCTACCCAACGATGTGCTTCGGAGAAAAGTTATAGAACCATTTGCTTTGGAAGTCTCTAAAAATATGAATATAGGAATTAATATTTACAAACATCCAGAACATGGATTAATTGATTTCCCAAATCAAATCTCAAATTGATTTCTCTTTCCAAAGTATTCTTTTTCCTAAGAATAAGACAGCAGATTAAGGTGATGTCTAACACCATAACCATTGGACCTCTCTCTCCTGCTGGTGGCTCTCTCTCCTAAGCACTGGGAGATCTTGATATTCCTAATGATGCACACAACACCCCTTGCCCCTCAGACAGTGTCAGCTGAGTTATGGACCTCTTAAATTTCCCTATAATGTAATGTAGGGAAATGTAATGGCAAATTCCGGTTCTGATGTCAAATATTTAGCAATACACTCTACAGAGTAACACATATTTAAGCTTTAGTCAGAACAATGAAATTTATGCCCTGCAAATAGAGTCAGCTTCTTGTGTAATATCAGTGTATTCTGTGTACACTGATAATACCTTATTTGATCTGCACAATATATTGCTATTTAGTCTCTCTTGCACATGGTTTGCTTTCTAATTCATTAAGTGGTTAAGGATAGCTCTTTCATGACAAGAAGGATTTACTTGTGCCCCTCAGCTAACTCTGAGAGCCTTCAGTATTTAAATTAGGACATTATAGGGTGCCTGGGTGGTTCAGATGGTTAAGCGTCTGCCTTGGGCTCAGGTCATGATCCCAGGGTTCTGGGATTGAGTCCCACATCGGGCTCCCTGCTCCTTGGGAGCCTGCTTCTCCCTCTGCCTCTCTCTCTCTGTCTCTCATGAATAAATAAATAAAATCTTTAAAAAAATAAAAATAAATAAAAATAAATAAATTAGGACATTATAGCCAAACTAAATAGGATATTTATTGGAGTCATTATCATCACTCTTAACCTGAAAAAGTATTGCTCCCTGACACACAAGATAAGGGACAGCATGGTGTGGTAAAAAAAGTGGGGGGTGGCGGTATTGGAGCCAGAACATCCTATGGCCAAATTTCAGCTCTACTACTTATTTCCTATGTGACTTTGAACAGGGTAATTGGTCCCTCTAAGATTCAGTGTTTTCATCAGGAAACTGGAAAGAATAATATTCCTACCTGTTTTTTGAAAGGACTAAAGATCAAATATGTGCAGTCCTTGACACTTATCAAAGCTAGAAATATGGAAGATGGCATTATTATTACTAATATTACTGTTGTGAGAATTAGGAAAGGCAAGAAGTGAACACAAACTTACCCAAAATGAAAAAGAGTAAAAGAAGTCATAAATATACCTTCAAGAGAGTGTCTGGTTCACAAGCTAACAGTGAACTGATTTGATTGAAATTTTCTTTCAAGTGAGAAATGCTTCCTGAGAAACTTGGGTCTTTGACTTTGTATAGTCCCTCTGACCTCAGGCACCCTCTTCCTATCAGCTTATATTCTCCACTTACCCTGATGACAAGATATGACATCAGTCTCAAGAAACCAATGTGATACCTCTCCCAGAAGCATTTACTTTTTTAAGTCCTCCAGGCTCTTTAAAGGAATTCCAGGCATGAGTATGACTTCCAGAAAAAAATGGCAGATTTGCTCGTTTCATACAAAAACTACAGTTTTAAAAAGCAAAAGTTTTTGTAACAGTTATAGCCCACGTTAGCAAACACAACAGGACAACAAAGAATAGCTCTAGAAGTCAGAAGGATAAGTGATAATTGGCAGCAGAAGCCCCAAGCTGGCAGTAGGAAAACCTAGAAAGCAACCCAGCGTGAATGAAGTCTCAGGGATTGGTAGCAACAGTTACCTCAGGAAGTAGGAGTGAAGACATAACAAAAAAAGGGGCACCTGGATGGCTGTCAGTTAGGTGTTCGAGCCCACTTCGGGCTCTGCGCTCAGCAGGGAGTCTGCTTGAAGAGTCTCTCCCTCTGCCCCTTATCCCCAAACACGCACACACTCTCTCCCTCTCTTTCTCTCTCTAAAATAAATAAACCTTAAAAAAAAAAAAGAAAAAGGATGTAGCAAAACAAACAAACTACAAATAACAAACAAAAAACCAGAGGAATTATTTGAAAGTTTGTTTTAGAAGCAATTAGACCCAGGTTCCCTTCATCACTCTGCATAGTCAGGTGATTGTCCACCACCCACTCAAGAGGAGGGGTGCAGATTTATTATCTGGTCTCTGAACTGGACGATACCAAGCACAGCTGAGCAATGAGTGCTCGCTGAAAAGAAAGTCAAGTAAAATACTATTAACTGAAGATTACAACCACCATTTCTTCCCCCATCTGGCTCCCAAAACAATGACAACCAAAGAAGAGATAGGAAAATTATTCTCTGACCATTTCAAGGAACAAAAAAGACAGTGATAGTGGTGCTTTACCCAATTAAACACCCCCATCAGATCACCCTAGAGCAAAGTGCACAAGCAACAAGAACCACCAGTGCACACAGAGCTTCCAATCAGTGCTTTTGTACTTCATTCTTTAATACAAACAGCAGCCAAAAATCACTAGACAACAGAGGAAAAATTGGCCAACATGAGAAGAGAGAGAGTGTGCATGCACAATAAATAAATAAACAATAAAAAGTAAAAGCAACTTAAACAGATGGTGCCAAGATAAAAACTTCGAAGAAATTATTATTAATTTCTTCAGAGACATAAGAGAGTATATTGCTACAAGAAAAAAGAAATTACTATCAAAGGACAATGGCCAAAGATAAAGAGCTCTTGATAATTAAAAAAAGGGTGGGGGCAAAAATAACACAATAGAAGAGTTGAAAAATATAATTAAGGAAATATTCCTGTAGGTAGAGCAAAACAAAAAAAAAGCGGAAAATGTAAAGAAAAGCTAAGGAAATTAGTTTATCTAAAATATTAGACATCTGAATAGTAAGATTTATAGAAATGGAGAAAAATGAAATGGAGGCAATGAAATCATCACGGATATAGTACAAGAAAATTTTTCAAAACTGAAGGATTTGGGTATGTAGACTGAAAAGAGCCATCAACTCACAAAAATAGACACATGGGTCAATGTAACAAAATAGAAAATGCAGAAATAAACCCACTATTATATAATCAATTAATCTTCGACAGGGGCACCTTGGTGGCTCAGTGGGTTGAGCATCCAACTCTGGTTTGGGCTCAGGTCATGATCTCAGGGTCCTGAGATTGAGCCCTACATCAGGGTCTGTGCTCAGCAGAGAGTCTGCTTGAGATTCTCTCTCTCCCTCTCCCTCTGCCCCTCCCCCCACATGCACACGTTCTCTCTTTCTCTCTAAAATAAATAAATAAATCTTTTTAAAAAAATCTTAGAAGAGAATACAGGCAGTAACTTCTTTGACATCAGCCATAGCAACTTCTTTCTAGACACGTCTCCTGAAGCAAGGAAAACAAAGACAGCAATAAGCTATTAGGACTTCATCAAAATAAAAAGCTTCTGCACAGTGAAAGAAACAATCAACAAAACTAAAAGGCAGCCATGGAATGGAGAAGATATTTGCAGATGACATATCTAATAAAGGGTTAGTATCTAAAATATATAAAGAACTTATCAAACCCAACACCCAAAAAACAATTAAGCCAATTAAAAAATGGGCAGAAGACATGAACAGACATTTCTGCAAAGAAGACATACAGGTGGCCAACAGACACAGGGAGAGATGCTCATCATCACTCATCATCAGGGAAATGCAAATCAAAACGACAGTGAGATATCACATCACACCTGGCAGCATGGCTAAAATCAACAACGCAAAAAACAACAGGTGTTGGCGAGGATGTGGAAAAAAAGGAACCCTCGTGCATTGTTGGTGGGAATGCAAACTGGTGCAGCCGCTGTGGAAAATAGTAGGGAGGATCCTCAAAAAAGTTCAAAATAGAGGGGCACCTGGATAGCTCAGTCAGTCATCCAAGTCTTGATTTTGGCTCAGGCTGTGATCTCAGGGTTGTGGGATGGAGCCCTGCATTGGGCTCCATGCTCAGCTTGGGAATCTCTCTCTCTCCCTCTGCCCCTCCCCTGCCTCCCTGTCTTAAAAAAAAAAAAAAAATTAAAAATAGAACTACCTTATGATCCAGCAATTGCAAATACACTACTGGGTATTTACAAAGAATACAAGAACACTAATTCAAGGGATATATGCACCCCTGTGCTTATTGCAACATTATTTACAATAGCCAAACTATGGAAGCAGCCTAAGTGTGCATCGACTGATGAATGGATAAAGCATTCACACACACACACACACACACACACACACACACGATGGAATATTATTCAGCCATAAAAAAAGAATGAAATCTTACCATTTGCAGTGACATGGATGGAGCTAGAGAGTTATAACACTAAGCAAAATAAATCAGAGAAAGACAAATACCATGTGATTTCACTCATATGTAGAATTTAAGAAAAAAACTAATGAGCAAAGAGGAAAAAAATAAGAGAGAGACAAAGCAAGAAATGGACTCTTAATTATAGAGAACAAACTGATGGTTACCATGGAGAGGTGGGTGGGGAGATGGGCTAAATAGGTGATGGGGATTAAAGAGTGCACTTGTCAAGATGAGCACAGGGTAAGGCATGGAAGTATTGAATTACTATATTGTACACCTGAAACTAAGATAACACTATGTTAACTAACTGGAATTAAAATAAAACCTTTAAAAAAAAAAAAAAAGGAGCCATCAATTGCCCAGGACAATGGATGAAAATAAACCACATTATGGCATATGAGTGTGCAACTTCAGAACACTGGAGACAATTAAAAGATTTACAAGGGGGAGCGCTTGGGTGGCTCAGTTGGTTAAGCATCCAGCTCTTGATCTCAGCTCAGGTCTTGATCTCAGAGTGATGAGTTCAAGCCCCACACTGGAGAGAGTCTGCCCACATGGAGCCTATTCAAAAAAAAAAAAAAGACTTGCAAGAAAGAAAAAAAAAAAGAGGGGAGATCCCCTCAGATCCACATGAATAATTTTGAATTTATCAAAAATACTGGAAGCTAGATGACAATGGCATTCTCTATTGAGATGTTCTATCAAATGCCATTTTTAAACATATCAAAATTTATTAGATAGAGGTAAAGCAGTGCTTAGAGGGAAATTTTTAGCTGTAACAATAGAATAGAAAAAAAATACCTCAAATGAATATCTAAGCTTCCACCTTAAGAAACTAGAAAACAGAAGAGCAAACTAAACTCAAAGCAAGTAGAAGGAAGGAAATGACAGAGATTCGGATAGAGATAAATGAAATTGGAAACAGAAAAACAATAGAGAAAAGGCAATGAAAACAAAATTGGTTCTTTGAAAGTATCAGTAAAATTGACAAACTTCTAGCTAGACTAACCAAAACTCATTTAAGTTCCTACTCTAAAACTGACATACAAGCTCTCTCTGAGAGTTTTATATTCTAAGTGACAATAAAATCACTTATAGGGAAGTCAAGAACAAAGAAGATACCCTGAAGTTCAAGATCAATGATGGCCCTTGACAATAGAATTGATATTGTCCCAGAGTTTTTAAGCCTGGCAGTGGAGTAAAATCACTTCCAAACACATAAGCTTGGTTCTATGACCCCATGTTTAACTTCGAGCCTCACATCTCTATGTTCACCTATTCTAGGGAAGGGGTTAGACTCTATTAAAAAGATAACATTCAACAGAAGAGTATATATCTACATATTATATAAAATATATCATGTATATTTGAATGTCTTTGGGTAATTTTTCTCTCATTATTTTACCTCTGTATTTCTCAGTCCACAAAATACTGTGTTGTGCTTCGAAGATTCATTCAATGTTTCTTTCCCTACTTAACGTCAGTATCCATAGTCACAACTGATCTTACAGTATTTTAGGAGTATCAGTGGTTGTTGTCTTCTACTTTTATGACTTCGATCAGTCTTGCTCCTTTCTCCTTTTGGCTCGATTTCTGTGTTAATGGAGTCATCATCTATCTTCTGGTCTCCCCATGTCTACCTTATATTTCCACATTTTACATTAGTTGGAAATCTCTTGTGGATGAGAAAGGAGCAGGAGCAAAAACTGAAAAGATGAGAGGTAAGGAATTGAAAATAGTGTTACACACACAGAGACATATGCACACATACACACTTATGCACACACAGAAACCACAAGAATGATTACAAGAAGAAAAAGTATGTGATTTGGGGCACCTGGGTGGCTCAGTCGGCTGAGTGTCCGACTCTTCGTTTCAGCTCAGGTCATGATCTCAGGGTCATGGGATCAAGCCCCATGTGGGCTCCACGCTCAGTGGGGAGTCTGCTCAAGATTCTCTCCCTCTACCCCTCCCCCCACTTGCTCAGGCTCTCTCTCTCTCTCAAATAAATAAATAAATCTTTAAAAAAAAAAAGAAAAAGTATGTGATTAAATTCAGTCACAGTGGGGGACTTTTACAGTAGTGGCAATAAATGACCTATTTCTTAATAGAAGTAACTACAGGGCGCCTGGGTGGCTCAGTCGGTGAAGCGACTGCCTTCGGCTCAGGTCATGATCCTGGAATCCCGGGATCGAGTCCCGCATTGGGCTCCCTGCTCAGCGGGGAGTCTGCTTCTCCCTCTGACCCTCCTCCCTCTCGTGCTCTCTGTCTCTCATTCTCTCTCACAAATAAATAAATAAAATCTTTAAAAAAAAAAAAAGTAACTACAGTTTATTTTATTATATTATTTGTTATATCATCTAAAAGAGATATGTTTTAGACATTCTTCTACATATGTGATACAGTTCACATTTAAAACATAAAAAAATAATAAAACAAAAACGTACCCCAAAATGCAGAAAAATAAGAATTAAAAGTACTTTTTAATTTAAAAATATAATAAAATTTAAAATAAGTGACAGAATTATTAGCTCTTCATCTAACAAAGATCTTTTGCAAATCATTCAACAAAATATAAATATCCCGAAAGGAAAATGGACAAAGGCTACACACAGGCAAGTCTCAAAAAAAGAGGGGAAAGAAGGAAACAGCCAATGTGTTAACCAAGTTTCTCTAGAAAACAGAGCCTGCAGCAAAACTTAAGCATGAATGCTTTATGGGGGAGATACAGTCCCAGGGCAGGTAAAGTGAGGGAAAAGGGAAGGAAGGAGTGAAGGATAAGAAATAAATTAAGATGGCCCTGCATCACTAAATATGTAGCCCATTGCAGGGCCCAGTGGGTCAGATGATACAGATATGCAACACCTTAGAATCGTCCATGAGTGGAACAGGAATGGAGAGTGAATTTAATTACTCTACTGGATTTCATTCACTTGACCCTTTCAGTAGAATTCTGAGTGAGCCAGATCTCAAGCCCTGCTGTGCTTAGTCCGGAGGAACCAGAGAATCTGGCAGAGCATCAGGCTGTAGAACGAGAACCATGCAGTCCACACTGAGTCTGCTGTAAGTGGCCAAGGGGTCTAAAGACAGGTGAAGCCCAGAGAATCCAAGGTAACACACGAGAAGTATGCAATGCCACCAACAAGTGTGCACAAAGCCAGTAATTATCAATCAAAGAATTGAAAAATTTTAAAAATAAATAACATTTTTCATTTTCTATATTTTAGTTTTCATGAATATACATCAACTTTTAAACAAAAGTTATAAATATTTTAGGAGTAAAACAATTGGAGACAGTAAATACAGAAAATTCTTTTTAAAGAGTTTTACTAAAAAGGGGAACAAAAATATGGGAATGTGAAGTGTGTCATGAAGAACTTTTTTAAAAGTGGGATAAGGTAACAGGGTGTTAGTCTGCTGGGGAAATGATCCAGTGGAGAGTGAAAAAATGATTTTGTAACAAATGGAAGAATTGTGAAAAGGCTGAGTTCCTTGTAGACAAGAGAAGTAAGGTTCTATGTACATGTGGAGGGATGGCGTGGAGCGTTCATCCACTATGGGAACCAGCAGGAAGTGAGAATAGGTAGGAGTAGATGCTAGTAGGTGGGTAGAAGTGAGCATGGGTACCTAGGGAAGTTTTCTTCTGACTGCTGTGAGGTTTTTTGGTGAAACAGGAGAAGCATCAGCAAAAAGTGGAGATGAGAAGATATTGGGAGTGTGGTAAGAACACTGAAGGTATGAAAGAGTCGTAAGGGACCAAGAAAGTGAATAGAGCAGGAAAGTGTAGTATGTCCAATTTGTGACTCATAGTCATGAATTTAAAGGGAAGCCTGTCATCAGACTCATGGGTTAATATCAGAATATTTATTTTTAAGTGCTTAAGCAATCTAGATGGTTAGTATTAAAAAAATAAGGAAGAGTTAAAGTGTTAGAGAAAAAAATGAGGCTCCCAAACGTATTTTCTGAGTAAATTCTTACAACAGAATTGAGAAATAAGATAGCTCCTCATAGTTCACAATCTATGGAAGCTACAGTTTTAAACAAAAGGCTCATTGAAATGTTTGCCATAGATTGTTAATGATTTTCAGACATAAAAAACAATGGGTTTTTGAAATTTGCCCAGGGTATGAGTTCTAAAACTCATCTTACTGAAAAATATTTTCCTGAATTATATTCTACCTGGTACAAATGGTTAATGATATTGTTAAATATATTCAATGTTTTATATTAGACATACAAACTTTTAGAAACATCCAGGAGTATTTTGTCTACATGTCTGCACCATGTATTAATGGTAAATTTAACTGTGTTTAGTTTTAGTTTCATGTCAAGAAATTTCTCTATCTTGAACACCAAACTTTCACATCACTGTTATTAAAGGAATCTTTATAGAATGGGAAATCATGCTGTTGTCATTGACAATAGAACAAACAAGCCTCTGAGTGGTTTAGGAACCCAGTCATATGTTCTGTTCACACCCAGGAAGTAATTCTAGCAGAGTGTAACATAACAAAAATGCTGGCTATAGGCAGCAAGACTGTGGCCACATTCATAATTCTTCTGCAGCCAAAGACAACAACATGACATAGAAGTTTGGGAACTGCCTGATCATGTATTCATATAAGATGGTCAAACAAGGAGAGATAATAGCTACTCAATGTCTTCAAAAAAACAAAACAAAAAAATTAAACTGCTTTCCAAAAGAAAGGCTTAACACTGTACTTTGTAGAGATGAATATCTACAGATACGCAGATACACAGAATGCGCTAAGGACTAGTAGTTCCTTGCAGAGAAAGTGGTTTGTCAGGTGAAGCTTGCCGTGGAAGGATAGGTATTGCATGATGATACCTGTTGTGAAGAGCTTCAGGTCATGCTGTTCCAACAAAGATGCAGTGAAAGCTGAGATGCAGATGGAAAGTCAGAGAAAATTTTGCTAAACTTAAAGTCAATTACATTGCTCCACTGCTACATTTCTAGATCTAAGACTTAAGAAAACAATTGCCCAAGTGATTATATAAAACATCATGTGTAGGGGCACCTGGGTGGCTCCATTGGTTGGGCATCTGACTCCTGATTTTGGATCAGGTCATGGTCTCATGGGTCATGAGATCAAGCCCCACATCAGGCTCAGCACTTGGCAGGGAGTCTGCTTGAAGATTCTCTCCCTCCACCCCTCACCCCACTCACACACACTCTTTCTCTCTTTCTCTCTCTCAAATAAATAAATAAATCTTTTTTTAAAAACCATGTGTATACAAAAAATTTTAATTAAAAATATGTATTCTTCATTAAGAATTTTTTCTCTAACTGAACAAAAAGCTTAAATTTGTGGAATTGCTTCAATAAAATTGAATGATCAATTTTCAAAATGATCAAATCTTCAAAAGCAGAATATGAATAGTAGATAAATTTTTACCTCAGTTGGTTACAATTCCAAAGAAGCAAACATTCAATCACTTAGTGGCAACATGGCCATTAGCAACGAACATCATGTCCCCACAGAACTGAGCTGAAAATGAGCATCTCTTTAGTAGTCAAACATGGAATTTGAGGCCCAGGAGCAGGTCAGCAGCTAAGATGTCTAGGTAGACAGTAATGCTCCTGTACCATAATGTCGAACTTTTAAAATTATATTATGAAAATTTTAATATGGAACTGTAGTAATAGTAAGTTTACTGACCTCATTTTGAATTTACTTTGGTAAATTCATTTTTGATGGTTACATTTGCCTTTGGTCTCAGTTCCACTGAATATTGATCTTAATAGTCAATCTTTCAGCATTTGGCCAAAATGAATTTGGTGTTCCTTCACTCTCTATGTAAAGAAACCATGGGTGCACTATATAGGTACAACGTGAGAAAAAAAATAGGCCAACACATTAAGCATGACTTTCTCTAGGTACCAGTGAATTATTTTCTTCTTTGTACACATCTCATGTTTCCCAATTTCTTCAAAAAAATATATATTGGTACTTAGGAAAAAGAGAAACAAATGCTCTTTTTGTAAAAATAGCAGTATATACAAATATTATTAAAATGCAGATTTTGATAATTCTGTTTTTGTATTTTATTATAAACATATCACTGAAAATGTTTTAACATGATGACAGAGGTGCACAAATTCTAACTCTTGGAGTTCACTTGGAGGTTTTACATGGATTTTAAATAGACCTAACTTTGCTTGTACATCATTATGTTTGTAGTGAGGATCTGTGAACTGAGACTGAGTATTTGGATAATTAACAACCTAACAACTGCAAACAGAGGAGCTGGAAATTTATATCCATCTTATTCCAAAGACAGGTTTAGGATATTTGGCAATTGTAGCCTGAGACAAAAGAAGAATCAGAACTGAAATGTTGAGTGTGAAATTGAGGTCAATTAGAACATCCCTCAACCTAAATTTTTCCCCATGGAACCAACTCAACCAGAAAATTTTTCTGTGGGAAAAGAAATGGTTTTCTTTGAAAAATACACAATTCTAAAATATATAGAAAATAGCAATACTGCCTACATCACAGAACATGTAAAAACTAAAATCCAAATGCATTAAATATTTAAAGGCATAAAAAAACAGAAAAGAAATACATTTTTGGTTTTGGAGTAGAAAAAACAAATTTTAAGCAGAACAGAAAACACCAAATTTATAAAGGAAATGGAGAAACTAAAATTTTTGTTGCACAATATAGAAGGATATCTATTGCAGAAACATCCATAATAATAAAAAATAGAATAAAAACTAAATGTCCATCAATACATAAATTATGATAGTCATAAAATAAAATTCTATGTGCCCATTAAAAAGAATGAGGTATATCTAAACATGGAAAATGTTCCAAAATATATTATTAGGTTAAAAGAGAAGTTTCAGGGGTGCCTGGTTGGCTCAGTCAGAAGAGCGGGTGAGTCTTGATCTCAGGGTCATGAGTTCAAACCCCATGTTAGGTGTAGAGATTGCTTAAATAAATAAAACTTTAAAAATAAAAGAGACATTTCAGAAAAATATGTATAGTATAATTTTGTTTTAATAAAAATGTATGTATGAGGGGCGCCTGGGTGGCTCAGCTGTTAAGCGTCTGCCTTCGGCTCAGGTCATGATCCCAGGGTCCTGGAATCAAGCCCTGCATCTGGCTCCCTGCTCTGCAGGAAGCCTGCTTCTCCCTCTCCCACTCCCTCTGCTTGTGTTCCCTCTCTTGCTGAATCTCTCTCTGTCAAATAAATAAAAATCTTTAAAAAAAAAAATGTATGTATGAATGAGTCTTTGCATAATAAATACTATTCTGAAAATAGTAAATGTAGTCTTTATTACCTCTATAAATCATATTCCCCCATAGTCCTATCACCCTATGGCCCCAAGGAAAGGATGTCAAATGTTACCTCTATATGGAGAAAGATATAACCTGATCAGAAAGAGGTAAAAAGAGAAGGTCCCTCATTTTCCAGGGGTGGAACAAAAAGGTCAGAACTCAAAGGGATGCATAAGAAATTCAGATAAATATGACTAGATCTGAGAACACTAGGCCTAATGGTAGAGATATAGAAATGGCATTGGTGGAAAGAGGTGATAGGCAAGATACACTTAGTCAACACATAGCGTAGTATACAAAAGATCCAGAAGTTCCCACCTGCAATGGAGGCAAGGGCATGCTGAGAGGACCCCTGAAATGGCAGGGACCTGGAGTCAGAATGCAGAAGCCACAAAGAGCAGGTACCTCAGGACTAGGCATAATGATGGAGCCCATGATTGGCAACAGTGAATGCTAATACCATCAAAGACCAGCTAAGACTTGTTAGCCACTGATGGTTTAGTGAAGACAGATGTTAATGCCCAGGGAGAAGCAGAAGGACATCTTAGATGGAGACCAGCAAGAAATCAAATGATAGCATGTGGATCTCACCTCCTGCACACACATACCCACTGCTCCCAGACACATACACACACACACACACACACACACACACACACACACCCTTCTCACCTTGTGTGAGATAAGTCAGCTTTCCTTCACCCAGATGCCCTCTTAAGAAGAAATTGGGGCGGGGCGCCTGGGTGGCTCAGTTGGTTAAGCGACTGCCTTCGGCTCAGGTCGTGATCCTGGAGTCCCGGGATCAAGCCCCGCATCGGGCTCCCTGCTCAGCAGGGAGTCTGCTTCTCCCTCTGCCCTCTTCCCTCTCGTGCTCTCTGTCTCTCATTCTCTCTCTCTCAAATAAATAAATAAAATCTTTAAAAAAAAAAAGAAAGAAGAAATCGGGGGAGGAAAGAAATCTTAAAAAGCTAATAACCTAAAATAGAACCTGGATGACACTGAGCCAATATATATTGTCAAATAGATGATCCACAACCACCACCCATTGCTACCCAAGTATACCAAGTATAAATTTTTGGCACAGTATGAATTATAAAATGCTACATTTTCCCTGAACTACAAAAGAAAGTGGAATATTATTTTGAAGATTAAATGAACATGACTTAGTGACAGGTTGGATATTAAGGTGTGAAGGAAAGGGGAAAATCAAATATGACCCCCAGATATCTGCTTCGGTTGCTCAGTGGGAGATAATACCATTAACTAATATATAAATATGAGAAGAACACCTAGAATGGGCTTATAGGAAAAAAATTCATCTGATTTTGTATCTCCTGAATTTGAAGGGCCACTGGGATACCTTAGTAAGGATGGCCTGGAGGCAGTTGGGAAATTCTGATTCAGAAAAAAAGTTTTGGGGGGCGCCTGGGTGGCTCGGTCATTAAGCATCTGCCTTCGGCTCAGGTCATGATCCCAGGGTCCTGGGATCGAGCCCCACATCGGGCTCCCTGCTCCATGGGAAGGCTGCTTCTCCCTCTCCCACTCCCCCTGCTTGTGTTCCCTCTCTTGCTGTCTCTCTCTGTGTGAAATAAATAAATAAAATCCTTAAAAAAAAAAAAAAAGAAAAAAGTTTTGGGAGTCTTCAAGGTGCACGGCAAATTTGAGCTAATGCTAATGGAAATGGATGAGATTATTCGGGAAAACCAAGTAGAATTCCTGTGCTCTTCGAGCCAACTCTGTAATTAAGCTCCAAATGGGCTATATCGTCACCTTGATTGTGAACTCCAGAAGAGTCTTATATGATTTATAATAAGAAATATGTAATTGGTCTTTGTCCTGGTTTCTGGCACAGATCCTCTAGAACACTTGGATTTCCCTGAGTGATAAGAGCACAAAGGCCTTTTATTATGTTAATTAGGTGACTTTTAGAAAGCCCCTAGCTAAACTAAGGATGGAGGCTGGTTGTTCTTGGAGCCAATCGTGATTAGACCTCCAGGGAAGGGAGAGGGGCTGGAAATTGAGTTCAATCACCAATGGCCAATGATTTAATCAATCGTGCCTATGCAATAAGACTTCCATAAAAACCCAAAAGGGCTGGGTTCAGAGAGCTTCCAGGTCGGTGAACACATGGAGGTGGTGGGAGAAGGCAGGATAGCTCTGCCTTCTTTCTTCATACCTTACCCTATGCATCTCTTCCATTTGGCTGTTCCTGAGTTATATCCTTTTATCACAAACTAGTAAGTAAAGTTAAGTAAAAACTTGTAAGTTAAATATTTCTCTGAGTTCTGTGAGCCACTCTAGCAAATTAATCAAACCCAAGGAAGGGGTCATTGAAACCTCGGAGCCATTGCCGGTAAGTCAGAAGCCCAGGTGGCATCTGGAATGTGGGAAGGGAAAGGGAGGCAGTTTATAGAACTGAAACCTTAATCTGTGGAATCAGACACTATCTTCAGGTAGTGAAAGTGGAGTTGAATTGTAGGACGCCCAGCTGGTGTCCAAAAATGGCTTGGGGGGGGGGGCGCACACATTGGAATTGGATGCAGAACCCTTAATCTCTAATTCCCCTTAGATCGTGCCAAGTATGGCATAAGGCTCAGTAGATATCCAAGACTGAACCACGAAGTATTTCCTTTCTTGGTCGGTGACACAAGTGGTCACTCTTTTCAGAGTAAAAATGATCTCAGTTTGGCAGAGATAGTTGCCCTCTTTATGTACCTCCCCTTAAGATGATGATGAACCTGGATACTGTGGAGAACAATGTCTGGAGATCTTGGGTGGTGTGCAGGTATGAAGCAAGGCCTTCCCTGGAAGTCAGGGGTCCTGAGTTATAATCTAAGCCCTCCTGAACAAATCTCTCACTGCTCTCTATGCTTTAGCTCCCTCCCCACTCCCACCACAAGTAAATAGATACAGAATGCTTCTAGTTTGTCTTAGTCAATATACTGTGAGTGCTTTAAAGGTATCATCTATAAATATCCTGGAGATTCATCTTAACCCACTCTATAATAGTATGGAAAGCTACTAGGTGCAGAGCCTGTCTTGGATCACTGTTTATTTAACTCTTCAGAAAGCAGTAGATAGGAGATACCACAGTGTATCCTCAGAAATAAAACGTAAGTGGGACTCCAGCCAAAACAGTCACATACTCCTTTTAATTTAGTTGTATGGAACAATTCACATTTCTCCCAAACCCTCTTACTCCCAAAAGCTCTTTCACATGTTGTTCCCTCTGACTGAAAGACCCTTAGGCTTCTTCCTTTCGCAAACTGCAGCTCGTTCTTCAAGGCCCACCTCCAGGTTTCTCCTTTCTGGGAAGACTTCCTCAAATGGAATTGGTAACCTCTTACATGATGCTTCAATTATAGGATTTTTGCATTATATTATCACCTATTCATATCCCCCCTCCCCGCACCCCGACCTAGACTGTGAAACTATAGTGCAAATTTTTGGCAGGTCCAAGCATGACACTAAGGTTTCCAGAAAAGCATCTCTGATATTCTTTCCCATGTTATGTCTTCTGAGTATTTGAAAACAATAGAAGGATGTTTCTGGCTTTATCCCATAATAAAGTTGTCATAATGCATTCTGACATTTTAAAAATACATTCAAAGCTGATGAAATGAAGATTTTAGATTTTGGCATTGGAAAAAGGCCTTGAACTTCAGCCAGAGGAATCCCAAGAGAAACAAAAGTGATTTATATTGGAAACTAGGTAGCAAAACGTATTGGACATTCGAGTACTATTTCAAGGTCCATAATCATTGACTTCACTGTCAGAGGGTTAAAATCTCTTTACATCTCTTTACAGTGGTTCTACAGGTTATAGTTATTACAATGTTAGGTTAGAGCAACTGTTCTCAGCAACTGCAAATAACTTACTACAAATAATGAGCTACTAACATTTGTGAATAATATTTTAGATATAAAATTACTGTAGATTCAATATTCCCCTATCAATACATTATCATTATTATTCCCAGGCATCTATTCTTTTTCTCTAAGTTAGAGATGAAAAGTTATAGTTACAGATAATTCTGTAGGGAATAAACATAAACTGCCATCTATTTTGCCCGTATTGTGGTCCACAGTTAATAAGTACCACTAGTTTTAATGGCAATTAAACATCTCTTGATGGGAGGAGTGTCAAAGAATTCTTGAACCTCTTTAATCTCTCAAAGGAGGAATGATTAATAGTAGCATATGCAGCAAAGAGATCACTGAGAGCTGGAAAATGTATATTGCATTTAATATTATGAAGGTCAACGGGAACTCTAATGAGATCAGTTCAATGCAGCAGTTAAAGCAGAAGACAAATTCAAGTGTTTGAGAAATGAATTGAAATTTATTATACTTCAGAGGCATTAATAGAAGAGAAAGGGAAAATTGAACTGCAGCCAGAGGAAGGACATGAGAGTTGTTTTAGGAAGGAAAAACAAAATAAAAACAAAACAAAACACTGATAGGTTGAAAAGAAGAAACTCAAAACATAGGATGGAGAAGAGATGAATGAGGTCCTATAAGAAGTTAAGAGGAAAGGGGTAAAAAGCATAGATGGGAAGTTTATCCCTGAAAGAGAGAAGAAATGTTTCAACTTCTTTTTTTAGTATATGTGCTGCTGAAGCGAGCACAGACATGTGCCAACCTCGGAGCAAGAAGGAACAGAGGATCCATATCACCACAGGTAACTCTGTACCTCAAGTGTCGGGAAGTGTATACCTATGTCCTCAAAGCAGATTCTTTCATCTCTGCCTTCTCCTTCCACCCACAAGAGCAGCATCTGTGGAGCGATATACCCTAAAGAAGTCTGCCAGCCTGAAGAAATGCCATTTTTCACAAGTCAGCTGGTCATGGCTGAGTACCATAATGGGCATTACCCAGCCATGACCACCTATGGTTTTGTGTGAGGCAGCTGGGGAAGATCGTCATGGCTGAGTACCATATTGGGTATTACCCAGCCATGACCACCTATGGTTTTGTGTGAGGAAGCTGGGGAAGATCTCTTCCGCAGAACTCTACTTTAAGTAGAGAGTTTCAGGGTCCCCTTGTCATACTTAGGCTCAACCAGTTTTTAGAGCATCTTAGGCATATATACATGGCATAGGGAAAGGGACACAGAGATGTCCTTTTAAAACATTATTCACACTACAGCTTGCTAATCAAGGTGCCAAAACATACTGGTACACGGCGAATGGATTATGGCTGTGCTGAGTGATACTGAGGGCAACTAGACTGACTTGTCCCCCGGCCAGTCACCTCCATCCATAAGCAGCCTCCTCTGAGGGTTGAAGGAGTGTGAGCTCAGTGCCTGCTCACATCTCAGAAGTGCCTGCAGGGGACAAGCCAACTGACTGCTCTCCAGCATTTGCTGCACGATCACTCACGAAGCATGGCCAAAAGGGTGTTCTCCTGCCTGGATATTAACATTTAGGAGCCAGCTCTCTAGATTATTTCAAAATAATAATGAAGCTATTTTGCAGAATGTTTGATTTTTTAGAGTGGTCACTTAGAACACATCAGTACCGATGGACAGTTGTGTCCAATGTGCATGGTCACAAAGACTCAAGCTGCTTCCTTCCCAGGGCTGCCAGAAGCCCTGTCAGCCTCAGCACCACCTTCTACCCCAATACCAGGGGCAGGAAGGCACCTTAGGAACCTTTCATACAGACTCCTCCAGTAGCTCCATGAGTCCCTGGTTTCAGGAGGTTGGATGGGGGCTCTTGGCAGGCACTGGGTTTACCAGCTTAAACCTCTGTCATTATATATGTCTGCCCATTTGCTACTGACTGTTTAACAGTGCAAGTGCATTCTGCAGTATGTAACTTTAGTATTATGCTGAAATATCTGATACGAAAAAGTTTTACAGAAATCATATTATCCTAAGAAATCAACATTAATTATATTTGTAAGTAGAAGGAAAAATTGTTATTTCCAATATAATTCAAGTGTCATACATTTTTTAATAGTTTAAAATTTTTATCATATAATTGCAGGAAGAGTCTATTATCAAACTTGACCATAAATATATTGAAGAGACTATTATTAAAAAGTCTTAACCAGAGGGACACCTGGGTAGCTCAGTTGTTAAGCTCCTGCCTTCAGCTCAGGTCATAATCAAGGGGTCCTGGGATCGAGGCCCGCATCAGGCTCCCTGCTTGGCGGGAAGCCTGCTTCTCCCTCTCCCACTCCCCCTGCTTGTGTTCCCTCTCTCGCTGTGTCTCTCTCTGTCAAATAAATAAAATCTTTAAAAAAAAAAAATCTTAACCAGAAATTGCATTTCAACTATAATATCTGATGTTAAAATTTTATAGGCATCAAAGCAAGTTTAAGGTTATCATAAAAAATTTTGAAAATATTTTTTTTTTTTTTATATTTGATACCTCCACTGATGCTTGGTAAATTCTTCTCTTCTGTTAAATACAAACAATAATGAATTTCCCCCCAGGCTTCATACAGACACCTCAAATCCCCTTCAGTTCATTCTGGTGTGCAGTACAAGTATCATTTTTTTCTGTGTGTGCCACAGCAGTGAAAAAGGTTGGGAGGTACTGATGTACACTAATACCAACTGAATATAAGATCAGCAGAAAATACACAAGGCACATTTGATTGAATATGAATGCCTTCATCAGAACACTCCAGAGAAAGACACACCCTTCTCTCGAAGCTATTTAGAAATGAAAGAGAAGTCCTGGGATTTATGGAGTGAATTCTTTCTTCTTCTAATTTTT
>NC_138374.1:111568908-111579385 GCF_054177405.1 Leptonychotes weddellii
CTCAGAGAATGAAAGCCCAGGCCAAAGCGAGCAGAGAAGCCTCAGATCTCAGCTTGTATAATTTCTTGTGACTCCAAGATCAAGTAAATAAATAATAGGCAATAACCGACTTCGTTTGGAGCCATTTAAAATGATTGTCTCCTTCAGCAGTCCTGTAGAGTGCCCCAAACACAGATAGGACCTGACAAGCAGGCACTTGCGAGCTGGCCCAAGAGCTACGCTGTTGGTAGGAAAGCATCTGGGAAACAGAAAGGCAAATGCGTGGAAGCAGTTGCCTGAAATCCCCAAAGCTTTCTCCATTAATGCCTGTTTTAAAATGCCAAGAGCATTTCTGTGAACTATTAAGGGTGGGCAGAGTTACCTAATGAGGCTGTTAAATTCATTAGCCATGTGCTTCGTCTGTCTGTTTCCACCATGCATGCGAACACGGCCTTGGGTAAGTTTGTCAGAGGTCAGAACAGCAAGGTGGTCACTCCGTCCTGAGCCATAGTGAAAGGCTGAAGTCTCCTCCTAAACCATTTCTTTGAAAATACGAATGGATCAATTACTGTCATTTGCATCTGTAGCTCTGCAAGCTATGATAATGATATGCTCTAATGAAACCCATGCCTCAGGCTATAAGCTGATGACCTGAGGGGCTGGGGGAGGATTCTCTCCACCTGTGCACAGAGATTTAGCAAGTCCTAAAGTATGTTAGAAAAGTTGGGGAATGGTTCATAACTTGTGGCAAATTCCTAATGGTAGACAAGCTACCCTGGGTCTTACACTCATAACTCTCAGAAACTTTTCCGTGCCAGAGTTTGTTAATCTACATACATATTGCCAAACACTGACAACACTTATTTGGGTGAAATACCATTTAATCACAATTAGATCTCAACTGATTTATGAGGCTCTACCAAAATATATGCGTCTAGGGCACATTGATTCAAGTCTAGTTTTCCTATCATTAGAAAAAAAGCACCTCTGCTCTCTATACAAAAACGATGATATTCTTTTTATTATTATTATTATGTTATGTTAGTCACCATACATTACATTATTAGTTTCTGATGTAGTGTTCCATGATCCATTGTTTGCGTATAACACCCAGTGCTCCATTCAGTACATGCCCTCTTTAATACCCATCACCGGGCTAACCCATCCCCCCACCCCCTCCCCTCTAGAACCCTCGGTTTGTTTCTCAGAGTCCATAGTCAACGATGATACTCTTCATAATCTTTAAACGGGATCCTTTTAATTTTCTCTAAATCTTAGGGTCTTGAGGTATAGGTTTATTAATCACTTCACAGGAATGGAGCTTGCCTTCGGCTGATGCTTTTTTTTTTTTTCCATTTTTTTTTTTAACTGAAGTATAGTTGCCATACAATGTTACACTCTTCCAGGTGTACAACATAGGGATTGGTGAGTGTAATTACCATCTGTTGCCATACAACACTGTTACAATGTACTACTGCTTTCTTTAGTACCAACTCTATGTTTTACAAAGCAAGTGGTCTAAAAGATAGTAGCAGACTGTATCTGTGCTGGAAAATCAAAAAGTGAGAAAAAAAATTATCCATGATTAGAAAATTGGCCAAAACAATGTAACTCAGCTAGAGATTTCAAAATATTAGTTTTCACATCTCACCTGGAAATATGGGAGCTGGATAGCCTCCTTTAGTGGTTTTGAGTATTTCCATTCATTATACAAATTTGAATGATTGTTTAACCAGTTGCAACCATGTTGCATTAATCACAACAGGACTTGGGGGAAAGAATTTGAAGGTGAAGCAACACCTTGGGATTTTGCTATTGTTGGGAGGTGCAGATAGTTATTTGCATTTCGTTTTACTCTTTAAGGGGTTTTTTAAGACTTCTAAATTTGGGGATGCCTGGGTGACTCAGTCAGTTAAGCGTCTGCCTGCTCAGGTCATGATCCTGGGATCCTGGGATCAAGTCCCCACCTCGGGCTCCCTGCTCAGCGGGGAGCCTGCTTCTCCCTCTGCCTGCCACTCCCCCTGCTTGTGCTCTCTCTCACACACAAATAAATAAAATCTTGGGGTGCCTGGGTGGCTCAGTCGTTGGGCATCTGCCTTCGGCTCAGGTCATGATCCCGGCCGGAGTCCTGGGATCGAGCCCCGCATCGGGTTCCCTGCTCAGCAGGAGGCCTGTTTCTCCCTCTCCCACTCCCTCTGCTTGTGTTCCCTCTCTCTCTCTCTCTGTCAAATAAATAAATAAAATATTAATAAATAAATAAATAAAATCTTAAAAAAAAAGACTTCTAAATTTTATCCTCTCTTCTCTTTCCTCCTTCCTTTCCTTCCCCTTCCTTGTTTTCTCATCATTGCTGTCCTCTTACCTCCTTCCAATAACTACAATAGTTGTCATATAGCAAATCCTGATATGATACAGTCGCTTAAGCCATGTATCTAAAGGGCTAACATAAACAATGACAACTAGAAGTTAGGTAATGTGATCAATGCCATTAGCTTCTGAGTTGTGCATGTAGGATTTGAACCTAGGTCGCTTACTGCAGTGCCTCAGCCCTCTCTGCTTCTTCTCTTTTTCTTTTCATTGCTTTCAACTCAGCTCCAATACCACTTACTTCATGTATATGTTCCTCTAAGAGAGTTTGCATAAGCATCATTGCACATTAGGAAGGTTGAAATGATGCTGAAGAAAAGAAAAAAAAAAAAAAAGCCTCTCATCTTCCTCTCTCCACACAAGCCTTTGTGTCATGCCCTGTTAGAATCTTGAATGATACTGTGTTCCTAATGCACATAAACAATATTTTCATACCCATTATTTTCAGTTCACAAAAAACTTTTGCATGTATTATCTAACACAGATCACCTTTAATGCAAAAAGGAGAAATGTTACCCAAAGAACGGTTGTTTACAAGTTGGAATTTTGTGATAAAATGTTTAATCAATCCTTCAAGGTTTTCTGTTACCCTGGTAAGTTTGCCAGACTTAGCAAATAAAAATACAAGACCCCCACTTAAATTTGAATTTCAGACAAAAAAAAAAAAAGAGAGATAATGTAGCGAGGAGCTTCAGCCATCAAGTTATTCTAAAAATGGAGTAGGGCATTTTACACCGTGGAGAGAGGGGCACTGATTGTTATCTGAATATTGCTAATATGTCCCATAGGACCTAATTGGAATAATTTTTTACTATTAATTTGAAGAGTGCTGAGATGCATTATATATATAATAAAGCTAATTTCTACATTTAAAAAAAAATTTGAATTTCAGACAAACAAGTAATACTTGTTCAGACAAACAAGTAATACCTGTTTAGTATAAATATGTCCATGTAATATTTGGGACATAGCATACTAAAAATTTATTTGTTGTTTATCTGAAATTTTAAGTTTAACTGGGCATTCTATATTTTACCTGGTAACCCTATTGGTAAAGAATAACCTAAAAATCCTCTTCTAGCCAGGCTTTCTAGCATGTAATCATTTGAGTAGACAACCCTAGGAAGCCTCTTTTTAAGTGAAGTCAGGGTAATGTAGTAAAGCAAAGATTCTCTCTGTAAAACAATTGTGCCCTACAGTGTTATTTTTGCACATTTGTATTTCTGTGCAATACACCTTCTCAAAGTATTCTACACCTTTAAAAGTATAATTTTAAAATAGGAAGAAAGAATCATTCCCATTTAAGTCAGTTTCTGGCTCAAACCAACACAGAAACACATGTTGATAAAAAAGACATAGGCAGTAAAGAAAATGATGAATGTCAGTTATCCTAAAGACAGAAGACATTAAAACAAATGAAGATGAGGGTGCCTGGGTGGCTCAGTTGGTTAAGCGACTGCCTTCGGCTCAGGTCATGATCCTGGAGTCCTGGGATCGAGTCCCGCATCGGGCTCCCTGCTTGGCAGGGAGTCTGCTTCTCCCTCTGACCCTCCTCCCTCTCATGCTCTCTGTCTCTCATTCTCTCTCTCTCAAATAAATAAATAAAATCTTTAAAAAAAAAAAAATGAAGACAAAAAACTGCCTTTCCCAGACATCATTTTAACCAACCAAAATATAATCGACTCTGTGGTATTCTGTTTCCTAAATATGATATAGTAAGGTCTTACTCTGTTCTTGGCAGGAGGTATAGTGTTTATAGGAAATAAGCTTAAAGACTGTAGGGGCGAGGTGATTCAGAAATGACAATGCTGTATTTCTGGGCAGATGACAGAGATAGGATAGGTTTTAAGACGAAATCCAGAGCTGTGTGGAAATTGAAATACTCCACGCAAAGAGTTGAGGGACCACTAACAGAGGCCATTTTATTTATCCTCCAAAGTATCCCTGACATCTACCTCCATCAATTCCTTCCCCATTGCTATTGTCAGAGAAACCGTTTTCTTTTCTTTTTTTCTTTTTTTTATAGAATTTATTTATTTATTTGACAGAGAGAGACACAGCGAGAGAGGGAACACAAGCAGGGGGAGTGGGAGGGGGAGAAGCAGGCTTCCTGCGGAGCAGGGAGCCCGATGCGGGGCTTGATCCCAGGACCCTGGGATCATGACCTGAGCCGAAGGCAGACGCCCAACAACTGAGCCACCCAGGCGCCCCAGAGAAACCGTTTTCTGTGTGACGTAATGCTGAGTAGGCCCAATTTGAAGCATCAGTGTTTGTCAGGGTCTTATATTCAGATTAAAAGTTACTTCTGCTAAAATTATTATTCTAGAATCCTCTAAGCAGAACTGTCTTGAGAAGGAAAAACTGAGGTCACATTCACCTCAGACCTACACAGTGTTTAGAAAAAGATACGAACAATGATGTTCTCCCAACCCATCCTTGGGAAAGTGCAACCGCCTCTAGTGTATAAACATGGACCATTCTCCTCCCCATGTGACTTATAGAATGAGCGTTCTCATAAATAATACATGAAAGATGCTGCAATTGCATTGTTTTGAAGCTGAAGGTCATCAGTATTCTTTCCAAATTATCACAGCAGCGATTCTATTTTCCTAGAACTTGGTTGTTTAAAGAGGTTATTCCAAAATTGTTTGCATCTGTTTAGGACATGAGGATCATGTCTGACCAACACAAACAACCAAAGGGCAGGTCATTTATTAGAGATAAAACCAGACTAGGGGGAAAAACTCACAATATTTAGTATAAGGTATCTTCTCTCTGTAACAATATGAAACATAAGGGGTTCTTGTTATAACATAGTACTCTTGGGAACTGAAATCTATGGCTCTTTCTGATTGACTTAGTTGTTTAAATAACTGAGTGTAAAAAATAAAACTTCATCTTTTCCTTCTTTAATTGTCTCTTTTTAATTCTTCGAAGTTCCAGTATGCCGGCTTATGACTCACTAGGAAAGACAATGATCATCTTACCATGAACTTGGCAACAAATTAGATCCTATGAGGATAAAAAGATAAACGAAGTATAATCCTTGTCCTGGCAGAGCTTATGCTTACACTCTAGCAGAGAACTGGACTACAAAACAGAAATAACTGTACTACAAATTAGAATGTGGTAAGTGCCCAAGGAGAGAAGTAAATAGCTATGAGAACATATAAAAGGAAAAGTTTAATTTAGGTTTCCAGAAAGATAGCTTCTGAGTCTTAGGTAGTAGGTAGGATTTCATTTAGCAGGTTGGGGTGAAAAACAAAAATTCAAAATGTGCATTAGTTCAAAAGCATAGAAGTAATAGATGGTGGGACAAGGTCACAAAGTGGTTGGGGATAGGATGGCTGAGAAAGAACAGGAATGATAAGTTTGAGGATAGATTATAAATAATAGATTGCCCATTGTGATAGACTTCTAGTCTGGTTTTTTGTTTTGTTTTGTTATTTTTTGCTTACCCAAGATCTGCTTCCAGTATCCATTTTCCTTATTCTGGCAACAGTACTGGATTTTTTCTTTAGAAAACAGTCAGTTGCTGTTCCAGTAGGGCTAAAGACACTGTAGAGTAAGAAGAAAAGAGGTCTAGGACGGCGCCTCAGTATATCTGAGCATTTAATAACCACATGGGAGAAGGCAACCCATAAAGGAGGCAGGGGAAAGATGGCAAAAAAGTTGGAGCGGGCTAGCAAGAAGAAGGTGAGGAAATCAAGACTGCCAGAAAATTTTTTCAAGTGTTTAAGGGAATTTAACTGTAAAAGAAAGATGACTGATAAGGCAGGGACACAGAGGGAGATAAGGGATCAAGTGAGGGTTTGTTTGTTTTTAATTGGATGTACTTAAGCATGATTAAAAATTGATGGGAAGAATCTGAGAGAAGGGTGAAGATGCCTGAGAAAAAAGAAATAATACTTTAGATCCTATATGTGATCCACCGTAGATTGCAGAAATATCACTGACTGATCTAGTAGGTTCTCAAATCTTCTCAAATCCAATCAATGAAATCAAACAGCAGAACACTTTAAAAATAAATACATAGGGTGCCTGGTGGCTCAGTCAGTTAAGCATCTGCCTTCGGCTCAGGTCATGATCCCAGGGTCCTGACCTGGGTCCTGGGATTGAGTCCCACATCTGGCTCCCTGCTCAGCGGGAAGTCGGCTTCTCCCTCTGCCCTTCCCCCCCTGCTCGTGATCTTTCTCTCTGTCCCCCTCTCTCTCTCTCAAATAAATAAATAAAATCTTTTTAAAAAAAAAATAAATACATGAATAAAAATAGAATAGAAATAACAAACAGTGTGAAGTTCCTGGAGGTGATGTGATCCAGAGTACAGATTGGCAAGCCCTTCCACAGGATGGGGATGACAAAGTGGTGCAGAGGAAGAGACAATAAATAGCATCTTTGGTACCAAGAAAAGAGGGCATTTGGGGTGCCTGGATGACTCAGTCGTTAAGCATCTGCCTTCGGCTCAGGTCATGATCTCAGGGTCTTGGGATCAAGTCCTGCATCAGGCTCCCTGCTCAGTGGGGAACCTGCTTCTCCTTCTCCCAATCCCCCTGCTTCTGTTCCCTCTCTCGCTGTGTGTCTCTCTCTGTCAAATAAATAAATAAATCTTAAAAAAAAAAAAAAAAGAAAAGAGGGCATTCTCAGACAATGGATATTTGCTGTCTATAGTAGGAGGTACAAAAGTGATGTGAAGTCAGGGACCAAGGTGGACAGGAGATAAAAGGGGGAAATAAAGTTGAAGGACAGGAATAAGGTGCCACAAGTACCACTATAGGTTAATTTTTTAAATACAAGTATTTAGGGGCGCCTGGGTGGCTCAGTCGTTAAGTGTCTGCCTTCGGCTCAGGTCATGATCCCAGGGTCCTGGGATCAAGCCCCACATCGGGCTCCTCGCTCTACAGGAGGCCTGCTTCTCCCTCTCCCACTCCCCCTGCTTGTGTTCCCTCTCTCGCTGTATCTATCTCTGTCAAATGAATAGATAAAATCTTTAAAAATAAATAAATAAATAAATAAATACAAGTATTTATTTGCACATTGACTTGGCATACACATGAAAGCAGCTCAATGGAAGAAACATATTTGCAGATACTTAAAAATGTCTCTCTCACTCTTGAAAGTAGGTTAAGGAAATTACAAGTAAAATAATTCTTTTAACCCTCCAGCTTTAGACTGGATAAACGCAAGTTTTAAATGACAAACTGAAAATGAGTTTTGAAACCAACAACTGAAGTCTGTGTTGCCAATTGGTTAATATGCTCACCATGAGAACCATTCATTTATATAAATTATATAAATTACAGTTACTGACGACCACACCAAACATTGAAATTTAATCAGTATATGGATAAATGGATTGTTTAAATAAATAAATAAATAAATATGGATAAATGGATTGTTTAAATAAATAAATAAATAAATAAATAAATAAATAAATAAAATAATGGCTTTGTCTTTGCTGCTTGGTTATAAAAGCCTTATTCCATCACAAGTATTTTAAAGGTATCATAAACAACAATCCACTAACATAAATCAGAGCATATACCTTGCAAAGCAATATCACTGATGTCTATTATCTGGCTGTGATTGATTATCTGCTTATCCCAAACCCATCTAAGTGCCAATCCAGATTGTACACTGAAAGCAGGTTTGGTTCTAAAAATAGAGGAAAAATTTTTTTCAAAGCCAATGCATTAGTGGTCTAGAATTTTTAATTACTCATCTTAAACATATTCACAATCTGAAATAAAAGTAATTGTTAAGTAGTGGCATCCAAGTAGCCAAAGTAACATGGGAGATGGGCAAGATGCCCACATGATTCCTGAGAAGAAAGTTCCTGGTATACAATTTTAAAGGCAGCTTTGTTAAACTGGCATTCAGTAAAGGCCAAAAAAGGATCTATTGAGAATTCCAAGCTCATATTTATCTTGCTATATACTAATTTTTTATCAAAGCAATCATTTTATCACTAGTTTTAAAAAATTTGTCAATGATTATGTGCTATTTTTACATGTTCTGATTTTTACTATCCTCTCTTGTTTAGATTCTTTAGTCTATTTTCTCATTCATGATATATTTTCTTGTGCATGTCTTCTCATCATCTGTCAAAACCTGGTTTAAAATGCCACCTCCTCAGTGAAGCCTTCCCAAGGCTTAATAAATTAATCCCTCTACCTCTTCACATGCCATTATATAGTTATACACCTACATGTCTCTGCCTCTAGACTTTTTTGTATCCCTAGCACTGAGCACCATTCCTGAAACTGTAATCACTAGATTTTAAAACTCACTAGAATATTGGTAGGCACTAAAATAACTGTAACGAGGGGCCCCGGGTGGCTCAGTTGGTTAAGTGTCTGCCATTGGCTCAGGTCATGATCCAGGGTCCTGGAATCTCGGGCTCCCTGCTCAGTGAAGAGTCTGCTTCTCCCTCTCTCTCTGCCGGTCCCTCCACCTGCTTATGATCTCTCTTTCAAATAAATAAATAAAATGTTTAAAAATAAATAAATAAAAATAGGATAACTGTAATGACATCTCAAGCAGTTCCTGAATGCCATCTAGGTTATCCATCATGTTCTCTGAAGACAACATCCAAATGCAAGCCCTTCCACTCACCCGTCCTGTTTTGGACTCATCCTCAAACAATTCCATATTTACTTTATACTCTCATATTTGCACACATGTCCCAATCTCTCTGGCTCTCACCCCACTCTCTCACTCTCTTTTTCTCTCTCACCAGAATTTATATCTCTACATTAGGAGACAATGAGAAATCTGTATTCTCTTAGCTGCTTATTGCCATTTTCAGACTGTTCTTCTAGCACTTTTACCTGCAAACCCTCTTCCTCGGAAGTTCATGCTACCTTATTTATTACCAGCTTCTCCATCTCTTTGTCAATTTCAATCATCGGTTTCAAGACCATTACCCAAAAGTCATTGATGATTGTGGCACTCAATTCACAAGTTTCCTTTCATGTTTTGCACTATTATGGGCAACTTCAACAAATATGTGGAAGTGTTTAAAAATAGTAAAAATACTACCTATATTTTTAAGCACCTTCTATGTGCTAAGCACTGTGTAAGTGCTTCCATGAATTATCTTGTTTAATCATCCCCCTGATCCCATGAGGCATGTGCTACAATTAAGCCCGTTTTATAGATGAGAAAATGGAAGCCTAGACACTCTTACTGACTCTTGGCCAAGATCACACAGGTAGTAAGTAACAGAGCTGAGACAAAAACTCAGGCAGGCTGACCACTGAGCTGCACTTTAAACCACTACCCTCGACTGTCCCTAGATTAATGGAAAAACCACAGCTCCTTGATTTCCCAAATGTGGTGGCTCCTCGCTTCCTAACAATAAACTCCAGTGCCAAACCAGGACTCTATGGACACTGGAAACTGCCCCATAAGAAATCTTCCAAATTGCATTACACCTTCGCCCTCCACCTCACCTGATTGCTTACTCCTCTAACCCATGGAGATTTCAGTCCTCCTATTTGCCTCCTAGTAATCTCCCGTACTCACACTTTCTGGACCATTAATAACCAACTAACCTGCACCTTCAACAAGCTAACCCCTTGTTCTCCAGCCTTACCGGTCCCCAAATTTCTCATCATGATTGACTTTAATCACATGTCTTTCCTGTCCTATATCTAGCCCTCACGTTACCTAGACATTCAGCAGCATCTAACTGAGATGCTGTCTCCTCTCCTTATAGTGCTTGGGGTTGAGATTTCCTGGTTTCTCTATTTCCTGACCTCTTTCTAAGAATCTCTATCGGCTTTTCTGCCCAGCCTTTTGACGTTGGTTTCCAAGGGCTTTCTCACTGGCTCTCTCATAATTTTATAATTTTAAATAACTTTTATTATGACATATTTTAAGAGCACAGAAAAGTATGTAATATGACAAATAACAAAAAAAGTATTGCTCAGATTTGTCAGATTTTTTTTTAAAGATTTTATTTATTTAGGGCGCCTGGGTGGCTCAGTCGTTAAGCGTCTGCCTTCGGCTCAGGTCATGATCCCAGGGTCCTGGGATCGAGTCCCACATCGGGCTCCCTGCTCAGCGGGAGGCCTGCTTCTCCCTCTCCCACTCCCCCTGCTTGTGTTCCTGCTCTCGCTCTCTCTCTGTC
>NC_138374.1:111579885-111600821 GCF_054177405.1 Leptonychotes weddellii
CCCTCTCCCACTCCCCCTGCTTGTGTTCCTGCTCTCGCTCTCTCTCTGTCAAATAAATAAATAAAATCTTTAAAAAAAAAAAGATTTTATTTATTTATTTGACAGAGAGAGACACAGCGAGAGAGGGAACACAAGCAGGGGGAGAAGGAGGGGAGAAGCAGGCTTCCTGCTGAGCAGGGAGCCCGATGCAGGGCTCGATCCCAGGAACCTGGGATCATGACCTGAGCCAAAGGCAGACGCTTAACGACTGAGCCACCCAGGCGCCCCTCAGATTTTTTTTTTTAAGAAAGAAATTACAAATACAATAGATTCCCCCTGGGTGCCCCTCATCAATACCATTCTCATACCTCACTTCTAGAGGTAACCACCATCCTGATTTTGGTATTCATCATGCTCACGCTTATTTCTGTAATGCATGACAATTTTTATTTATATACACATATAATAATTTGGCAGGTTTTAAAATTTTATGGTATTAGTGCTAAAAAAAAATGAGAAATAAAGTCCTGAAAAGACATGGAGGATCTTTTTTTTTTTTAAGATTTTATTTGACAGAGAGAGACACAGTGAGAGAGGGAACACAAGCAGGGGGAGTGGGAGAGGCAGAAGTAGGCTTCCCACGGAGCAGGAGCCCTATGTGGGGCTCGATCCCAGGACACTGGGATCATGACCTGAGCTGAAGGCAGACGCTTAACGACTGAGCCACCCAGGCGACCCAACATGGAGGATTTTTAAATAAATATTACTAAGTGAAAGAAACCAATCTGAAAAGACTACATACTGTTTGATTCTAACTATATGACATTCTGGGAAAGGTAAAACTGTGGAAACAGTAAAAATATCAGTGGTTATCAGGGATGGGGTGGAGAGAGAGGAACAGGTGGAGCACAGAGGATTTTTAGGACAATAAAAATATTCCATATGTTACTATAATCGTGGATACACGTCATTATACATTTGTCCAAATCCATAAAATATACAACACCAAGGGTGAGCCCTAATGTCAACAATTGACTTTGAGTGATTATGATGAGTCAGTATAAGTTCAATTGTAATAAATGTACCATTCTGTGGGGGGTGTTGATAATGGGGGAAGCTGTGCATGTGTGGGGGCAACAGGAATTAAAGTCTAAAAAAAGCTGTACATCTTTCTACAATTTTATCTTTCTACAACTTGTTCTTTTCATTCAAATTTTCAACATTATTTTTAGAGACCTAAAACAATTCTCTTTTCACCTACTAGTGGACATGTAGGCTGTTCCCTGCTTTTTACAACTGCAAATAATACTGCAGTAAGGCTTCCTTTTTTGTGGTGCACATGAGAATTTCTCTAAGATTTTCAAAGTGTTTGTAATCAGGACAACTTGACACTCCTAAAAATCACTGAGGACCCAAGAAACTTTTGTTTATGTGGCCTATTTCTATCAATATTTGTCATATTAGAATTTGACACTGAAATATTAACAACACAAGAATTCACAAGCGCACAACCCATTAGCCATCAGGGCAATGACGTCATCATGCATACTGTAGTCTCTGGAAAACGCCACCATACTTATGAGGGGATGAGAGTAGAAATCAAATCATTTCATAGTATTATTATAAAATGTTTTGACCTTCCAAAATCCCTAAAGGGTCTCAGGGCCACCAGCGGTCCCAGATCACATTTTGAGAGCCGCTGCTCTTAGGGATTACAAGGTCTCTGCATTAACGTAACATTGCCAAATTGCTCTCCAAAGTGGTTATACCAGATACACTCCCAGCATATTTTTGCCTAACTGGTGGGTATGATTTTCAAGGAGGTTGTTTATATATGTGTGTATGTAATAGATAAATATATTTCCTTGCTGCCTCGATAGATCTCAAAGGTCTTCAAATGGCTTCCTAAATATTTAGTCAAGTTTTTCTAATGAGCTCAGCAGGTATTTTTTCTACAACAAGGATGTCTATCATTACCACAAGTAGAAATTAGGTTACATTTACTTTTTAATATTCATGATATTATTTAATATTCATATTTGGCTTAACAAAATATAAACTTAATCAACCATTCTGTTCTCCTCCTGAAAAATATAAGAACCTAAAAACACGGGGTGCCTGGGTGGCTCAATCATTAAGCATCTGCCTTTGGCTCAGGTCATGATTCCAGGGTCCTGGGATCGAGCCCCGCATCGGGGTCCCTGCTCGGCGGGAAGCCTGCTTCTCCCTCTCCCACTCCCTCTGCTTGTGTTCCCTCTCTCACTGTCCCTCTCTCTGTCAAAAAATAAATAAAATCTTAAAAAAAGAACTTAAAACACCTCAATTTTAATATCCCTCCTATTTTAGCAGTTGTGTTTATTCAGAATTTTAGTATTAACTTATTTTTATATTTTCTATTGTAGTCATAGTTGCATGTGTATATATACATATATGTATACATATATAAATTATATTTAATTTCTCTAGTTAATAATAAATATACATTATATTTTATATATTTTATAATTATATATTTATATTATAATTGTGTAGTGTTATTTATTATATATTATACATACATATATCTTATTTATTATATATACATTACATATATAATTTCTCTAAACTGTTTTCTGGTTTATTTTCTCAAAAAATATCTTCTACTTCACTAATTTTCTCTTTAGCTGTGGCTAATCTGTTATTTAACCCATCTACTGAGTTTTCCATTCCATTGACTATATTTTTCATTCCTAAAAATTACTTTTTTCTTTTTCAATCTATCTGGTCTTTTCTCAGAGTGTTTTATCCTCTTCTATATTTTCAATAATTGATTTAATGAATTTAGTCTTTCCAAAAATTCTTATTTATGGCTTCTAACAGATTATTTCATTATGCAAATAATGTGGAGTATAATCCTGAGTTTTTTGTGTCCAATGACTTTTCCTTTTGATGGTTCTTTTTTTGGAATTCCTATGAAGTTTTGAGGTGCATTAAATGTTCTATATCTTGATTATTTTGGTGATTACATAATTACATACATTTGTCAAAACTCAGCAAATTTTTCACTTTATTTTTTTTTTTAAGATTTTATTTATTTATTTGAAGAGAGAGAGGGAACACAAGCAGGGAGAGTGGGAGAGGGAGAAGCAGGCTTCCTGCTGAGCAGGGAGCCTGATGTGGGGCTCGATCCCAGGACCCTGGGACCATGACCTGAGCCGATGGCAGACGCTTAACGACTGAGCCACCCAGGCGCCCCAAACTTTTCACTTTAAAAGACTGACATTTACAGTCTGTGAGTTATACCTCAATGTGATTAAAATTTTTTTAACCCCAACCTATACTGATACAAATTTTTATTTAAAAATTCCCACATGAGACCTTTCTTTTTTTTTAATCTCAAAGCCAAAATAGAACAGTTTACTTGTCTTCTTTCTGTGCCAGTGGGCATTTTGTTCCCTAATCCACCATTTGAATCACCTGATCACCATTCAGGGATCCCAAATGGGTTTGAATTTTAATGCTCTACCTCACTGGGGACAAAAGCTTCATCTCTTGACCACATGTGTGTTGCAACCCAATCTTCTGTTATTGAAAGCTACAAAACCTCCACTTCATTCCAGTAGGCAGACACCATCTCAGCTTACTCATTTACCATTATTATAATTTTGAGAGAGTCATAATTTAGAGGGAGTGAAGGAAGCTTTCTGCTCCTTCTTCATTTCTGACCCCTGGAAGTACCTATGACTTTCTGAGCATAAGAGTTGCTACATAGTATCTTAGATTCATATGTGTTTGTAGGGGGTGGGTTCTCAAGTTTTCTGGTCTGCCATATTTTCAGAAGTGCCCTCCTTGCCTCTTATTCTATAAATGTCAATGAGTGGCATGTGTTCCCATGGCTTCAACTGTTATTTATAGGCTGATTAACTCCCAAATCCATATCTCTTGCATGGACATCTCGTTTCAATTCCAGAAATATACTTCTAATTCACAAGGAGATATTCCCACTTGAATATCCCATAAAAATATTAAACTGTATAATATGTTCATATTTAAACTCCCTCAAATGCTCTTGGATGGCATCATCATCCCATCAGTTTTCCATGCCATACATCTGACATTTTTCCACTCCCTTATCCCCTGTCAATACTATAATTCTATTCCTTAATGTCCCCCAGACAAATTCCCTCCTCTCCATTCTTACTGCCTTAATTTGCACCTCTCTTTATAGTCTCCCCAAAACTATTCTGTACAGTTAATCATCCATCTTTTGCACTTCTACCAGAAAATGACAAACCCGAATGCCACTCTTCTCTTTAAAATCCAAAACAAAACAAAAAAATATAATAAAATCCAAAACAATTTTCCCACTGCATATATAAGGAAGCCCACATTCCCTAATTTAATGTCACATCCTTTCATGACCTAGCTTCTTATGTTTTTCAGTGTCAACTCCTGTTAGCTCCCTCAGAAGCTTTAGCCTTATTGAACATTTTACTTCCCCAAATGCAATGTGCTCTCTGACACTACCAAAACTTTGCACATGAGAATCAAGCTGCCTTGGCCTAGAGATTTTCTGGCATCTTTGTCACCAATGTCATTTCAAGAAGCATGTTCTCTCTGACACCTTCCCTAACCTTTCATAACCCTGCCCCAGCCATCATGAGTGCCCCTCTGAACTCCCAGGGTATATGTTGCCAAATGCCACTCAGCACATTGTTTTGAAAAACTATTTAGACTTCTGTCTCCTCCACTATACCATCAATTCCTTGAGGGAAGGGGGCACTGTGTATTATTTATATTACCACTCCTAATTCCTAGCAGAGTCCCTGGCCCATAGTAAATATTCTGCTGACTCATCAATAAAAACTGTCATACTTGCAATTTAGGAAAGACTACATGATCTCTTGGGTCTCTTCCAGATATAAGATCTATGATCTTATATCATCAGTCAAGGGTGAAAATAATTTTACCTAAAACTATACAGGCAAAATATGCTTATTCTTTTTCTATTTGTAAGCCTTATATTATAGGCATTTTGTAACATAGATGTCACCATGAGCTGTTCCAAAGCCTGCCACTTCTATTTTTTAGTCTATTTTTTAGAATTCACAGGGATAAGTGTACATTATCCTCTCTTAAAGCAAATGGCACTTCAGCTTGACCAAGTTTAATGTCCATATAAAAATCAGAAATGTTACAAATTGAGGCATATAGAAACATTTCTCATCTCTCCTTCAGGCTCTGTCTGCCATCTGCATCCTACATCCCCACTGCTAACCTGCATCTGACCACTTTCAATCTAGAAACCTCATTCTCTGTGGAATACTTGAATCAGAACTAATTATAGCAATAACTAAAATGGTCCTATGAATGCATGCACTGCACAACAAGAATACTTTTACTGGATTACTTAGCCGTGGCATGCTGGGTCTGTTAATGTGCTCTGCCTGGCTTCACTGCAGACATACTTCAGAAAATGTAAGGCTGCAGTTCAAGTAATAGAAGGCCAAAGAAACCTGAAGAAATAAAGAATCAAATTCATCTCCTTGGGAATATGTTTTAAAACAATCTTCTAATGGGAAAAAGGGACTTAAGAGGTTCATTTCAGAGCATATGTCAAAATGGAGCTGGGTCAGTTTTGTAGTTTTTGTTCACTAGTTGGCTTTCTGCTGCATCAGTCTTACTTGAGTTTAGAAGAGCAGCCTGAGACAACACTCAGAGCAAAAAGTTGTACAGGGCTTTGTGATGCTCAAACTCCCTTAATGTGCAACAACCCCCTGAAAAGGAAGGGATGGACCAGGTCATTCCCTTGTTCTCTCTCTCTCTCAGTCATAAATGAAAGGCTCTTGTTCCCCAAAGAGCAAGTGGAAACTTAATTCAGTATGGTACTGCCAAAGCATAAAAGCAATCAGCTTGGTCTTCAGCTAATTCCATCAAAATGGAAGGAAATCTGGGAATAAACAGGCAACAACTGGACAAAGTCTCAAAGCAGAGAGCATATAGCATGGCAATTAATACTTCGGAATCAAAAGAGAGCTGGGCTTAAAACTTAGCTCTTCCATTTATAGCTGTATGACTTCCCTCTCAGAGCCTTAAGGTTTCTGCCTGTAAGAGAATAATGAAGCTTTTAACTAAGCTCTAAAAAATTTATATTCATCAATAAATTTAAATTATCTTTTTTTTTTTTAAAGATTTTATTTATTTATTTGACAGAGAGAGACATAGCGAGAGAAGGAACACAAGCAGGGGGAGTGGGAGAGGGAGAAGCAGGCTTCCCGCAGAGCAGGGAGCCCGATGCGGGGCTCGATCCCAGGACCCTGGGATCACGACCTGAGCCGAAGGCAGACGCTTAACGACTGAGCCACCCAGGCGCCCCAAATTTAAATTATCTTAACACTTACTCCTCAGTAGTACAAGATAGCAAGTGGTATATGAAGAAGAAGTTGGATCAATTATTTCCTTCCTTAATGAATACTACAGAAGAAACTTTATATAAATGTTGGCAACTTGGCTCAATGACCAAAGCAACAAACATCTAAATAGGTTTCCTAGACACTATCCACCTCTTCCTCTGACTCATCACTTCAGCTTCAACAAACCTTCAGTGAATCTAGTCTAAGACAGGATTTTCCACTTTATACTATAATGATAATATATTTATTTTTTTTAAAGATTTTATTTATTTATTTGACAGAGAGAGACACAGTGAGAGAGGGAGCACAAGCGGGGGGAGTGGGAGGGGGAGGCAGGCTTCCCGCAGAGCAGGGGGCCCAATGCGGGGCTCGATCCCAGGACCCTGGGATCATGACCTGAGCTGAAGGCAGACGCTTAACAACTGAGCCACCCAGGTGCCCCATGATAATATATTTAAAGTGACATTTCTAAACTGGCAACATTCTATGATCTTCAAACACAAGATACTATCATATATCAAATTACCATCAATGCTAAGCATGTAGAATGTTACAAAAAGCATGGCAGCTATAAATGTTGCAGTCAGGAGCTCAAACCAAATTTAATTTAAGTTTGAAAACATTCTAATGTTATGGTTCTGTGGTTTGAGAAGAAATACTCATGACTGGTTCTGGTTTGAATAGGTTGACTAGGTTAAAACTAAAACATTTCTCCATTGGTTTGTGGTTAACCGATTAATTTATTGCTTCAGAAATTGAAGTTGGTTAGGCAGCCCCAGGTTTGGGTTCCTGGTTCAATTCAGTTCAAGTTCCTGTCAAATGTGTACTCAGAAAACTGTATGATTCCTAAATTACCACGTGCTAAATATCCCAACTTCCTCAAAAACCACAAGTCCCCCACAAACCACAAACTCCTTTTCTTTGGTAAGATAACAAGGGTGCTAGCAAGAGGCTGCCCAGAATACCAACCCAAAGTAGAGCAAGAGGCCGGCAACACCTAGTCTGAGAGCAAAGGGGACCCCTACAATGCTACTTAGGATGGTAACTGAACTAAAATGTGTGCCTGTCTTGGCTGTTAGAAATCTTTATGTTGGCAACTCTCAACCATGATATGTGGACATAAACATGTAGCTCTTTCAGTTAGGAGACATGTGTCAAGTCATCATTTACAAATAATTGTTTAATTTTTTTCAAAGGGATATATTAATACACAGACATGTACGTTCATATGCATAATGATTGTTTGTATATGTGTATACGTTAGTGAATTATTCTCAGTCACGTGCATTCTGATATGCTTTCTTGTCTAGGAGAAAAATGCATGGAGCTACAGAGGGTACACATCTGGAAGTGTCTCCCACATTTGGGCATAAATTGTATGTGGCAGCAGAAAAATGTGACCTCAGGTAATTTGGCATTCCCTTATTTCTGTTCCTACCACAGGATAAACTTGGTGATGAAGACATGAGAATTTGGACAATGGGCTAAGGGCTGAGGTATATCCACAGGCATCACGGGTCTTGGATTCCTTGAAGCATTGGAATGGCTTTGAGAGAATAACTGAGGCCCATTAAAGCCAATTTGCACTGAGAATAACCAGCTCTAGCAATATCACAGGCACCTTGATAACATCAGTTGACCTTGGTTAGTGCAAATTTGCATGAGCTTGAGCAGTAAGTATCAAAACCAGAACCTTCTCAAAATTCCAAATTTAAATTCTGGAATGTGCAGCAGAGGGAATTTAGAAATCTCCTAATCTAGTTGTCTCTAAATTTAGCTGGTCATCAGAATCAGTTTGCAGAGCTTTACAGAAAAGATCTATCGAATAAAAATATGTAGTGCTGGAAACTGGAAATCTAAGATCTTAGAAAGCACCTCAGCAAATTCTGATAATCAGTCAGCTTTGGACACCATTCATCTAGTCCATCCCCCTTCTTCCATTTAGAATAATGTAACTGCAGACAACTCCTCAGTTGTAATAATCATGGCTAATGTGTGTCAAGTGCCTGATGTGGACTCCTTTAACATACCTTCCTTCTAATCCTTGCAACTACTCTTAAATTCATACTGTGAGTAAACAACTTTCTACTAGCCCTTCTCTCTAGATGTTCTGCACCATTCTCATGCAGTTTATCTTTTCACATGCTTTCGATGGACATTATTAGGTTTCCATGCGGTGCTTCCGAAGGTCCTGCCATCTTGAACAAAGAAGATAAAGTGATTGAATGGCATTTTTCATCCACAGCAGGTTCTCAAGGATTTTTCCTAGGACCTTTAAGGTATACACTATACTGTTCTCAGGGTTGTGGTATGTCAAAGCCCATAATGATTAGGGAGATTGAAGAACTCTTAGGAAATTAATATCTTCATGATTCACACGCAAGTATAAATTACCCAAAGCGAACCCATGGTGCTTGATCACCAGGCACTTCCAGGACCAGGGCTCCTGGATTTCAACCTCTTCTTCCCACCTCCCACCATTTCCATGTTGGGCCAACATATGATTTAAATTGATGGGTCCACCCAGAGCATTAAGACACTTGGCTACAGGGCGCCTGGGTGGCTCAGTTGGTTAAGCGACTGCCTTCGGCTCAGGTCATGATCCCGGAGTCCCTGGATCGAGTCCCGCATCAGGCTCCCTGCTTGGCAGGGAGTCTGCTTCTCCCTCTGACCCTCTTCCCTCTCGTGCTCTCTGTCTCTCATTCTCTCTCTCAAATAAATAAATAAAATCTTTAAAAAAAAAAAAACAACAAAACAACAACAAAAAGGAAAGGCTGTGGGCGCCTGGGTGGCTCAGTTGGTTAAGCGACTGCCTTCGGCTCAGGTCATGATCCCGGAGTCCCTGGATCGAGTCCCGCATCGGGCTCCCTGCTTGGCAGGGAGTCTGCTTCTCCCTCTGACCCTCCTGACCCTCCCCCCTCTCATGCTCTCTCTCTCTCAGTCTCTCTCTCAAATAAATAAATAAAATCTTTAAAAAAAAAAAAAAAAAGACACTTGGCTACATGACTAGGTTTTTATACACAAATTGGTTTGACTTTTATTAAAAATATCTACAATGAAACGAGGTAAACTTCAAGAAATTTTGTTACTAGTGTTTCTACTACTGCTTATTTCCAGAATCTCTAGCAACACATTTCGACTTTAATCAAAATCCACATAGATGTTTCGCTTTTGAAATGATTGTTTGGCATCCTATAGAGAATTTACCTGTTGAGCACAGTTGTGGATAAAATGAAATAAGATAGCCTCTGACAATATTTCTGGCAACAGTTGCACCAGTTTGGGTCACTGGCCTTCAGCTCCCTTCCATCATTTCGGAACCCCAGTCAAAGTCTCCCAAGGGAAAGTTTTGGAAGACACAGCTAGTCCCCTTGAAATTCGTTATTTTTCAGGGGGTGTCTGGCTGGCTCAGTGAGAAGAGCATGGGACTCTTAATCTCAGGGTCATGATTTTGAGCCCCATGTTGGGTGTAGAGATTACTTAAGTAAAAAAAAAAAAAAAAAAAGACTTAAAAAGAAAAAATAAAATAAATAGTTATTTTTCTAAATTGCCAGAAAATGTAATGGATCATATCACAATTGAGCTAAAAAGTTAGTGCCTCCATAGTAAATGCACGCTACACTTCTCGTGACGATTTCGTCTCCTTCAGTCAATTGTGTAAATGATGTTACCTAAACTAACAGATGAAACAGGAAGGAGATATAATAGATTCTTCTACAAATTAAAAACTTCGAGAGTTGTACTTACAGAAACATGGGTATCTGGGGAACTTCAGAATCTCTGGGCTTTCGCTCACTTTACAGTTTTCCAAATCCATTCATGGACATTTTCATGCATGTTCTTCACAGAAATTACCGAAGGAAGCAGCCATGTAGTGGTAGAAGACGTGTACTCTGAGGCAGGAAACTTGAGTCTGAGTCCAGGTTCTCAATTAACTGTCTGATAGTTATTGAATCTATCTGAACTTCAATGGCATTACCTGAAAAATATGTATTATGATAGCTACTTTCACCTGCTGAAAAGATTAAATGACATGAATACATAAAAATATCTACCTCGAGTCCCGGTTCCTCAGTTCCTCGACTGGCTCTCTGGCGACCCCGAGCATCTCTCCCCCCCGGGGGCCGGGAACTGGGCAGTCATGGCTGAGGTGAAAGTGAAGGTACAGCTGCCTGACGCGGATCCGGTCGAAATAGAAAACAGGATTATAGAATTATGTCACCAGTTCCCTTACGGAATCACAGACCAAGTAATTCAGAATGAAATGCCTCATATAGAAGCCCAGCAGCAGGCAGTGGCCATCCATAGACCGCTGTCCATGGGTCAGCTGGATCTCTTAAGGAGCAATACAGGACTTCTGTATAGAATAAAGGATTCTCAGAATGCTGGTAAAATGAAAGGATCAGATAATCAAGAAAAACTAGTATATCAAATCATAGAGGATGCAAGAAATAAAGGAATATGGAGCAGAGATATCCAATACAAAAGTAACTTGCCATTAACAGAAATTAACAAAATTCTAAAGCCTTTGGAAAGTGAAAAGCTTATCAAAGCTGTTAAGTCTGTGGCAGCCTCAAAAAAGAAAGTACAGGGGCACCTGGGTGGCTCAGTCGTTAAGCGTCTGCCTTCGGCTCAGGTCATGATCCCAGAGTCCTGGGATCGAGCCCCGCATCGGGCTCCCTGCTCGGCAGGAAGCCTGCTTCTCCCTCTCCCACTCCCCCTGCTTGTGTTCCCTCTCTCTCTGTGTCTCTCTATCAAATAAATAAAATCTTTAAAAAAAAAAAGAAAAGAAAGTACATATGCTCTATAACGTGCAACCGGACCGGTCTGTGACTGGTGGAGCCTGGTACGGTGACCAGGATTTTGAATCAGAATTTATAGAGGTGCTTACCCAACAGTGCTTTAAATTCCTACAAACCAAGGCAGAAACAGCATGAGAAAGCAAACAGAATCCAATGATACAAAGAAATAGGTCATTTGCCTCATCACATGAAGTGTGGAAGTCTATCTGTGAATTGGGGATCAGTAAGGTAAGAGTTGTCCGTGGAGGACATTGAAACGATCTTAAATACACTCATTTATGATGGGAAAGTGGAGATGACTATCTTTGCTGCAAAAGAAGGCATGGTTGGCAGTGCAGATGGACACATGAAACTGTACAGAGCATCAATCCAATCATCCCACCCACGGGTTTGGTCCGGGCCCCGTGTGGACTCTGCCCAGTTTTTGATGACTGCCATGCAGGTGGTGAGATTTCACCATCTAACTGTATTTACATGACAGAGTGGCTCGAATTTTAATGGAGAACTAGGAACTTTACTGACATTTTGCAAATGAAGCTACTTTGGGAGCAGATAATTTAACTCATGATAGAACATCAAATTCCCTTGAAAGCAAACTTCACAATAATGGATAGACTTGCTGCTATGAAAAAGTATTTTTTTAACTATAAAGACTAAATTTATATTGGTAGAGTAGCCAACAGAATATGAAGCAGGTAAGGTTAATAGTGAAATCCATTCTTCAATAAATAAAATACTTTGAACTTCAGGAAGACCACCTTCTGAAGCTTTCAAGACTTTTGATGGTTCATGGAAAAAGAACCCAACAAATCCATATTTGCCATACACTACAGTAATGACTAAAGTTTAAAAATGCCCATTTTAAAGTTATTTATTAAGGTCCTCATTGGAAAATTTTATATCTGGTTCACTATTGCCATTTCTGTTTTCTCTTTTCTCAGTGGTTTCATTGAGAAGGTGTCAAAAGCGGTGAGGCAGGACTAGCACTTGGAGGCATGAGTGGGGAGAGAATGGAACATCCCTTTCCACACACTATTCATTCCTTTTTACATCAGAAATATTCTTTCAGAGGATTATGCCTTTGTACTTACCTCAAATGCAAATGATGACTATTGCCAAGGATGTTTTCAGTGCATAAATATGATTATTCTTATCCTAAAAATAATAATAATAATAATCTACCTCAATTTCCAACTTATGCCTTCTCTCCATGCATATCCCAAAGAGTATTTTTTATCTTGACAAAAATGGTTCTAAAATATCACAAGTCTGCAGGAAGAGCCAGTCAAAAGTATTAAAGAAGAATAATGGGGGGCACCTGGGTGGCTCAGTCATTAAGCGTCTGCCTTCAGCTCAGGTCATGATCCCAGGGTCCTGGGATCGAGCCCCGCATCGGGCTCCCTGCTCAGTGGGAAGCCTGCTTCTCCCTCTCCCACTCCCCCTGTTTGTGTTCACTCTCTCGCTGTGTCTCTATCAAATAAATAAATAAAATCTTTAAAAAAAAAGAATAATGGAAGATTATCATGATGGTACATGAACTACATTAATGGACTCCATTTCTCTAGTCTCTGCATGACCTTTTTTGCAATGTGACTCTGCAGTTCCTTCTAGGAAAAGTGGAGTGTACTTCCCTGCACCTCAGGTGCGACATCAGTTGTGTGACTTCTTTTGACCAATGAGATGTTAGCAAACTTGCTTCAAGCAGAGATTTGAAAAAGTACTTTTGCATTGCTTCTTGTCTGCCTTCTGCACCTCACCATGGAACATGTCTGGGCTAACCTGCTGGTGGTCAAAAGATATATGGCCCAATTTCATGCATCTCCTTAGTCCACAGCCAACAGACCACCAGACTTAAGAATGAGCCCAACTAAAGCCAGAAAAACTGCCCAACTTAGCCCAGCCTAAATTACAAGCTGCAGATGCATGAGCTAAATAAATATTTATTGTTTTTAAGCTGTATTTTCTCAGTGGGGTTTACATTAGAAAATTGAGACATGAGAAAATGAAGACATCGAGGACAGTCCTCCCTCCTTATCCGTGGGGGATACCTTCCAAGACCCCCCCATGGATGCTTGAAACCAAGGACAGTCCTGAACCTTCTATATCCTATGCTTTTTTTCCATACATATATACCTATAATGAGATTTAATTTATAAATTAGGCACAGTAAGAGATTAACAACAATAACTAATAATAAAATAGAACAATTATACCAATATATTGTAATAAAAGTTATGGGAATGTGACCTCTCTCTTTCTCTCAAGATATTACACCGTACTCACCCAATGTGAGATGACAAAAGGCCTATGTAATGGGATGAAGTGGGGTGAATGACGCAAGCCCTGTGCCATAGTTAGGCTACGGTTGACCTTCTGATGATTCGTCAGAAGGAGCATCATCTGCTTCCGGACCACAGTGCGCAGCAGGGAAAACAAAACCACCGATAGCGAAACTGCAGATAAGAGACAACCACTTGGTGCCTGGGTGGCTCAGTCGTTGGGCGTCTGCCCTCGGCTCAGGTCATGATCCCAGGGTCCTGGGATCGAGCCCCACATCAGGCTCCCTGCTCAGTGGGAAGCCTGCTTCTCCCTCTCCCACTCCCCCCTGCTTGTGTTCTCTCTCTCGCTGTCTCTCTCTCTGTCAAATAAATAAATAAAATCTTTAAAAAAAATTAACAAATAAAAAAGAAGCAACCACTGCATAGGCAATTCTTGTAAGAAATTAGACTGTGAAACAGAAGAAGGATTATCAAGGGAGGTGAATAATCTTTCCCTGCTTTCTTCCCTTTTGAGTTTGCTAAATTTTAAAGGTTCTTAATATTTTCAAATTCAATACTCCAAAATCTTTGTCAGTAAGTATAAAATACATAATAGTTTAAACTATATAGGT
Source organism: Leptonychotes weddellii (assembly GCF_054177405.1). NCBI lineage: Eukaryota > Metazoa > Chordata > Mammalia > Carnivora > Phocidae > Leptonychotes > Leptonychotes weddellii. Next base: position 111,593,949 of record NC_138374.1, read on the forward strand.
GATATATGTAGCAAGCAGTCTATATTAGTCCTCTAATATAGTCCATATAATATTATGGTTTATAAGAAATAAAAACAAGCAGTAAATGTAATTTAAATATCAAAATGAAATTAAGTAATGTGTGTAAAGTTCTTACTTCAGTGCCTGACATAAATATACATTTTACTGGGGCGCCTGAGTGGCTCAGTCGTTAAGCGTCTGCCTCCGGCCCAGGTCATGATCCCAGGGTCCTGGGATCGAGCCCCGCATTGGGCTCCCTGCTCTGTGGGAGGCCTGCTTCTCCCTCTCCCGATCCCCCCGCTTGTGTTCCCTCTCTCTCTGTCAAATAAATAAAATCTTTAAAAATATATATATATACATTTTATTCTTTTTTTTATGTGACAGAATTTTATAGAGATTCTGTCTTTATTTTTCATTCAAAAAAATGTCTGCTTCCACATAATCCTCCTTTATCTTATAAGAGAAATCCCAGAGACATATAGATTAAATAAGAAAGATATTCCATAAATTATCACATACTTTATATACTTGCTATCTTAGACCTGAAGTCAATCCAATTTCTAGTCTTTATTTCATGGCAGGAAAAGAGAGAATCTTAAGCAAGCTCCACACCCAGCATGGAGCCCAATGTGGGGCTCGATCTCATGGCCCTGAGATCATGATCTAAGCCAAAATCAAAACTCAGCCACTTAATCAACTGAGCCACCAAGGCACCCCTCTTTTTTCTTTTATATAAATAATACTAAAATCTAAGACAATTGAAAGATTTTGTGCAATTAGTGTTGGGTATTCTGCTTTATCAATATTAATCTTCATTGGACAAATTCTACTTATTTCTCCCCTTTCTTATTCTGTTAGTACGTATATGCTTATATTATAACTAATTATGATTAAATTAATATAGATTTAATAAGCAACTAAATATTTTACAAAATACTCTCCAATAGTTTTGGTTGTCGTGTTTTTTAAAAAAGATATATAAGGGTTCCTGGGTGGTTCCCTCAGTTGAGTGCCCGACTTTTTGTTTTGGCACAGGGTTGTGAGATCAAGCCCCAAGGTGGGCTCCTGCTCAGTGTGGAGTCTGCTTGTCCCTCTCCCTCCTCCTCTGCCTGTCCCCCCACACGCATGCACATGCATGGTCTCTTCCTAAAATAAATAAATAAATAATAAATAAAATAGAATTTGAGAAAATTTTAAAATAAAAAGGTATTTAGGGCACGATTTATGCGTATATGTGTTATAATTAAAGAAAGGTACATAAACATATTTAACTTGTTTAAGATCAAGAATATTTGATTACATGAAGTAGTGAATAAATTCTTTTCTACCAAAAAATTTGCCTGAGCCTGAAAAGCAACAAGAATCAGCACTTGGCCTTATGGATGCATTTTTATCAGGTGCTATAGGCCCATGAAAATTGGATATTCCCGCTTTACTCATATGTTGGACATAAACCACCACTTGCAGCAGGTTCCCCTACAGAAGAAACTCTGCCTAATCTCTTCCAAAATGTCCTAAATAAGAAAATAAAATAAGTAGAATTAAAGCTGTACTACGCTAGAGCACATTTATATTTCTGACAACTATGGATTATTCCATACTTACCTCTCAGTGCACCAGTAAGCAGGGAGCATGGGAAGCTAATAAAAGTAATGAAGTCTTTGTAGTACATGAACTCACTGCTGTTAAATCTCTTCTGAGAAATGGGATGAGCCTGCCAAGCTTGTTGGGAGGACAGCTGAATTTGTAAGCTGGTGAAGTGAAAATAAGTTGTGCCATGTGGGCAACAGGGGCTGAAGATAATGGGTGTTAATGCTCAGGAACTGAATGCTTTATCTAGCCTTCAAATTCATTGAGGAGTGATGATGACATAAAGCTGGATTTATCATATCTGTACTTGTCAGCAAAATCTAGAGAAAAAAAATCACAGTTTTATAGTATACAAAGCTTGAGCATATCATGTTGCTACCAATACTGAGCCACATAATGTAAACTTAACATTCTTCATCCAATGACTGATATCATTTGCCATCCCTGCTTAAGGCCTGTGGAAGTGCCTTAGTTATCCAGAACTCCTGGAAAGCCATGATGATGTTGAGGTCTATGGAATGTGCAACTCAAGTGGTATATCAGTTAAAGACCAAGGAGGAAACAACCCACTTTAATTTAGGAAAGCTTAATATACAAAGGTGTGAGCAGGGCCCATGGAAACCACAAAGATAGAGCAGCACATATCCTGAGGTAATATTGGTGGGGTGCATTTATCACTCCTGGAACAGAAGTGTCAAGGGAAGGAAGAGGTTACTGGAATCTAGAGACAGAAAAGGCTGTGCAGAAAATGTCACCTTAGAGCAACTGTGACTTTCAGAAGCGGGACACAGCCAGCCTGAAGGCATCGTGCAGGGAGGGGTACGGAGGAATAATACCCCAGCCTCCTCTTCCCTCTACTCTCCAGCAGGTGCCGCCCATTGACTGAACCCAACCAACAACCAGGGGCAGAGAACCCTTTGAAACTGTCTCTCAGACATAGTGCAGGGTGGAGTAACAAGTAGAGTGATCTGAAGGGGCAAATGGAAGATATCCAACATAAGTGGAAAGACAGCAGTATTGTCTTAAGTAACCTCTAGCTCTGCCTAAGTTTTTATTTTATCGGTAATTCCATAGATGATATTATTCACTTGGTTTCCTCTCCAGCATGAACATAAGAGTGGGTGAAGGACATTAATCCCCAGTAGTCAATTTCCTTAAGCATTTCCAGGTAACATTATCTCCTGCCCCCCTCAAAAAATCAAGAAGTCTCACCTAAATCCCCAGGAGAATATCTGTTTTCATTTTACAAAGAATGCCAATTGTTGAGTGGTGACTGTTTTTAAAGAGAATAATTAAAGCTCCCAGTTTCTCCTTTTACAAATCAGGTGAGCATTGTACTTACTTTGAACCATGACAGTTTTTTGGCTGCTTGTGAACTCTGGAAATATTGATCAGTTAAAAATATTCGGACGCTTGCATCTCCTGAATTTGCTTACTGCAGCCCTTCTTCCTGGTCGGTTAGGAGAGCACCAGCAATTTTGTTATCATGATAAATTATCCTCCCTGGTAGGTCACTCTTTTTTACCTAAAGTCACAAGTTGCTCTTTCCTCTAGGTCACAACCTGATTTTTCAGGGTGACAGATTTATTGCTTGCTTTGTGCTCCAAAAAACAAATAGCCAACATTGCTCAAAATACAGTACTGTCACAATAACTTTGGATATTTCCCAATGGGAATAAGACCCAGCATTTATATTCCTGTTAGAATATGGTAGAGAGAGAGAGCATTTTCCCATTTCTCCAAATCTGGGCTGGAGAATGGTAGTCAGGTTTAAGTCACGCTGCCAGTTTTAAGCAACTGATAAGCAAGTACTTGTTGGCATAGTCTTGCGGGGGCACTTCTTTTTAGGAAGCACAGAAAAGCAGAGCAAACAGCTACTCCTGACCTCCAAAGCAAGCCTTTTCACTGACAGCACATTTTCTTCAGCCATCATAAAAACCCAAGTCCCCCATAAAATTTCCCTAAAGCCTGAGAATGAAGCTGTGGGTGTTAGGTAAGGTCATGTCGCAGACTTCTCACGGTGGAATGTGGACTAAAGTGATGAACAGCACTGCCAGGCCTGTGCATAAAAAAACCCACACTCAGTCTTCAATGCTTCCTTCCCAACCTGCCATCTGGATATGCTGCAAATCTCCAACCCTGCATCGGGCCCAGCTCCCACACTGTACACTTCTAAATGCTGTGTGACCTTACAAATGTTACTTAACCACTCTGTACCTCCATGTCCTCATCTGTTAAAATAGAAATAGTTATAAAACATACTTTATAGGACTGAGAGAATTCAATAAGCTACTGCTTCTAAAGCATGTAAAACAAGGCCTTCCTATGCAAGTATTAGATAATTTTTCTAAGTTTAGTCTGGTGAAAATAAAGTAGTATCTTCCTTGTGGTTTTCTTTTCCCAAAATGATTGCTCACATCTTTTGCCATTTTTCTACTCTGCTTGTTAATCTTTCTCATATTCATTCATTGAAATTCTCTATATATTCTGGGCCAAACATGTGTTATTTATATGTGTTGTAAATATGGCTACTCTTTTTATGGGGGGGTGAGGGAGTGATTGGCAGAGGCAGCTGAGGCTTTATTTGGGAACAGACACGTGAACGGGCTTTTAGTTGGGGGCAAGGGCAGGAGGTACCCAGAGCTGTAGGCTCTCTCCAAGGGTGGACTGAGGAATGGAGCTGAGCCTCCAGGTGGGTCTCCTGTTTCTGACGCTGCCCTGCACAGCTCCTTCCCCCAAAGGCTCTATGGCAGCCACAGGAGTGGGGAGGCTGGGAGCAACCACAGACGACTCCAACACCAACTTCCTCTCCATCTTCTTCACAACCACAGCCTTGGAGGAGCTGACTCCGCTGAAGGAACTGGAGGCCCGCCACAGCCGAAGCTGGACTGGAAAGAGCTCAGGCTGCAGTTGAAGCTCGGGCTCCTGAGCCCCGCCCCCTCCCCAGTGGGCGGAGCTTGGCCCCCCTGAGTAGCCACTGGCAGTCTTGGTACAGACACTCAACGTTTGCATCCGGGCCTCCAGCCGGCTCTCCCCGCCCTCCAGTAGCTTCCGGTAGGTGGCGACCTGCATGTCCAGGGCCAGTGTGACGTTCGGGAGCTCCTGCGACTCGCGCAGCTGTCGCGCCATGTCCCGCTCGGCTCGCTGCAGCGCAACCTCCCGCCCAGTCAGCTTGGCGCCAGCGTCCTTACTGGCCAGCTCCCTGTGCTGCCAAGTGTCAGCGAGGGCAGCCTCCAGGGAAGCCCCGTGGCCGTTTGGGCCGCCAAGCTCAGCGTGGAGTCGGCCAGTGTTGGGTTCTTCTCACAAGTCTCCGTCTTCAGGCGACGGAGGTCATCCCCGTGCTTCCCAGCCAGTGCCACCAGCTGTCATGTGTGATCTGGCCGTGGTCTCGGTCTCGGTCTCGGCCGCGGCCTGGCTGCGGTTAGCGATCTCCTTCCGCTAGGCCTTGAGCTCGGCGACCTGGTCCAGGGAGCGGCGGCTGTCCACCGAGAGCAGCGCGAGGCGCAGGAGATGTGCGGCTGCCCCTCCCGGCTCCGCTCTTCGCCCGGCGGCCCGAGGAAGCCCATGTGGCCCGTCAGCCCCTCCGGGCGGACTCCGGCTCTGCCACGTTCATGTAAGCCTCACGCACAGCCCTCTTGAGGAGGACGGAGGCGATGTCCATCTCTGCACGCTCTCCGATCTCTTTCTCCTACTTACTCTTGCATGTGGACGAGCTCCACCTCCGGCTTCAGCCCCTATCCTGGGCCAGTGCGTCCAGCGGCCGCCCGAAGCTGATGTAGCTCTCAAACATCTTGTCCACGTTACTCCGAGCCATTTTCCGCTACTGCGGGAGCCTCCATTTCGTCTCCAGAATCTCGTTCTGCTGCTCCAGGGTCCACACCTTGTCGATAAAGGAGGCGGACTTGCTGTTGAGGGTCTTGAACTGCTCCTTCTCCTGGGTGCGCACAGCCTGGATGTTGGGGTCCACCTCCAGCTTAAGGGGGCTCAGCAGGCTCTGGTTCACTGAGACGGCTGCCATGCCCCCTGTACCCCCTACCCCGGCGTAGTCCCCGACCATCTTCATGGGGCCCAGGCCTCCCCGGAAGCTGCTGCGGCTGCCCACCTGGGAGAAGGCCCGGGAGCTGATGCGGGCGCCAAGTGCGCTCAGGTACAAGCTGCTGCTGAAGGCCCGGGGGCCAGAGGTGGACACCTTGTAGGACTTCTGGGTCACCCTGATGGACATGGTGGAGGCTGGAGTGGAGGCAAGTAGGCTGAAACCGAGATTGGAGAAGGAGCCAAGAAGCTGCTTCTAGGTGGGACGTTCACTCTCTTTAGTATATGTACAGTATAGATTTTAATCTCAGGAAAATAAGAATTTTCAAAATAGATCCTCCAAATACTTGAAAGTCAAAGCCTAATAATTGGAGTAAAGTATTCCAAATAGACTGACAGTTCACCTTCATAAAATAATTGCCAGATCCTTCCCTTGCTTTTTACTAAACTAGACTGGCCTAAATGTTACATCAAATTCTTAAATCAAAGTAAACTTACAGGAGCGCCTGAGTGGCTCAGTCGTTTAAGCCTCCATTAAGTTTCCACTCTTGATTTCTGCTCAGGTCATGATTTCACCATTGTAAAATCAAACCCTGCTTGCGCTCAGCAGAGAGTCTGCTTGAGATTCTCTCTCTCCCTCTCCCTCTGCCCCTCCCTCGCTCTCTCTCTAAAATAAATAAATCTTTGAAAAACAATAAAAAAGTAAACTTAAAATTGATAGTCATCAATAATAACATACTCAGGGATATACAAGAATAATAAGCACAATTCCTGCCTTTATCAGGTTTAACATCTAGCTATGATGAAAGAATAAACACATTAACAATATTTAAGGGCCGGGCGCCTGGGTGGCTCAGTTGGTTAAGCGACTGCCTTCCGCTCGGGTCATGATCCTGGAGTCTCGGGATCGAGTCCCGCATTGGGCTACCTGCTCAGCGGGGAGTCTGCTTCTCCCTCTCCCGCTCCCCCCTCTTGTGCTCTTTCTCTCTCTCACTCTCAAATAAATAAATAAAATCTTTAAAAAAAATAAAAATTTTAAAAATTTTAAAAATTAAAATAAAATAAATAAAAATATTTAGGGGCCTTTGTCAGTAGCACGAGCCAAAACAAGGTTCAGAACGTCCAATATCGGGATGTCTCCACCTCATTGTGTAACACACAGCCAGTAAACCTACCATTTGATTTGAAGAAAAACAAAATAATAAATAAATAAAATAAATAAAAATATTTAAGGGGTGCCTGGGTGGCTCA
>NC_138374.1:111601321-111630277 GCF_054177405.1 Leptonychotes weddellii
TAAAATAAAATAAATAAAAATATTTAGGGGCCTTTGTCAGTAGCACGAGCCAAAACAAGGTTCAGAACGTCCAATATCGGGATGTCTCCACCTCATTGTGTAACACACAGCCAGTAAACCTACCATTTGATTTGAAGAAAAACAAAATAATAAATAAATAAAATAAATAAAAATATTTAAGGGGTGCCTGGGTGGCTCAGTCAGTTAAGCAGGTGGAGCTCTTGATTGTGGCTCAGATCATGATCTCATGGTGAGGGGATGAGTCCCACCTTGTCTCCCTGTTCAACGGGGAGTCTGCTTGAGATTCTCTCTTTCCCTCTCCCTCTGCCCCTCCCCCTACTCACCCCTGCTCACTCTCTCTCTCAAATAAATAAATCTTTTTCAAAAGAGTAAAAAAAAATGTTTTAATTATAAGGTAATATAAATTTCAGGTAGTACACACCACTGTATATATCATTATAATTCATTCCTATATTCAGGAAACTCATTTCATAAGTCACACCAACAAAGACAACAAAATGGTAAAAACTAATTTCCTTCCTTTTTGATGGGAATCCTTGAAAAGTCTGAGTTTATAGCGTCCAAACCATGAAAGAATGGGTTTTTGTTATTGGAATTAGTCCATGGATAGGATTATTGTCATAGATAATAGGTTCAGTGTTTAAGAGGATGATCAGGCTGCAGTAAATCCCTGTTGTCTTTCTCTTATCCTCACCATCTGCCATTTATATATGGTTTCAAACATATGCATATTGGGCAACTCTTAGCCTTTAAAAAATCTCATTATCTCATTTCTGTGAACATTCTTGAGTTTTTTCAAGGATCTTTCTATATAAGTCTCGAGTGATAAATGCAAGTTGGTTTTAATTATTCTTAATCATTTTGTGATCCAAATATGGCCTCTGTGGACTCAAAATATTTAAAGTCTAAGGTGTTTGTTTCAAATCAATCCAACTCTGGTCCTTAGCTCAATATCAGTCATCAGAGAACAAGAAATATTTTAAAACACAGTTTTCTCTGGATATTAAAAATATTATATTTTAGGGGCACCTGGGTGGCTCAGTCAGTTAAGTGTCCAACTCTTGATTTCAGCTCAGGTCATGATCTCGAGGTCCTGAGATCAAGCCCCGCATTGGGCTCTGCACTCAGTGTGGAGTCTGCTTGTCCCTCTCCTTCTCCCTGCTTGCTCTTGTGCTCTCTCCCCCTTAAGTAAATAAATAAATAAAATCTTAAAAAATTTATATTATATTTTAATCATCAAAATTTATTCTAAATTCTTATAACTGTTACAAGCCAAAAGACCAGTTGGCAGAACAAGTATTTAAATTCTGATTTATTGTTTTCATTCAACAAATATTTATAGTAATAATAATAATATTTCATAGTAAATAAGTGTCTATGTGCCAGGCCTTGCACAAAGCTCTATCTGAGTTAGGGGTTATCTCTTCAAGTCAATAAATGCTGCTTGAGTACTTGGTATGTGCAAAGCACTGTCCTAGGCATTTGGGAGTCTATAAAGATTGCAACACAAGTGATTATGCTACAAGATAGTATAGACCTATTAGGTATCATAGAAAAAATACAACTGATTTGGTAGCTCAAAGACAGGAGTGAGCCTATCCCTAAAGGAACCTGGAAAGGTTTCACGAGCAGATGTTAGCACATTATGGCTTGAAAACTCAGAAAGCCCTCCCACCCTCTACACACAAACCACAGGGGCTGTCCCACGGGCCTTAAGCAGAGGCACCACTGTAGTGAAACACTGCCCCACAACCCCATCCCCACCCCCACACAGGTGTTCTAATTTCCATTGCCCTGTGCATATGCTCTTTTTGACTCTGGCGTAGTGTTTCAGTCCTGCTTGTTGCTGGTATCACCTGCTCATGAACTGGTCTGTGGGTCATGGAATATTCTAACCTGAGCCTGTCCCACACCTCCTGGAAAGATCTGTTAGGACCCAACAGATCATGTCCATATGGCTCTTTAAGCTTTTCAAAGTATCATCCTAGATAAGGAAATGGATGGAGATTTAAATGTATGTCATTATATCACTGAAACTATGTCATAAAAAATAGAGATAGCAAAATATGCGGGATTGTATTCGGCAGTAGTTATGAGCACGCAAGCCATTTGGGGGAAATAGCTTGGGCACTTAATGACACCCCTGACTTCAACCCACCCGTATTTTTTCAATTTATATTTTGTAAGATGATCTGTAATGACATGCCATCAAAAAATAAATACTGTAGGAATCAGCAGAATTTTCCAAGGTCCCATCCAAACCGCTCTGTACACATTCATAATCTGAATAACAGAATTCCTTTTCTTCTGTCAGTCACTGTGTTTGTTTTCTTTTTGTGGCCATCAGAAGCTACCAATGAGATAACTCAGAAAATATCATGCACAGGGAGCTAATTGGAATGGACTTTGCTACTCCTTGGCTTGTTTGAAGAAGCCGAACTCAGGCACGAAATTTCAGAGGATGGGGAGTGAATTCACAAGTCATGTGTCATAATTCCCTCTAACTCCATTCCCAACTCCTCCTCTTCTGGGCATGATGGACCCAGAGGGAAATAAAACCACAGCTGAGCCTTCATGGTGGGCACTGAGAGGTCTGTAATGAAAATATTATTTCCTCATCATCACTTCAGGAGACCAAGGAGTCTAATGGAGAGATCGGTGAACTTCAAGCAGAAAGATGGAACGCTAACCCGCCATTGAATTATCATTAGTCCTCATGTAAGTCAATCCTTTGGTTTCTTCTGCTGTAAAAGGGTGGGGAGTAAACTAAATGTTCCCTGAGATTCCCCATAGTTTAACATTTTCTGACTAGATTGCTCTCTACTCTAGGCAAGCAAGTTTTCCCACACTATCCATCAAGTTAGTTTCCCTATATACAAGGGAAGAAATTCTTAAAAGTGGCAAAAGTTAGATTCCAGATCAAAATTGTTGTTAAAGATCATTGTGTCTCTCTGTGAACTAAGATAAAGCAAGCACCACCTCTCAATTTGATAGGAACAAAGTGACTCCCTCCATGATAAACTCAAACCAAAAGCATAAAAAAATTTTGAAGTTACATTTAAAGCTTTTTGGCCAATCCTGTTTCTGTATTGGGGTGCCTGGCTGGCTCAGGTGGTAGAGCATGCAACTCTTGACCTTTGGGGTTGTTGGTTCGAGTCCCACACTGGGCGTAGAGATTACTTAAAAAAATTTTTTAGAGTTTCCAAAAAAAAATCCTGTTCTTGTATTCTTGAGTCAATTCAAATACTTAAAAGTAAAATGTGTTGATAAGGTACCAGATACAGACGCCTACTGCAAGACAACGTGTGCCTCTCCTTCCCATTTATTCTCAGCTTGCTTTTCCAAGTGGGGCCCTCCCCAGCCACCCTATCCAGAAACACACCCCCAGAGGCTCTACCTTTGCCCCGACTTTATTTTCTTCTTTAGTATTTATCATCATCTAACATAAGATATATTTTATTTACTTAACTCATTCTCTCCCTCTATGAAAGCAGAGTTTTGTCTATTTTATTCATTGTTGTATTTGTAACATCTAGAACAGTACCTAGCACTGGATGGATGGATAGTAAGCACTCAACATTTATTTGTTGAATGCATAAATAAATATTATTTACTATTATGATATAACAATTGCCACTTTTAAAAGAGTGGCATCTATCAGGCGTATAACCAGAATAAAGGCATCCCTGTCTTCAGGATGTTTTTTTCCAGCTCCAGATTACAAGAAAGGTCCACCTTTGGTAGGAACACCCTACCAAAAATAAATAAATAAGCATTCCACATTGGCAATTATGACACAGCCTGAAGTCTGACCTAAATCAGGGGATTTAACTTCAGGATGACAAGAGGATCAGAGAAACACATTATTCTCAAGTTGTTTCAGTCTCGGTCTGGGCAAGCCACAGAGTAAGCAAAGGTATCTTAAATGTTTTTTTGTTGGAGTAACATTAGTCTGAATGCAACCAGGCTTCTTTTGCTTTTGCTTCTTAAACACAAATTATAATGAATAGCTCTATGATAAAATATTACTCTGGTTCTAATCTACACTCCAGAAGAAACTCCAGAATCTCTCTCTTGGGGCTTCTCCTAAATTACTCCGGAATTCTAGCGGCTGATGTAGGGTGAATGGGAGGTGAGCAGTCAGGGAGATGCCCACTCCAGAGTAGGAAGGGCCACTCTGATGTCCTGTCCACCTCTCCAGCTCTCAGTTCTCAGTTCCATGTGTCTCACACTCAGCCCACCCCAGGCTCCAGCCAGCTCAACAGCATTGTAGTAAGATGGGTTCTGTAATTCACCTTCATGGATCAAAATCGCTGTCTTGTTTTTCCTTCCAAAGATCAGAACTATCTTTTCAACTCCTTGCTGGCTGTCAACCACTCTTGGCTGCTGGAGGTCGCATGCATGCCTTGTCATGCAGCCCTCTGCTTTGTCAAGCCAACAAGAGTGCAGCAAATCCTTCTCAGGTCTCCTGTGATTGGTAAGTGGCAATCAGCCACAGTTTGCCTAAGCCAAAAATTTGGCAATCTTTCTTAACTGTCTGACTATTCATTTTATCTCCATAATAGGTATCAAATTCATCCACCTAGCCACCTCCCAACCGCCCCTATTCTAGTCCAAGCAGCCATCATCTGCCACTTGTATTTTGCAGCGGTTCCTTAACTATCCTCCTTGCTGCCTCACTTCCTCGTAATGGAGTCTCCTCATTGCCTCCAGAATGGTTTTTCTAAATCTGAGATCTGGTCTGATTTTTTTAAATTGCCTTCCTAATTCCCTGTTATCCTCAGGATAAAGATCAAATTCCTTAACATAGTCTACAAATGACATTCCTAATCTAGGCCCTATTTATCTCTCTGATTTCATCTCTTGCTCCTCTCTCTACCTGATCCTCAACACAGAATAGAAGAAAATCCAGAGTCTCCCTCGTGGAGCTTCTTTTAAATTACTCAAAATTTTTTTCCTTGTTTCTCTGCGCCAGCCTTTCAGGACTACTCAGAACTAAAACTGACTACATTTTCAGGACTATTCACCGAACATGCTCTCCCACCCACCACCAAGCCTTTAGGCAGACAGCTTCATTTTCCTGGAATATTGTGTCTTCCCCATAGGCTTTTTTTGATATCACTTTACAAATCAAGTCTTTAAGAAATCTTCCCTGACTTGTCAAAGCCTTCACTAGTCCCATTATGTTGTCCTTACTCCACCAAACTGTTCATTACGTTCTGTTATCAATGTCCATCCACTTGTACTTCCATCAGGCTATAATAAGCCCTTTAAGGTAGGGACCATGTCTTGTTCTTTAGTGTATCTCTAGTATTTAGAAGGCGATTAGTAAATATAAAGCACTACATTTTTTTAAAAAATGTAATAATACCTTAATTTGTTACCAATTGTCCCAGGTTGTTTTCTCTGGAAGGTAAATAGTAAGAGGTGAGGAGTTCAAGAGCTGTATCAGTGAGAACACCTGTATAGGAAGAACATAAGAACAAGCCAGGGGGGCAGAGCTAAATGTCAGGCCAAGATGGACACCTGACAATGTCTCTGCCGGATTAGCAGGGAGTAGAGAGCAAAGATTTCCCATGTTGGGCAAAAGAGCTAGACCTCATATGCCTTGCTTAGACTTTGGTGGAGAGCCCTCCAAGAAGAGTATGACATCAGCTTGAAAGCTGAAGCCAACTCTGAACAAGCCAACAAGTGGAGTTGTCAGGAGAGCACACCCCCTGCAGGCAGGTGACCAACAAGCCCTTTCTTGAAGGGGAATCTGAGCAGCACGTCCCCCCAGCTATCATACCAATGAAGGTATTCAAAAGTGTGTTCTTCGGGCTTTGAAAATAATATCAAAAAATAGGTTCTAAGGAAGCCTGGGTGGCTCAGTCGGTTAAGCGTCTGCCTTCAGCTCAGGTTATGATCCCAGGGTCCAGGGATCAAGCCGCACATGGCGGGGGGGGTCCCTGCTCAGCAGGGAGTCTGCCTCTCCCTCTTCCTCTGCCCCTTCCCCAGCTCATGCTCTCTCTTGCTCTCTCAAATAAATAGAAAAAAATATTTTTAAAAAATGAGTTCCAAAAATAGTTTAAGGTTTAATAACGTCAATAACAGTATATATTAAGACAATATGTATTAACATACTATCAACAATATATATTACCAATATTTATCAATAACATCATGTATTAAGTATATTTCTCCCAAGATAACTGTTTTTGAGGAAATGATATTCATTATTTAAATACATCAGTTCTGGCCCGCTTGGTTTTCAAAAACCTAATCATGACTTTGGAATCATTGCTCCTACATATACAGGATTTTGATTTCTTTCTTTTTTTTTTTGTAAGATTTTATTTATTTTTTTGACAGAGAGAGAGACAGAGAGGGAACACAAACAGGGGGAGTGGGAGAGGGAGAAGCAGGCTCCCCGCTCAGCAGGGAGCCTGATGCGGGGCTTGATTCCAGGACCCTGGGATCATGACCTCAGCCGAAGGCAGATGCTTAATGATTGAGCCACCCAGGTGCCCCAGGATATTGATTTCTTTTTTCATTTTATTAACATAAATTTTTACAATTTCTAAATGGCTATTTTTGATCCAGTATTTGTCTTTTAACAAATTGTATGGGAATAGTAAAAGGTAAATCTTTGTCCTAATATGCTAATATAATCTAATTTGAACTCATGCAACCCAGACTCTGCAAAATGTCAATCACTTCACCACTTGGATAAACTGAGTAAAATGAACAAATTCCACTAGATATAATGCAAAGAAAATGCTTAAATTCTTGCTTTTACCATATCATATGTATATTCAACTTGCTAAGTATATATTTTAAAATGAGATTTGATAGACTCTAAAAACAGGTTTTGCTAAATTTTCAGAAACCAGAGTAGTAGAAACAAGCACAAATTTTCAGGAAAATAGTCTATGTGAGGCAAGTTGTTTCATGAAGCCTAGATTAGAAAATTTCACTTTAAATATCTTGTGCAGAAACACTGTGACCATACACATGTATTTCACTAGACTTCCTAATATATGGAACCAAATAGTTCTACTATCCCCACAGCTTTTTTCCAATATTAAATGTTTTATGCTCCCCTTCCTAGATCATCTTTGTAACTTATTCACTTTTTGAAATTTTAAATTCTTGTCTATATTCCCTACACATACTCAAACTTTCCTTCTAAAAGAATAAAGTCCGCATCCTCCCTCCCAAGGGAAGGGTTCTGTGGTTACCAATAATATTTGGAAGACAAAAATTATTGATGAGAAAAAAAATTATTGGTGGGGGGGTGGTGTGGTCAAATTGATTCAATCCTACAGGCATGTACTGAACAATGACTGTATACAGAACTCTGTGCAAGGTGTTTGAGATATCAGGATGTACAAACTAGAATCTTGCCTCTGATAGTTTGCATTTTAGTGAAGAAGAAAAGGACATATGGAAACTATACTGAGGGAGAAGCATATAACAGTGAAGAATCAATGTGGTATGAGCATGACCTATGAGAAATAAGAGGAGATTTTAACAAAATGGGTTTATTTTGTGTATGTGTGTGGTAAGAACGCTTACCACGAGACCTACCCTGTTGACAGATTTTTATGCATGCAACATAGTGTTGTTATCTACAGACACAGTGTTGTACCAGCCTTGAAACACAAAGGATATAAAATTGCCTTTTGAAGTTGTGGTTGAAAAATGGATCTTATCATCATCATCATCATCATCATCATCAAAAAATGATTGCTATGTTGCTATCAGCCCATGATTATCATGTGAGATTCCCTGGGATAGTCACACCTGTAGAAGTCATCCTGCCTCAGAAGTCCTATCACCTCTTTCAGATCCCTAAACTCTAGATTAACACACTTCAAATAGTTCTCCACATAATGGTTAACTTTCTGTCCTCACGGTGGTTTGTGTATCAGGAGAGTAGTATTCATGCTGTCAGCACTTACTGAGAGACTACCAGACGTCAGGCTTCAAAGAGAAAAAAAATCATATAACTCTCAAGGATTTCATCTTTTCCTCTAGAGCACAATGCCCAGTCTGCAATTAAATGTGTGCTTGTATAATTACCTATTTGAGGTCTGGCTTCTGCATTACACCGTAACTTCCTTGGAGCAATATAATATATCGGCTAACATACAGGGCTGTGAAGTCACACTGCCTGGGTTCCAGTCCTTGCTGTGCCACTTACTTGCTATGTGACCTTGGACCAATCCCTCAACCTCTCTGCATCTGAGTTTCATTATCTGAAAAATACCTACCTTGTAGGGCTGCTGTGAATATTAAACAAAATAAGGTCCATAAAACCCTTAGTATAGTACCTGCTACATAGAAATGCTTGATAAATGTTACATATATCTAGGGCAGGAGTCATTTCTCCTTTGCTATCCAGTTCATTCCTTGTGCCTGATACCCACTGGTGCTCAATAAAACGAACTAGTTCATTTTTGTCCCCGTAGTAGGACACAGCAGGCACTGAAAGCACAGTCGGATTCTTTAATTCATTCAACAAAAATCTGAGCGCCTACTATGTGCCAGGCCGTGCCAATACAGCAATCAATAGAATAGTAAAAAAAATCCCTGTTCTTGTGAAGCTTATAATATAATGGAAGAAAGACATACCAAAAACATAATGCATGTAGAAATGCTATACTATGTTTAAAGGCGGTAAGTGCTAGAGGACAAAATAAAACAGAAGGGAGATTGGGAGTGCAGAGGAATGGGTTGCATATTTAAACAGGGTAGTCAGGGTAATCCTCCTTGAAAAGTTATCATTTTGAGCAAAGATTTAAAGGAACTGAAAAAAATAAGCCTTGCAATTATCAAGGCAGGGCATAGCCCATGCAAAGGACCTGAAGCAGGAACATGCCTGGCCAAGGAACCGCAAAGGGACCAGTGGGACTGGAGCAGAGTGAGTAAGGAGGAGAAGCATAGCAGATGAGGTCAGAGAGTTAATGGTAGGATGGGAGGGGGCACAGATCATATGGGACTCCGTAGACCACTGTGAGAACTTGGGCTTTTACTGAGTGAGATGGGAGCCAGTGTTGAACAGAATGACATGATCTATCAGACATTGGTGTAGATATATATTTAAGAATCAATCTGATCTGGGGACGCCTGGGTGGCTCAGTCGGTTAAGTGGCTGCCTTCGGCCCAGGTCATGATCCCAGGGTCCTGGGATCGAGTCCCACATCGGGCTCCTTGCTCAGCAGGGAACCTGCTTCTCCCTCTCTCTCCCTCTGCTTGTGCTCTCTCTGTCAAATAAACAAAATCTTTAAAAAAAAAAAAAAAGAATCACTCTGATCGGGGCACCTGGGTGACTCAGATAGTTAAGTGTCTGCCTTCGGCTCAGGTCATGATCCCAGTATCCTGGAATAGAGTCCCGAGTTGGGCTCCCTGCTCGGTGGGGAGCCTGCTTCTCTTTCTCTCTCTCTCTCGCTCGTGCTCTTTCTCTCAAATAAATAAATAAATAAAATCTTTAAAAAAGAATCAGTCTGGTTGTTTTCTTCAGAATATGTTAGATGAGGGAAGGAAACCAATTAGGCAGCTGTTATAATAAACCAGATAAAACATTGATGGTGCTTGGACCAGAGATGGTAGTAAGTGATAAGATTCTAGATGCACTTTGCAAATCAGAAAGAGGGGGCGCCTGGGTGGCTCAGTCAACTAAGTGTCCAACTCTTGATTTCACCTCAGGTCATGATCTCAGGGTTGTGAGATGGAGCCCTGCGTTGGGCTCTGCGCTGGAGTGGAGCCTGGTTAAGATTCTCTCTCCCTCTTCCTCTGCCCCTCCCCCTCTCTAAAAAAACTTAAAATAGTAAAATAAGTAAACATTTTTTTAAAAAAAAAGAAAGAGCAAGAGAGAGTCAATAATGTCTCCATCGCTTTTGGTGTGAGCAACTGAAAGGATGAGGTTGTTGTCAAGCAAGGCGGAGGCTCTGAGTGGGCAGAATTGGGGCTATAAGGAACATCCAGAATTCAGGGTGGGATACAGTAAGTTGGACTTTCAAGAAGAGAAGCCGAGTAGGAGTTTTGGAATACAGGCGTTTTAGCCCTCCTCTAGGTGAGTCAATCCGAACTCTCTTAGGACTATCTTCTCTGAAGGAAAAAATCGTATGGAGGACTTGGAAAAAAGATGTCTTTTAGATCCTTCTACCTTTAATTTACTCAGCTGGTATTTATTTTATTGAGGGCCTTGTATGTGTCAGGCAGCCCTGAAGGTGCTGAGACAAGCGCCAAGTAGAAAACAAAACAAAACTCTGCCCTCACCGGACATGTTTCCTCTTCTCCAACTCCGCGAGTCTGCAGAATGACCCGTCCAAAGGGAGAGCTAAAAATCTGAGCCTTCCCAAGGGTTAGTGCTGGGATAAAAAAAATCAGTGAGCGTTTACAAAGTTTTTTCTGGTATTCTGTTTGTTTGTTAACCATTCCATGGAGAATGTGAACCAGGTAGTCAATGTGACTGCTTTCTAGAGCATCAATGTGAGAGAAATCAAGATGCAACATAATTGTCTCCAAACTGCCTTTTCTAGGGAGCTCCCTGGAAGAAATTGCCAGAACGTGAGTTTTCTAGTTAAAAGGAAAAAATGTTGCAACTACTCAAATCAATACGTGACTACCTCAACCACCCCTGTGGTCACATGTGTGGAAATCTCCTGGCAGCACAGTCAGTATTTGTGCTAACATTAACACACTCAAGGAAAATCAAAATATGCTGTTCACGGTTGTCAGGCCCTCTTAAAAGCCTACCCCCTCCCACCATCTCTTAGATTGACATATCTGCAGGGTAATGGAGAGAAGGCAAAGCCCTTTTCCATCTGCAAGGACTATGGCTAAAATGGTCTATCGAATAACTTCCCCAGATAATTGTATATCATGTCTGCCTGGATTAACAAACAGAAGATTGAGTAACAAGAGGAAACCCAGTAGATGACACAGACAACCTTTCTGGATCTCAGGTCCTAAGTACTTGGTGTTCCCTCCACCTGCTACCCCATTCCCCTAGATATTTACTTAGCTGGCTGCTTCTCACCAAAGCTCTGGAAGCTCCTCACCTCAGAAGGGCCTTCCCTGATCACCTCTTCTAAAGCAAGGATCTGACACCCCCCAGCCTCCCAACAATCCACAGTGACAGAGCCGCCCTTGTGATGTAACTGCGTTTGTCACTCTGAAATGATCTTGATCATTCATTTTCTCACAATCTCACTTGAATATAGGTTCTATGAGGACAAGCACACCAGTCGGCCTGACTCCACGGCAGGGCTGGGGCCCAGAACAGTGCCCAAGAAATATTTATTATCCAGTGAGCAAATACTTGACCTGGATTATCTGGGTGGGAGTCTACAGGGCCTGAAGCCTGAAGATCATTTTTCAATTGCTCCATTTCCATGGGTTAAATCCCTCATAAGCAAGTCAAAAGTAAGAATTGTGGCAAATATCCAGAGAATTCAGGTGCAAAAACCCACTTTGACCTCAAATATCCATTTCAAGAGAAAGTGAATCTTTCCAGTTCCTTCGGTTCTTGACTTGACTTTGTATGTGTAAATCAGGCTCTTTACTTCGTTTCCACTGACAGTGGGGAACAGGCTTTTCTCCTTCCTCAACAATTGGGAAGTTTCAAATCAGTAAAGCTCTAATGAATTATGGATTTGTGTGCAGATGGTTTTAGGTTTTGTTTTTGTTTTTTACTCTTTACTTCGAAAAGAATTAGACCAGAGAAGCCTCGGTTCTAGACTCGATCCAGCTGATTCTCAGTTGTGAGATCCTGACTTTTCTGCACCTCAGTTTCCAATTTTTTGAATGACAAGCTTTAATACGTATTCTAAATTCTAAAAACTACATATTTTTCTTATATGTATTTTTCTATAATGCTAAAATGATTTATGAGAAAGAGTCTATCTCATGGGGAGCAGGGGGGAGAATAGTTCTTTTAAAATCATTTCTTAAATACATTTACTCATCTGTTGAATTTTGTTCACCACAAAGTATTGAAGATTTGTGTAAGCAAGGACTTAACTGGGAGGATTTTGTAATTATTATTTACAAATAATAAATGCTTCATATGGATTAAAGAGTTAAATATACAATAACAAGAGCTAATATTTATTTGCAAAGCATGTACTATGTGTTTCAAAGTATCTCAATCCCTACGTCAGCATTATAGAGTAGATAATAATATAACCATTGTACAGATGAAGAAACTGAGGCACAAAGATCTTGCTTGCAGTCACACAGACTGTAAATGCCACGTGAAGATTTGAACTGGATGCATGTTCCAGAACTCACATACTTCATCAACACGTTATCCCACCTGTGAGTACAGGATTTTTCCAAATCCCAAATGGGGAAAGATAATGCAAGTCTTAAAAAAAAAAAAAAAAAAGAATAAGGAAGTTAACAAATGTTTTGATATATGGAGTCTTCTACTTAAAAATGAAAATGGCTCTATGTCAGAAAACAGCATACATATTAATTTAAAAGACAAATAATATCTTGGGAAAATCCTTGCAACATTTATGACAAACAGGCTATTATCCCTTTTTATATAGAGCCCTTTAAATAAGAAAAAGGCCAATACCAGACAAGAAAAATGGACAAAGGATATGAATGTACAATCCAAAAAGAATAAATACTGACTGTAAACAAAATCTGAAAGTATCTTCAAACTCCTGGCTATCAAATAAATGCAAATCAAAACAACAAAACAAGTTTTTGCCTATAAAACTTATGTTTTTCACTACTAATATTTTTACTGAGGCAACTCATGGTAATACAAGTTGGCACACATTTCTTGATTTTTTTTCAGTGACTACCTTGAAAAATAAAAGTAATCATTCATGAATGTGGGAAAATATTGATAATTGTGAAAATCTGGATGAATTTTGAAACTCATTGACAGGAATGTGAGGGTTCATTGTATTGGACTCAACTTCTGTGTTTGAATTTTTTCATATAAAAATATTTTCAAGAAAAAGTTTTAATTAAAAACATGTAATACTTAAAAAAATTTAATACTTTTAATGCAACAACTCAAAAAGCTTATGTACAGGATTACTCATCTTAGCCTTATTTATAATAACAAAAAAATCACCAAAACCACATTTTTTAAAAATTTTATTTTATTATGTTACGTTAATCACCATACATTACATCATTAGTTTTTTTGTTTTTTTTTTAAGATTTTATTTATTTAGGGCGCCTGGGTGGCTCAGTTGGTTAAGCGACTGCCTTCGGCTCAGGTCATGATCCTGGAGTTCTGGGATCGAGTCCCATATCGGGCTCCCAGCTCAGTGGGGAACCTGCTTCTCCCTCTGACCCTCTTCCTTCTCATGCTGTTTCTCTCTCGCTCACTCTCTAATAAATAAATAAAAATCTTTAAAAAATAAAAAATAAATAAATAAAGATTTTATTTATTTATTTGACAGAGGGAGAGATAGCGAGAGCAGGAACACAAGCAGGGGGAGTGGGAGAGGGAGAAGCAGGCTTCCCACCGAGCAGGGAGCCCGATGTGGGGCTCGATCCCAGGACCCCGGGATCATGACCTCAGCCGAAGGCAGACACTTAACGACTGAGCCACCCAGGCGCCCCATACCATTAGTTTTTGATGTAGTGTTCCATGATTCATTGTTCGCATATAACACCCAGTGCTCCATTCAATACGCCCTCTTTAATACCCATCACCAGGCTAACCCATCCCCCCACCGCCCTCCCCTCTAGAACCCTCAGTTTGTTTCTCAGAGTCCATAGTGTCTCATGGTCCATCTCCCCCTCCGATTTCTTCCCCTTCATTTTTCCATTACTACTATCTTCTTCCAAAAACACATTTCTAAGAACAGAAATGTGTTTTTTAAAATAGTGCCAAATTGCTAAGATGGAATATTAAGTGACTGTCAAAAACCATATTTACAAAGAATGTTCCATGACACAAGAAGATATTCCTGGTAAAATATCAAGTAAAAACAAACAGAAACC
This sequence comes from Leptonychotes weddellii, assembly GCF_054177405.1. Classification (NCBI taxonomy): domain Eukaryota; kingdom Metazoa; phylum Chordata; class Mammalia; order Carnivora; family Phocidae; genus Leptonychotes; species Leptonychotes weddellii. The sequence goes on from NC_138374.1 coordinate 111,615,308, forward strand.
GAAAGATTTTATGTTTTTCAAAAATATATTTATGTCCCCAGTGAGGCTGAAAGAAAAACATTCTCATACACAGATCTTCTTTGATGGTGGAATTATAATTTAAAAAAAAATTTTTTTTACACTTTAAAAACATTTTCTATATTTTTTAACAGTATTCAGACAGTAATGTTACAATGAGGGTAAAATATAATCTAAACGTTGAAGATAGAAAAAAAAAACGAGCAAAAAAGAGAATCACAGATGAAACAAGTAATTCTGTTTGAATCCATTTAGTTGAGTTTCCCTCAAAGTGCTACTATCCTAAAGAGATGTGTACCCTAAACATGATCACATCATGAGAGAAATCACTCAGAGCCCACAAATTTGGAAAGGACTCTTCCCTTTATCAAGTCCTAGCATTTTAGAAGTACTGGCGTTTGATCAAACAAAAAGCATTTCAGATGCCAAGCTCAAAGGACTTAGGGGCTACCATTTGAAAACAATGTGTCAAGCCGGTGCAGAAGAATAGAGTCAAGTTGAGCCACAGGTGATGTAATCTAGCCTGAACAGCCCTCCGAGATCTGAGGCCCAGTGAGACCGCCGGCCGGCAACACATGTGTGAGCCCAGCTGGCTTTTCCATGGAACACGTTGCAAGATTATAGAACGCTCTCTGGAGGATCGGGGCTTTCTTAACAACAAAAATAATTTTGACAGCCGATGATAGAAATTATCATTCCTCCTTGTAGTTCATTAGTATCAATTCCCACTCTTTCTCTCTCTCTCTTTTTTTTTTAATGTTCTTTCAAAACGGACAATCTGCGTGACCCAACTCAACAGGTATATGTCTTACTTTTTTCTATGATCAGCGATTGAAGGTTCAGGTTTGAAGATAGACAAGTTGGCTGCAGTTGTCTGAGAAATGCTCTGCTTCTCCAGATGGAAGAAATTTGAGAAAATTCAACGGGATGTCAAAATGTTTATAAGAAATACAAGATGAGAGAATTTTGTGATACAGAACAGGTAGACAAAATAAACGAATTTAGTCCTTTGCCACCTCTTAGGTCTCATTACAGATCTTTTAACTCCCTGAACTATGTGCCTGAATTTCTTCAGCCAGAGGGAGAGTTGAGGTCTATCCAAAAGCATACACAAAACCTTCAGGAAAACCTTGTCCTGAATGATGTAGGACTGGCTTCTTCTGGTCCTGCACATCCCACCGCCAGGTGCCCAGGCACTTCCTTCTGCACCATCTTGCCAAGGGTAGTACTGTAACTGCCCAGCTGGCAGGAACTATAACCTGTACCCTGCTTCATAGAGTTCAACGACATCAACATGGATGACTGGCTGACAAATAGGACTTGGACTGAGGGGTTATATTTTAAGGCACATTTGAAGGGTGACAGCCCAGCTGACTAATAATAGGAATGTGATTTTTAGGATACAACTAGTCAAATTTTTTCTAAGAGTGTAGTATTAAAGAAGCAGGGAGGGGGGTGCCTGGGTGGCTCAGTCGTTAGGCATCTGCCTTTGGCTCAGGTCATGATCTCAGGGTCCTGGGATCAAGCCCCGCGTCGGGCTCCCTGCTCGGCGGGAAGCCTGCTTCTCCCTCTCCCACTCCCCCTGCTTGTGTTCCCTCTCTCGCTGTGTCTCTCTCTGTCAAATAAATAAAATCTTTAAAAAAAAGAAGAAGAAGAAGCAGGGAGGGGGAGAAGCAGAGGGGAGATTTTAAATCACAGGAGAAAAATCAAATCCTTTATGGGGTACCTGGGTGGCTCAGTCAGTTAAGCATCTGCCTTCGGCTCCAGTCATGATCCCAGGGTCCTAGGATGGAGCCCCGCATTGGGGCTCCCTGCTCAGGGGAAGCCTGCTTCTTCCTCTCCCCCCTCCCCCCTGCTCGTGCTCTATCTCTCACTCTCTCTCTCTCTCTCTCAATAAATAAAATCTTTAAAAAAAAAAAGAAAAATCAAATCCTTTACACCTTTCTCCTATGAAGTATGCATTTTTAAAATGTTATCTTGGTTATCTTGATTTAGATTTTTAAAAGAAAGAAGCCTATGTAGGCCTATTACTCACTTGTGTTCTTTTTTTAAAATCTTTTTTTTAATAGAATTTTTTTTAAAGCAGTTTTAGGTTCCCAGCAAAACTGAGTGGAAGGTACAGAGATTCCTCATATACCTCCTACCTTCGCACATGCTGACTTCTCCTATTATCAACATTCCCCACCACAGTGGTATTTGTTACAATTGATGAACCTTCACTGACCCATCATTATCACCCAGAATTTGTAGTTTACATTAGGGTTCACTCTTGGTGTTGTACATTCTATGGGTTTGGACAGATACATCCATGTATCCACATGTATCCACATGATAGTATCATACAGAATAGTTTCATTGCCCCCCAAATCCTCTGTGCTTTACCTCTCTTGTGCTTTTTTTTTTTTTTTTAACTCTCTCATGTTCTTCAAAATCCAAATGAACCCTTCACTGTTACTCTAGTCCAGAAAAATATAAGGGCAAAACTCCAAATGTTTCTACAATGATATCTGGCATTCAGATTTAAAGAGCTCTTGAATAACAATTGATAAGTGAATAAACCTTTTCTTTTAGTTATTTAGTTTGGCATTCAAGGCTGTTCATAGTCAGACTCAAAGTTCTTCCCTCTAATCTCTTCTATACCAGCCTGTCTTGTTCAATCAATGCTTCCTCAGCACATTTTGTTCATTTAAGTCCCTAAGTCTTTCTTTAGGCACCTCTCACCTGAATGCTCTCCATTTTTAACTCATCAGCCATCCATCCCTCCAGGACCCAGTTGTGCCCTACCTTCCCTAGGAATCTGCTGCTGATTGCTCCTACCAGCAATGATTTTCTCCCCTCTGAATACTCACTCTGTCACTTTTCCATCATTTGACTCTGATTTATATAACTGGTTTTTAGGGCTGGTTAAGTTTTCATATGTGTAGGTCTTGTCTCCAAAACTGAATTGTAAACAGCTAAAACATAAGAGCTCTGTTTACCCCTTAAAAGAAAGCAGAGTTTCATGAATAGAGATGCAGTTCACTAAACTCTGCATTTTTGACTAAATGGCATCAAACCAAATCCATGGTGTTTCCATCATAAGAAAAGTAGGTACAGTCAGAAGAGCATAAAGACTGTCTCTTTATACTTCAGTTGAACTAGAACAAAACCATAAACCTGGTTCAGTGCAATTCACTATGGCTTATCCAGATTTATCTCCAAGCAAAGCTTTCCAATCAAGAAATAAGTACACGGATTCCACGTTCACTAGATGATTAAATGGTTTACGGCTAACCAGGCTGGCCTTCCCCCAAACTCCACACCTAACTGGTTCACCACGTTTCTTCACAGATAATTGGAATTTATGTGACAAACAAATTATTAGCACTAGTATATATTTCCTCTGAAACCAACCTGCCTTGATGTGTCTTAATGAAAGCCAGCTCCTGGTCCTTCTGGAAAATAAAGTACCTTAAAATATTTTTGTACAAATAAATATATTTTTAGCATAATTTCTCATGGAGTTCTATAGATGTGGAAACAATTATAATAAAAAAGGACTGGGGCACCTGGGTGGCTCAGTCATTAAGCGTCTGCCTTTGGCTCAAGTCATGATCCCAGGGTCCTGGGATTAAGCCCCGCATCGAGCCCTGCATCGGGCTCCCTGCTCAGTGGGAAGCCTGCTTCTCCCTCTCCCATTCCCCCTGCTTGTGTTCCCTCTCTTGCTGTATCTCTCTCTGTCAAATAAATAAATAAAATCTTTAAAAAAAAAATAACACTAAAGGACTAAATTGAGAAAGGTGTGTTTGTATAATGAGAATAACCTGTCTTGGTTGACATAAGGTTATTTTCTGCTTAAAAGCTGTTTTAGTGCTATTGTAAGAAACCCCCCAACACACCCTTTTCTTTTTCAAGCCCATCCCTTAGGAGAGAAGAAAATACGGTTGGTGATCATTAGCCAGTTTTATTTTATTTACTAAGATAAGATTTATAGCTTTCAAGTAAGACTAAACTCTTGTGCACTACCCACAATTACCTTGTGACACAGAATATGGTGACCAGTTTCTTTGTAAATGTTAGACTCTCCCAAGACAGTGAAAATTCCTGGACACCACTTGCCCCACTAACCTCAAAGAAATGGTCAAATCACAGCTCATAACTGATTAGAACAGTCACATAACAGAAGGTAATGTGGGGAAAATAAGTTATCCTAAGACAATGGAAAAAGGAAGATTATTTTTACATGGTATTGGGATAACTAGATAACTGTACAGACAGGAAAAAGGAGGCCAGACAATGATTTATATTAATGCATGAAATCAAACACCAAAATGGAGTACATTAGTTTCCAAATCATTCAAAATTAGCAAATAGGTCTGTGGAACAGTGACAATAATATGTTCCTAAGATTTGACACAATAGAAGAAATATAAACAAAGAGATAACAAGATAACATAAAATAAAATATTTAAATTTCTTTTTTTTTTAAGATTTTATTTATTTATTTGACAGAGAGAGACATAGTGAGAGAGGGAACACAAGCAGGGGGAGTGGGAGAGGGAGAAGGAGGCTTCCCGCCAAGCAGGGAGCCCGATGCAGGGCTCGATCCCAGGATCCTGGGATCATGACCTGAGCCAAAGGCAGACGCTTAACAACTGAGCCACCCAGGCACCCCATAAAATATTTAAATTTCTATACACTAAAAAGATTAGAAAGGAAAATCAATATAAATATCAAACAAGTTGTGTTATAAATATCTCATCTTGAGGTTTAAGAATAACAAAACCCCCAAAAACAAAAAGACAAACACCTAAGTAACACAGAAGAAAATGAAAATTATAAAATAGCACATGAAAAAATATTCAACTTGTTAGCAGTTAAGGAATTTAAAATAAATACTAGTAAAAACAGTAATAATATTTAACATTTATCATGTGGTAGGCACTGAGCTAAACTGTAGATGTTATCTTCTTTAATCTTAACAATAAACAATAAATGTGGTAGTGTACATTTTCATTCCCATCTTATACATAATGAAACTGAGGTTTAGAGACATTAGTAACCTTTTCAAGGTGACATAACTAGTATTTGGTTACACAGGAATGTGAATCTGAAGATTTCAGATCTTCATATATTCAGGATGCCTATTTACAACTAATTATTTGTGATATGGATAGATGGTGGTGAAACCAGTCAGCTTATATGTTGATGGGAACAAACTGATACAACTCTCATGAAAGAAATGGCAACATGTATTCAGCCATAATGATGCTCATACTATTTGTACTGATAATCTCATTTCTTAGGAATTCATTCTAAGAAATAACTCAAAAGAAGGAAAGTAGAGGGGCACCTGGGGGGGTCAGTCGGTTGAGTGGCCAACTCTTGATTTTGGCTCAGGTCATGATCTCAGGGTCGTGGGATTGAGCCCTGTGTGGGGCTCCGCACTCATTAGGGAGTCTGCTTGAGATTCTCTCTTGCCCTCTCCCGCTCCCCCTTCCCCCCACAAATAAATAAATAAATCTTAAAAAAAGAAGAGAAAAAGATGTCATAAAAATATCTATCGCATGTTAATTCAAAATAGCAAATAATAGAAAACTACTGTACTCAGAAAGATAGAAATTATCAAATAAATACTGGCATAAAAATGTAGTGGACTATTAAGCCAATTTTTCTTTAAAGATTTTATTTATTTATTTGACAGAGAGAGACACAGCGAGAGAGGGAACATAAGCAGGGGGAGTGGGAGAGGGAGAAGCAGGCTTCCCGCTGAGCAGGGAGCCCGATGCAGGGCTCAATCCCAGGACCCTGGGATCATGACCCGAGCCGAAGGCAGACACTTAACGACTGAGCCACCCAGACACCCTATTAAGCCAATTTTAAAACATCTTTATAAATACAAAATAACATAGAACAAGATAGAAAAACGTTATAACACTAGCGCTAAATAAGTGTTAATTGTGTTTATCTTTAATCTTTAATAATTATAATGATCTAAAATGCAAATGAAGATTGAAAGGGAATATAGAAAAAATGTAAACATCTAGATTTATATGTTTCACAATAATCTGAAAGCAAATGTGTCCAAGTTGAATTTATAATCTTCATTCAAATTTTGCAAAATAAAAGAAAAATCTACATTAAAAAATATTTTAAAAGTTTGCATAGAAACACAAATATGTATGATATTAGATCCTAATCATCCTTGTTCCATTTAAGCCAATGCATTTAAGAACTAACTGGAATAGAGTTTGAAGGTCCCACAAAATGCCTTAAATTTAAGCAAAACCTCTATTAACAGCTACAGCAATGCTAGTTTGAAGTGCAAGTTGCTGGAGGACATCCCAGTCCACTCTAAGAAGCATAAGATATTTGCAAAGAACTAGCATATTATTCTTCTACTGCCCTTTATGGGGAAATCTTGGCTTTGAATCTGCTGTAAGAGATGACATATAGCATCTAACATCACTTGATAGATCTTTTTTTTTTTTATCACTTGATAGACAATTGACCCTTAAATTCCCTGAAAGGAAAAATGGCAGCAACAGTACAAGCACAATATTTTCTTTTTTGTTGTTTTGGGTTTTGCACAGTATATTCAAGCAGCCTCCAAAATTACGCCATGAATTTCTAGAACAACAGTATTCAACAATCCAATCAAAACCATCATATGTTAGATCTCCTTATACTGGAGGAACAATTCTCATCAGATTTGATCCAGGTTTTAGATATATAACTTGAGCATGGTATATATGTGTCTATCCAATATATTGATCCATAACATGCTCCCTTGCTCCCATTCTGGTATAGTATCTTGACCTCAGAATCTCTTATTCTGGTATCATGATTCATCTTCATCAACAGAATTTATCTAATCTTTTAATATACTATTTTGGCAATAATATTAAGTGTCAAAGCAGATGCAATACATTCTCTGACTATTTTAGCTTGGTTCTCACTCAAACTGAACTTTCTGCGATAATGGAAATGTTTCGTATCTGCATTATCCGTTACTGTAGCCACTAGCCATGATAGGCTATTAAGCACTTGACATGTGGCTAGTGCAACTCAGGAAATACATCTAGTTTTAACTAATTTAAATTGAAATAGCTAGTGCCTACTGTATTGGACAGTACAATTTTAGAGAATCCTTATCCATTGTTGAATTGGTTATTTGTTATCTTTTCAAACTTGAGCTTCTTCTTTTTTTTTTAAAGGTTTTATTTATTTATTTGTCAGAGAGAGAGAGAGCCCACACAAGCAGGGGGAGCCTCAGGCAGAGGGAGAAGCAGGTTCCCTGCTGAGCAGGCTCCCCACTGATGTGGGGCTCGATCCCAGGACCCTGGGATCATGACCTGAGCCGAAGGCAGACGCTTAACGACTGAGCCACCCAGGCGCCCCTCAAACTTGAGCTTCTTGTCTCTGGAACCAGAAAAGTCATCTTCAATATCAGACAAACTCATGTTAGAACAACCTCAGTTCCCATTTCAAAGACACAGACGCTACCGCTTGAACCAAGGCTCCCAGATTAAATTAATGATGTGATACTGACTTCAGTTTCACCAAATTCAGTTGATTTGTCATTCTGCTGCAAGCCTATTAATTTCAAGGGTAGCATCAAATTTAAAGCTTAGAAAGCCTTAGAATGATCAATGGAATATACAGAGAACTAACTTACAGAGAACTAACTTCAGTGTTAAATTAGTATTGCCAACTTACCCAACTTACCTCACCATCAGAAGCCACCATTTGACTTCACTCCTGGCCGCATACCATACTTAAATCAAGACAGTGGTTTGCATAAGATTGGCATAGACTTGAAAGTTCTCCAGAGAAAGCTAATAAAACCAACATTAATAAAATTGGGAAGGCTGCTTCTGACTTTGTAAAGTTTCTCTGGAAGTCAATAAAGTGGGAATCTAACAGATGGAATGCAAAGCAAAGCTGTTTTCTGCTTTATGGGGCGGCAATTCTCTAGAAATTCCAAATCTTGTTGAATGCAATATTAGGACTTTGCTCTGGGAGCAGCCTTTGATTTGTAAATATTCTTAAGGCACTACAGGCCAATACAGGCAAACACCACGGAGGGGGAAACAGGTGGCCCAATGACTGGGAGCCTGCCTCCCAGCTTGGTGCTTCCCCCATGGATTCCACTGAACTTCCCTCCTGCCTACTTCTGCCCCTCCCTCCCCTGATCAGAGGAACCAAGGGCTCCTGGGGCCTGAGGCTAGTAGTCATGGGCCAGTGGGAGAAAAGAGATCACTGAGCACAATTGGAATTTGAATCTGCATTTGCTTCCTCGCCCCTCCCCTGGGCTCTAAGCTCCATTGCAAAAGGGACTACAGGTGGGTTCTTTACTGAAACATTCCCATGTTTAAACTGTGTCTGCTCATAAACCCTTTTGGGAATTTTACTCATTTACTCATGAATTTTAACTCATTAGTGAACGAGGTATTGCGGTGAGATTATGTGTGTTATAACCTTTCTTCTTTTATGATGTTATACTATTCTCCTTACAGTATTAAGATTGGAAGCTGGGATTCCCTTGGGTAATATTTTTCTGGATAAAGCAAATACTATGATAAAGAGATCACATTTTGATCCTAGAAGCCTTTATTGAGTGGCTGTTACTAGGAACTGAATTCAGTGTAATGGAAGACATGGGGATAAATAAGACAAAAAGTCCTTGCCCTCAAAGAGCTAGTGTTGGAGTAGGGGTGGGGGGGTAGGGAGAGATGTACACACAGAACTTCTACAAGTTCTGTGAAAGAGGACAGAGCATTTACTTCCAGCTAGGTTTGCTGAGTGTCTTCTACGGCGTTCCATTTCCAGTGACCTCTCGTTTCTGATGAACTGGCTGTTAACTTGCCCGAATCTTATACTGAACTAGAAAAATTCCTGGAAAATCAGGGTTTATGCTTTATCTCCCATAGTATCTCCAAAAACCAGCACACTGATTTAGAAAAAGCACTCAATAAATATTTGTTAAATAAATAAATGAATGAACTGCAAGGCAACAAAAACTTTTTATCGTGAGTCTTTGCCCTCTCTTTTTCATGAACAGTTGTAGTTACTCCCCAGATTGAAGACCAAACAGGATCATTAAAACCAGTTTAAGTTAGAAAATTCCATAATAAGTGTTGCCTGGGTGGCTCAGTTGTTAATCATCTGCCTTTGGCTCAGGTCATGATCCCAGGGCCCTGGGATCCAGCCCACATCGGGCTCCCTGCTCAGTGGGGAGCCTGCTTCTCCCTCTCCCTCTGTCTCCCGGCTCACGGTCTCACTCTCACTCTCTCTCTATCTCAAATAAATAAATGAAGATCTGTACCTCTGAAACAAATAATGCAATATATGTTAAGAAAAAAAAAAAGAAGAAGAAGATAGTAGGAGGGGAAGAATGAAGGGGGGGAAATCGGAGGGGGAGACGAACCATGAGAGACGATGGACTCTGAGAAACAAACTGAGGGTTCTAGAGGGGAGGGGGGTGGGAGGATGGGTTAGCCTGGTGATGGGTATTAAAGAGGGCATGTTCTGCATGGAGCACTGGGTGTTATGCACAAACAATGAATCATGGAACACTACATCAAAAACTAATGATGTAATGTATGGTGATTAACATAACAATAAAGTCAAAAATAAATCAATAAATGAAATCTTAAAAAAAAAAAGAAAATTCCGTAATGAACACAAACTCCAGTTTAACAAGAACAAAGCAAAATCAATAGTGACTGTTTATGAAAAAAAATATTTCAGAAAGAGCTGAATAGCAAGAAAATATACCTTCTAGTGTCCCTCTGTGACCACCAACTAATCCAAAAGTTCAACTTAAAGCAAGCTTGCTCTGGCCTGGGGGTATAAATGTCCCCAAGATTTATAGCCAAAATGTAAATATCTTCAAGATAGCAGAGGATTCAGTCTTCCTCCCATAGATACCAGTCCAGCCCTCAGAATAAAGAGTGAGATTTTTATCACTTGATTTCACTTGACATATATTTAATTGTTCAGTGAGTTTAGACTAAAACAAGAAGAGAGAGGTGAAAATAGTAACTACACTGGTTCATTTTTATGTATATGAAAGGAGAATATGAGCATCTGGAAGATTCCCACTTTAAAGAACCAATTGTGTTTGATCTTTGACTCATTAAAATTAATATGAATAAAGTTACAATACTCATTTTCCACATGGATTGGTACTCTGTACTTCTTACAGCCTTCTAGATTATATTCTTTTTCTCAGAAATCAAAAGACAAAGGGAGATGGAATCATTGAGTGAAGGAGTTAGTAGAAGAGGATTTCCATGTAATATTCTTGATCCTTCCAAGTAGCTCTCTGAAAGTGTAAAAATTCACAAATCACAGTCTTAGCAAAAACTGCTTGCCAGAATCTTGAAGATCCACAGTTAATAAGAGCAACAGTTCTGGAAAGAATCACTGTGCTAGGTGTTTTAAATATATTCTTCCTAATCCATTTTGAATCCTGCAAGGTAGGTATTATTATCCCCACTTTACAGATGAGGAGACTAAAGTTCAAGTGGGTTAAGAGATTTTCCTAAGAAGGGGTGCCTGGGTGGCTCAGTCGTTAAGTGTCTGCCTTCAGTTCAGGTCATGATCCCAGGGTCCTGGGATCAAGCCCTGCATCGAGCCGTGCATCAAGCCCTGCATCGAGCCGTGCATCAAGCCCTGCATCGAGCCGTGCATCAAGCCCTGCATCGAGCCCTTCATCGGGCCCTGCATCAGGCTCCCTGCTCAGTGGGAAGCCTGCTTCTCCCTCTCTCACTCCCCCTTGCTTGTGTTCCTTCTCTCGCTGTGTCTCTCTCTGTCAAATAAATAAATAAAATCTTTAAAAAAATTTTTTTTTCCTAAGATGAGACAAGTAAGTGACTGATTAGGATTTGAACCCAAGTCAGTGTGACTCAAGAACCCATACCCTTTGCTCAGCTTTACTGCGTAAAGGAAAAGTTACATAGGCACGAGTAGCAGCTAGCATCCATTCAGCTGCTGGAGTAGGTTTGTAAAAATGGTAAGAATAATGTCAGCAGTGATGCTTACCATTAGCATCTATTACATAAAACCTGACTTCTGTTTCATCACCCTGGAGCTGAGGGTACCATCATCATCCCTTCCTCTGCACTTTCCCCTCCTCTCTCTCCTGTCATTCCTGTGGTGATTCCATTGAGCCCTTCTCCCTGAATACATTCAAGCTCTTCAAATCAAGAGAGGTCATGTCTAGTTCATCTTTGTACCCCCATAGCACTTAGTGTAGAGATAAACTTGCCACATTCATTAGGGACTGTTTGATCTTCTAAGCATCTCAAGGAAAGAATCAGACATAAATGGGACCCTCTAAGCCCATGGATATTACCACAAATATCATTTACTTCACATGCTGGTTTTCCTACCAATGCCTATTATTTCCAGCCATTGGAAGACAGCTAATATATATTTTTTAAAGTAACCTCTACACCCAACATGGGGCTCAAACTCACAACCCTGAGATCAAGAGTCAGATGCTCCAACAACTGAGCCAGCCAGGCGCCCCAGGAAGACAGCTAACATTTACTGAGCACCCACTGTGTGCGCTCACTTTGCTAAGTGATACTCATTGTCCAATGTAATTGTCACCACAACCCCATGATGTGAGTACTATCACTGACCCATTTCATGAATGAAGGGACAGGGACTGAGAGAAGCATAAATGGTAGGGCTGACATTTAAGTCCATATTCTTCCCCACAATGGTGGACAGTGTGGACAGTGTGGACATGTCTCCCCAATGTTTCTCATCCGTCTACATCCTAACTAACCTTCAAGTCCCGGTTCAAGGCTTACAGGCTGTTAATGCCAGACTCACATCTCTTATTGTTCATTATTGTTTCATGTGCTTAACTCCCCTCAACTAGACTCTTGAATTCCTTAAGGACAAGGTGCATCTCTCACCCAGAACACTTGGCGCGGTGATAAACACACTGTAGGCACTCCACAGAATGCTTATGGGATCAGTTGTCACTTTTATTTTTTTAATTAATTAATTTTTTAAAAGTAAGCTCTACAACCAACATGGGGCTCAAACTCAGAACCCCAAGATCAAGAGTTGCATGCTCTACCAACCGAGCCAAACAGGTGCCCCTCAATTATTACTTTTGAGCACTCAGTGAGTAACACCACTCCTAAGTCAAGCAGTGCTGTGTAGGGGGAAAACAAACAAACATACAGAAGCTTTAGAGCTAGGCATGCCTAGGAGTGACTCTGGTTCTTACTAGTTGAGTAAACTTGGGAATTTACTTACATTCTCTGAGACTCAATGTCTTCATTTGCAAATGATATAGATGCCTGCCTTATTTGGGTCATTGTAAAGTTAAATTATTAAATGAGAACATAATCCCAGATACTTATCATGGTGCCTAACACCTAACAGGTGCTCACTAGTATAGTTAATATTGATTCCTTTTTTTAAAAAAAGATTTTATTTATTTATTTGACAGAGAGAGAGAAAGAGGTCACAAGTAGTCAGACAGGCAGGCAGAGGGAGAGGGAGAAGCAGGTTCCCTGCTGAGCACAGAGCCCGATGCAGGGGCTCGACCCCAGGACCCTGGGATCATGACCTGAGCTGAAGGCAGACGCTTAACCGACTGAGCCACCCCAGGCGCCCCTTAATATAGATTCCTAAAGCCCATCTGTAATAATCAGGATAGGCTAGATTATGCTGCAGTACCAAATGAGGTTATAATCTTGGTGAGTTAACACAATGGTGATTTATTTCTCACTCACTGAAATACCTGGTTAGTATCTCAGGGTCTGGGTGACTTTCCAGAGACAATTGTTTTCAATGTGGCAACTCAGTCATCCATGCTGAAGTCAGCATCACCATCTTGTATCATCTGGAAAACATAGCCTCTGTAGTTAATGTGGAAAGGGAAAAGAGCTCTGGAAAGTCTCACATTGACAACTAAATGAATGTTTTGTCTCAGAAGTATCCCCTAATTGTCATTTCTGCTTGTATTTCGTTGGTCAAAGAAATTCACACGGCCATCCCCAACTTCTAGAAGGCAGGGAAATCCAATCTTCCTGTAGGCATGAAACATTGGTAAACAGCTGCCATACCATACAAGATGGGAAATTACTTCATGTGGAAAGAGGAAATAAAATGGTACTTTTGGGATGCCTGGGTGGATAAGCATCTGCCTTCAGCTCAGGTTAGGATTCCAGGGTCCTGGGATCGAGTCCTGCATGGGGGTCCCTGCTCAGTGGGGAGCCTGCTTCTCTGTCTCCCTCTGCCACTCGCCCTGCTTGTGTTCTCTCACTGTCTCTCTTCCTCGCTCTCAAATAAATAATAAATAAATAAAATCTTTAAAAAATAAAATAATAAAATAAAATAAAATAGGACTTTCTACCAAGACAGAGGTAGAGCAAACACACTACAATGGACACTCTTTACTACTTTTGGGGTGGAAAGGGCACTGAAATGAGAGATAGGTGGTTTGGTTTTAGTCCCAGTTCACATACTATCTGGGTGTCCATTGTTTGTGGATCATGTAATTATTCTGTGCTTTGTTTCCTCCTACATAAAAAGAAGAATAGATAAAGCCTATCCCCAATGTTTTGTCCAGATCAAATAGATTTGGACATTTTAATCAAAATTGAATTTTACATGAAAAATTAGAGCAGATAAATGAGTTCACCTAATTGTCCTAAACACTTCAGGATGGACTTTTATTTATAGGAGTAGAAAACAAAAATGAAATAAAGAGAAGGGGGAAAAAAAACCCAAACCTGATTCGAGTGGCAAGTTCTGGTTATTATTTGATAAGGTTGAACAGTAACAGTAGTGAGAAGGAGAGTGCTCTGAGCTGATTCCTTCCACTCTGCCACATACTAGATTCCCATAGCTGGAACTTTCATGCCCAGCTGAAATGGTCTTGCTACTTAATCATTTAGCTCTTTTTATCTTGCCTGCCATCTCTGCTGGGCATGGGATCAGAAATGGAACCAGAATCTCCTTCTTGGGTCATTTACAGTTACTTCCAAGCAGCAAGAATTTTGTTGCTAATAAAAAAATAGATTCTGGAAAGACCTGATTTTTTTTTTACCACATGGCTTCATGTGTCTTAAGGCTGACACTGAGGGAATATGTCATAGATAAAGGTCTTTTTTTTTTTTAAAGATTTTATTTATTTTTGACAGAAAGAGAGAGTGTACAAGCAGGCGAAGCAGCAGGCAGAGGGAGAGGGAGAAGCAGGCTCCCCGCCGAGCAGGGAGTCCGACGTGGGGCTCTATCCCAGGACCCCAAGATCATGACCCGAGCCGAAGGCAGATGCTTAACCATCTGAGCCACCCAGGCGCCCCAGTCATAGATAAAGGTCTTGCCCTCGACAAAATTCTAAGGACACTGAGGGTAGGACAAGTCTTATCTCCACTGTCAGCACCCTCCATCCCTTACTCTCTCTCAAATAGTTTTCTTCCCAGCAAGTAAAGCTCAGATCCTGGAACCAAACCACCTGATTACTAGTTTTGTCATTTACTAGCTATGTGACCTTAGGTTAAGTTGCTTAGGATCTCTGAGCTTTAGTTCCCTCTCATGTAAAACAGAGTAATAACAGTACTTACCTCATAGGGATATTGTGATGTAAGGATGGAGTTAACAGTTGTGAATGATGTCTGGCATAGAGTAATGATCGAGAAATGTCTACTTGCATAATTATCAATAATAGTAGTAGTAGCAGGGGGTGCCTGGGTGGCTCAGTCAGTTAAGCGTCCTACTCTTGACCTTGGCTCAGTTCACCATCTCAGGGCATGGGCTTGAGCCCCATATCAAGGCTATGTAAGTCTCTAAGCATTACAGAGACTACAAAGAATTAGAGATCACAGTCCTTTTCTTTTTTTTTTTTTTAAAGATTTTATTTATTTATTTGAGAGAGAGAGAATGAGAGACAGAGAGCATAAGAGGGAGGAGAGTCAGAGGGAGAAGCAGACTCCC
>NC_138374.1:111630777-111680546 GCF_054177405.1 Leptonychotes weddellii
AAAAAAAAAAAAAGAAAACTGTATTTCTTTAAGAAGCTGCATGTGAAAAGTACATTTGAAATTATCTAATAAGACATTTAGAAAGTGTCAACATAATAGCAATTCCCATAAAACTTCAAAAGTTGTCAACACAATAGGTCTTTTGTACCTCTTAGTGACTTTAGGACGAAGGCAGATCCTTCTAGTAATTCAAAATTGTCCAATCGCCTTCTAGAACAATGAGTCATTCAGCTGAGGCTTAAGATGAGGTAAAAGTATTGTGGATCCCTAAATTGGGCCAACATTTCTTGCGGGGGGGAGCATCTTTTGATGATGCTTTTACTGGTATCAAGTAAGATAAAAACAGGAATGTCTAATTTGTTATCAAGTTGCTTTGAAAGTCATTCTTCAAGAAAATTTTTTTTTAAAGATTTTATTTATTTATTTGACAGAGAGAGACACAGCGAGAGAGAGAACACAAGCAGGGCGAGTGGGAGAGGGAGAAGCAGGCTTCCTGCTGAGCAGGGAGCCCAACGCAGGGCTCGATCCCAGGACCCTGGGATCATGACCTGAGCCGAAGGCAGACGCTTAACGACTGAGCCCCCAGGCGCCCCCAAGAAAATATTTTTAATCCCCTAAGTCATTTCACATATGCAGGTATTTCTCAAAGAGCTTCTACCTTTTGCCTTCCACTTTTAAACTTAGGTAAATCTCGCATGCCTTCATTGATCAAATAATTAAGGATGGGTACTTTCTATAGAAAATATAACATCAGTACTTACAGATGTGAAATAGATGTAGAGCCCACAGCACCTGAGGATGTCTTCTATGCTTTGCCAATCTCACCCAGTTCTCTCAAGCTGAAGCCAGTCAGCAAAATCAAAATCCGTCACCCCACCCGCCAACAAAAAAAGAAAAGAAAAAGAAATTTCTAGTACACATTGCTCCACTTCACCAGCCAGCTCTCCATACTTCATAGTGTGCTATATCAACTTTGATGTCAAAAGAAGGCCCACAAAGCAGTTTTTACCAAACTGGCAATTCCCAGCATTCTTCCCAAGGAGATATTAGGGTTTTTTTCTATTAATATATATGTAGGATTTTTTTTTTTTTAAGATTTGTTTGAGAGAGAGAGAGCGCTCAAGTGAGAGGGGGAGGGGCAGAGGGAGGAGAGAGACTCCCAAGCCGACTCCCTGCTGAGCCCAGAGCCCAACATGGGGCTCAATCCCAGGACCCTGAGATCATAACCTGAGCTGAAAGCGAGGGTCAGAAGCCCAACCGTCAGCCACCCAGGCACCCCAATATATATGTAGGTTTAAGATGAATAAATGATTGTTAGAATCAAGTCCAATCAATATTTTGGTCATTTTCTAGCTCTAGTCAAAAGTTTTCACCTTGGAAGACTTGAGTGGTGAGCAAACAATGGGAAGAAAGTAATAACTAAGATGCACCATTACTATGTACCAAGCTTTCAGTGTAATTAATTCATTTGATCCTCACAATAACCCTAGGACATAGGTATGACTAGTATCCTTATTCCATAGATGAAGAAATTGAGGCGTAGAGGGGTTAAGTAACTTGCCCAAAGTCAGCTGAGCTTAAATCAATGTAGTTGACCTTTGGAGCCTGCACACTGAACCCCAGCACTCTACTGCACACACACACACATACACACACACACACAAATATTTCTTAAACTCCAAATATGCTTCTTCTCTCCCATTTGGTACTAGGAATGTACCTTCTTAGTGGACATGCAGGGAACAATGTGATCTAATAACACACTAAACACAAGTAAGGAACTAAAACTATGATGACCCTTCAGGTTCAAAGTCCACTGCTCTATCATTCTGGTTCTTTGTTTCCCCCACAAAGCCTAGGACAGTTCTGGGAGGACATCATCTCAGTACTGCCTGTTACTTTGATTTTAATAATACTGAGGGATGGATGATGGACCTTTTTTAAAAAGCCCAACTGCTGAAACTTTTGTGGCCGCTAGGAGTCCAGCCAGATAGTCCAGGTAACAGTCACAGAGTGGACAGGATAACCTGGGAACAAGGAAGTAGGATGTGACTGCAGGTTTGCTTTCGTTAGAGTTAAATTTTTTATTTTTATTTATTTATTTATTTATTTATTTTTAAAAGATTTTATTTTTATTTATTTAACAGAGAGAGACACAGAGAGAGAGGGAACACAAGCAGGGGGAGTGGGAGAGGGAGAAGCAGGCTTCCCGAGGAGCAGGGAGCCTGATGCGGGGCTCGATTCCAGGACCCTGGGATCATGACCTGAGCCCAAGGCAGACGCTTAACGACTGAGCCACCCAGGTGCCCCCCAAATTTTTTTCTTATTTATTTATTTATATAAGTAATCTCTACACCCAATATGGGGCTCGAACTCATAACCCCAGGATCAAGAGTCTCATGCTCTTCCAACTGAGCCAGCCAGACAACCCGTTGCAGTTAAAAATTTTTAGAATATTGTCCAGTGGTCAGATTTATGGCTATCAGTCTTACGGGAGTTATTCAGATACGTTCTTTGTGTGAATATGTGTGTGACTGAGCATGGAAAAAATAAGTTGGAAAGGGGTGGCAAATGGGAGAAGAGAAAGAGGAGGAAGGGTCTACACCACAGCTTTGATTATCCAAACTGGCAAACTTCAAAACGGATCAATTGGAAAATGAGTATCAACACTACAAAAAGACTTTTCATTTTACAAAAGGAATATAAGTTTGCACTGAACAGCAAGTATGGCAATTTTTTTTTGCTAAATTTGATTTACATCTAATTTTTTAAACACTTATTTATTTGAGAGAGAGAGACTGCGTGAGAGCAAGCGTGCAGGTGCATACCCAGGGAGGGGCAGAGGTAGAGAATCTTCAAGGAGACTCCCCTCTGAATGTGGAGCCCAACACAGGGCTCGATCTCAACGACCCACAGGATTATGACCTGAGCCAAAATCAAGAGTTGGACACTCAATGGACTGAGCCACCCAGGTGCCCCTAAATCTTTTTAAACAAATCTATCAAGCAAAGCAAGGTATGCTGATACTTAATTACACTTGCAAATTTTGATCTGCATTATTTCCCAAGTTTTTGGAATAGCCACCCCAAGTTCCATGCTTTGGCTCAGTTTCATTGCTAGGTCATTTAGATATTAAGATTGACCTTTTCTAATTAAACATCTTTAGAATATAAGAATAAAAGGCCAATTTGTGTGTTTAAGGGTATTCTAGGAAAAC
Source organism: Leptonychotes weddellii (assembly GCF_054177405.1). Classification (NCBI taxonomy): domain Eukaryota; kingdom Metazoa; phylum Chordata; class Mammalia; order Carnivora; family Phocidae; genus Leptonychotes; species Leptonychotes weddellii. Next base: position 111,633,995 of record NC_138374.1, read on the forward strand.
AGTGACTTAAGTACTCAAATATAATCATCATTACCTCTGTTATTCATTATCAGAGAGTACACACACGCGCACACACACACAATGTACAATGTATGATTTCTAGCTCTATTTGTCTGAGGTGTTAACCAAAGTCTCTCTTGGATTTCCAATTTAAACTAAGCGGATGTTGTGAGATGGAAAACAACTATCACAACAAAACAAAACAGAAAACCACTAGTGAGAAAACTAATGGTCCAAGAATTTTTTACCATTCCCTTGTACCAAAGTTTAGTGAAACCACGTGGTAAGGCAAAAATGTATCAAAGTGGCAACTGTGGCAGGTTCAAGCCTCCTGAAAGCAGCAGGAGGGTGCAGTGGCTAAGTGCAAACACAATGAAATCACAGTCTCTTCCATTTACAATGCCTTCAACCTCGTGCACCTTACACAGCCTCACCGCGTGTCAGTTCTTGATCTTTGAAATGGGAGTGATAGTCATACCCCGCAGGACTGTTGAACAAATGTGTGAATTCATATAAAGTGCATATCACAGCATCCAGACAGGGTAATTTGTACCTAACTGTTTGCTATTTTATTCGTGAGATAGAAGATAGGACAGGAATATTCAAATGAGATCCTACATATAAAAGGGCCGGATATGTTTTGGTTCTACTTGCTGCCAGTTTCCCCATGGATATTCTGATGAGACCAGTTTTGTAGTCTCACTACACGGAATCTCTGTACCTCATGATAATGACTGCCCAGATCAATGAATTGGCGGAGGTTGTTAATATACAATCTCTAAGGAATAGGAAGTTTCCAAACTTCTGTATCTCTTCAGACTTGTTTTTGGTTCTCAGGACTTTTACCTCGTGTACATTTTATCTTAATACAGTTGGGTAGGAAATAGGGGCTCACTGACAGATGTGACCCACAGCTAACCCTCCCTCTGACCTGGGTACACTTCTCTCACCTCCTTGCCTGTGAGTCTCCTTTCCGTCTCAGGCTGTTAAATCCCCCCCAGCAAAGACTTTTCCATTCTAACTTTGCAAACTCTCTCTTGTCTACATATGTGAAATTAATGATTGTTAAAATGACATAAGTATTGGGGCCTGGGAGGCGCAGTCGGTTAAGTGTCCAACTCTTGATTTCTGCCCAGATCATGATCTCAGGGTCGTGAGATTGAGCCACACATTGGGCTCCACGGGGATTGGGGGGGGGGGAAGTGGGGAGGAAGATTTTGCTTGATTCTCTCTCTCTCTCTCCCTTTGCCCCTCCCCACCACGCTTGTTTATGCTCCCTCCCTCTCTCTCTCAAAATAAATAAATAAATCTTTAAAATGATATGGGGGGGCAGAAGAGAACAAAATTTAAGGAACACGGCATACATTATTGATTGCTTATCCCAAGCTATTCTGTCTTTCTTCCTACGAACAGAACCCTACTTTTTTCCCACTAGACAGGTGATGCTATTGTGAGCTGAGCTTGAGCCTAAATCCTGAATATTCTAACTAATTATGGCTGTTCCATTTTCCTTCCCAGACTGGTTTAGGGACAGGCATGTGACTAGGATCTCATCAGTGACATAAAGAGGAATCTGCCAGGGTGTTATTGGGACGATTTCTTTTCTGATAAAAGGATAGAAAATAGGACACCCTCATTTCTTACACTGGACATTATTTTGCCATCCAGTGTGGTATCTAGAACTTCTGCGGCCACCTGACAACAAAGAAAGCTGCCAGAGGACAAGTCAACATATTGGCAATGATGGGGACAGAAAAAACGAGGGTCCTGATGATGTCACCAAACCATGAGTTAATCAGCCCTAGAGCGGCTCCACCTCTGACTCTCTTATGATGAGAGATTATATTTTCCTCATCATTGAAGCCAATTCAGTCTGGGCCTTCTATTGTTTGCAGTTTAATTAAATCAATGTCTTCAAAGGAAAATAACCTAAAGATATGCCTGAAGAAAAGGGGGTGGAAGAAGGAGGAAAGGGGAGGGAAGAACATGAATTGCTTAATGATGGATTCAGGATATATTTTAATCTATTTTTTAATTGTAAGAATAGCCTACACTTTTACTTGCATAAAAGCTGATCAACTTTGTATGGAAAAACATTTAGTGCTGTACAGACTACAGAACTGTGGCCTTTATCCACAGTGAAGACCAAAATCACTTCAATGTTTTTTTTGTCAAATGCCTCAAATTTATTGGATAGTCAACTTGGAAGTCAAATCTGGCATCTACCCCACATTACAAAGTATGCAGCTTACCCTAGGCATTATCGTGAAAAGAAAAATCAATGTTAATTGTTTAAACCATTAGTTCCCATTAACTGACACTCCAAATCTCTGACACAATGATTAGCTGCAAACAACCCGAACCAACCACAGTAACTCCCTACAAGACTGAATTTGGGAGAGAATGTAAACGTGTTTTTGCTTCTGATGAATGAAGAAGAAAATATTCCTCAGACCTTTCCTTAGTTGGGTGGGCTCTTTGCAAGGATCTAAAGTCCTATCCTATCAGAAATGGGAAGGCTCCAAAACTATGACAAATTCCTAAAATTACATGTTTAACTCAGAATTTAGAACTAAGAGATGCAGAATCAGGGCCGGCAAGAACACAAGAACATGTAGTCGTTTGTCGTTCTGTTGCAATTAGCCGATCAAAATGATCTGCCTCTGGACATTACTCTAGCACTGCAATTAGAAAGCTTGGTGCCCTCAGTCTAAAAGCTCAAATCTTGGGACACCTGGGTGGCACAGTTGGTTAAGCAGCTGACTCTTGGTTTTTGCTCAGGTCATGATCTCAGGGTCATGAAATCAAGCCCTACATCGGGCTCCTCACTCAGTGCAGAGTCTGCTTGAGATTCTCTCTCCTTCTCCCTCTGCCCCTTCTGTTCATGCCCTCTCTATCTCTTTCTCTCCCTAAAATTAATTAATTAATTAATTAAAAGTAAATTAAAAAATAAAATAAAAAAATAAATAAATCTTTAAAAATAAAATGAAAGCTTTATTTTAAAGCAGTCCTTTCATTCCGGGCACTCTAGACTCTTGCTTTCTCGAAGCTCACATGTTTGGGCTTTTAAAAATAGATTCACAAGTGTTTTAACCTTTAGCTTCTCAACTGTTGAAGATTTCCAGATTCATATCTCTGTTTAAAAATAAAACAGATTTTGGTTTTGCTCTTTACCTTGTTAATGTCTCCCTGGCTATTTCACGAACATTGTGCTACCCTTCCACCATTTAGTAGAGGAAAATGCCACCTCTCATCCCGCATCTACTCATTACCCTCAATTTTCCTTTCTTGTCACTGATGGTTCCTAAGCAATGAGAGGACAGATGTGACTGCAGATAGTCCAGTCCTCACGACTATGGATGAAAAAGGGCATGATCACTGCCTACCTTTAGCTTGGTCCACTGAAACCAGGTTCTTTCTGCCATCTCTCAGGGGACATTCTGACCTTCTCGATTTGGTTTCTTACTGCAAGACTTTGTTTCTTTACAGATCACTGGAGAGCCCTGTAAGAAGGTCAATAACCATATGCCAAACCATTACAGGAGAAGAATACTGAGAGCCAGGCTGGCTGTGCAATTTACCATTGTGCCTGACAGGACACACTTGACCTTATTTGACAAACACTGAAACCAGGTCTGGTCCAAGCTCCATAAAGGATTGGGGAAAGCAGAGTGATGAGTGCCCAGGCCCTAGAACCAGACAGGCCCATGAATCAGATCTCCATTCCTTACTAGCTGATTGACCCTGGGCAAATAACTTCACAGATCTCCAGTTTTCTCATCCTCAAAATAGTTCTGGGGGATATTCCCCCATGGAGGAATTAATACATTTACCTAACACAGGGTGCTTGAAATGATCAAATGAAAATCCCCATATCAGAACTTAGTCCGGGGATGCCTGGGTGGCTCAGTTGGTTAAGCATCTGCCTTCAGCTCAGGTCATGATCCCACAGTCCTGGGATCAAGTCCTACATCAGGCTCCTTGCTCAGCAGGGAGCCTGCTTCTCCCTCTGGCTGCCTCTCCCCCTGCTTGCACTCTCTCTCTCACTTGCTCTCGCTCTCTCTCTGGCAAATAAGTAAATAAAACCTTAAAAAAAAAAAAAAGGAACTTAGTCCAGTGCCTGCCACATATCGGGGACTCAGAAGTTAGCTGCCATTTTCTATGCAGAGCTGTCCCACCTTGCACCTTGCTAGCCAGGGATTTCCTCCTCCCTCTGTTTTTTTCCCCCAAATAATCAGTCCCAGTTCACACCGCAGAGACCCTCACCAATTTCACGGCTCCCATTATCTTCACGTTATCTTCCTTTTCTTCACCTTCTCTATTTCCCTGACAGTTTAATCCCATTCCCCGAGATCATTTTTCTTTTGTCTTTTTCTTCTCTGTTGCCTCATAAAACTTTCCTTGTAGGTTCTCCTTCTTGCTACTATTCCTTTGCCAGACATTAACTGAGTGCCCACAATGTGTGAGCCATTGCACTGGGTACTGGGGACAGACAAATACAGGACTCACATCTTAGCAAACAAGTAGAGGAGACAATAAGCCATCATAATACAGAGAGATAAGTCCTATAATAGAGTTAGATGCTGGGGGCTGGGAACATAGAGGAAGAACATTTTATTGAGAATGGAGACTTCCTGAGACCCAGGAAAATGGACTGAGGGTCTGCTATTGTCACATATCACATTAGCCACTTGGAGCACATTTGTTAATACTCAACAACAGCAATACGAGGTAGGCATTGTCATTTTCATTTCTTCATTTTAGAAGAGAAGAAATTTTCATATGCTGCTTAAGAGAGCTTCCCAAGAGTGAACGTTTACTGAGTACTAACTATGCACCAGGCTTAGTTACAAGCAAATATGTTTTAGTCATTTTACTAATCAGAATTACTCTCTACTAAGTCCATTTTACTGAGGCACAAAAGATTAACAAAGCCAGTAAGTGACAAGATTATTTAAATTAACAAAATACATATATACTAAATGTCCCACAACAGGAGAATAAGTTATGAAGGAGCCATCTGAAGGACAGTAACCCAAAATTAAAAAGGTGTTTTAGAAAAAGATATAACGAGATGGAAAAATATTAATCATATAATGGTAAACGTCTACAAGGACAGAATATGAAACTATATGTACAACATACCGATTTTGCCTATATCTATATTTAAGTACTCCAATACATACGCAAAGACAAAAGAATACTTCAAAATGTTAAGATCTCAGGATGTCGGGATTACAGGTGATTCGTGTATCTTTCCTTTATATTTGCATTTTCTAAGTTGTTTTAATCTCTTTATTTCATTTATATACATATCCTCATGTACACAGATTTTTACATAAGTGCATAATATGATTATATTCCCATACCTGTGTTCTTCTTTTTTGCTTGGTTCTCCCGCTCACATGATTACCTTGTTTTGCTCATGCAACAGTAAATGCTTCCCACGAATCCCTCCAAGCCATCCAGTAAGGCTCTCCTTAGCCAGTTTTATTGGCTGCATTATAGCCTACAAAGTGGAGATACTATAATTTATTCAGCCATTCCCTCCCCAATCGTTGGCCATTCCCTCTATTTTCATTTGTTCCCATTCATTTGCCACTATTGAAGAAATGCTTCAAGGGTATATATTTTTTAAAGATTTTATTTATAGGGGCGCCTGGGTGGCTCAGTCGTTAAGCGTCTGCCTTCGGCTCGGGTCATGATCCCAGGGTCCTGGGATCGAGCCCCGCATCGGGCTCCCTGCTCGGCCAGGAGCCTGCTTCTCCCTCTCCCACTCCCCCTGCTTGTGTTCCCTCTCTAGCTGTCTCTCTCTCTCTCTGTCAAATAAATAAAATCTTAAAAAAAAAAAAGATTTTATTTATAAAATCTCAAATAAATATTTGAGAGAGAGAGAGAGCACGAGCAGGGGAGGAGTAGAGCAAGAGGGAAAAGCAGACTCCCCGCTGAGCAGGGAGCCCGATGTGGGGCTCGATCCTAGAACTCCCGGATCATGACCTGAGCAGAAGGCAGATGCTTAACCAATTGAACCACCCAGGTGCCCCTCAAGGGTATATTTTTAAACACAGTCCTGGCTCAGCTCCAGCTGAATGAATGTGTTTAGGTCACTGCACATGCCTTGGCCCCTCATGCTTCCACGGCTTTGTATGTGCTGCTTCCTCTCAGGAATACCCTTGATACTTGGCAAATTCTAATTTGTCCTCAAGGATGCTCAAGCACCATTTCCTCTGAGGTGTTTCCTCTCACCTTTCACAAGATGGATTAATGACCCCCGGCTGCTCCCCAGCATCCCAAGGTTAGCTCTGATAAACAACGGTCATCATTTGTCTCTTTCATCAAATTGAATGTCATGAGATCGACTCTATCCCCAGGACCAACCACAGGCTCCAGCACATTTTAGTTTATAGAACAAATGAATGGGGGGATGAATGAACAAATGAAGAGATAAACGAATAAACGGAGGCATGACACATTATGATGTTTTGAGGAACTACAAATAGTTTTTTGTAGCTAGAGCATAGAATGAATATGGAAGATAGATCAGAGAGTTTTTGCTTTTTTTAAAAAAATTCAGATCCTAAAGCGTTTTGTGTATCAAATTTAAAGAGTATGAGATGTATCCTAAAGAGCATGACAAACTATTGAAGAATTTTAAGCAGCAAAATATCAGGAATTTTTAAGAAACTCTTTAGGTTGAGGGTGGAAAATGGTCTAAATTAAGCCAGAAGAAAGACCAGGAACCATTAGAAGATAATAAAGTGAGAAACGATGAGGGCCATGTGTCAGTTGTTGCCCTAAACATGTCACAGGTGTTTTCATTTAATTTTCCCGTCATCCCAAGAGTCATGGTTCATGCTGGTCCCATGCTAAGGAAACAATGTTAAAGGGAAGAGCTCACCAAAGTTCACACTGTTAATCAATGATGTGTCCTGATTGACCTCAAGTTTCTCTGGCTCAAAGCCAGTAAGCTCTCCATGTGGACATTGCAAAGCAAAGGCACTGGCACTACTAAGAGGAGGGGATGCCAATTAAGACGTTAAGGATGGGGCGCCAGGGTGGCTCAGTCAATTAAGCGTCTGCCTTCGGCTCCGGTCATGATCCTGGGGTCCTGGGATCGAGCCCCATATTGGGCTCCCTGCTTATCGGGGAGTCTGCTTCTCCCTCTCCCTCTGTCCCCTTCCCCTTGCTCCTGCTTCTCTCGCTCTCTCTCTCAAATAAATAAATAAAAATCTTTAAAAAATAAAAGACGTAAAGGAAACAGAATGGACTAAGCTTGTCAACTGGATAGACACAGCAAGTAAATCAGAGGGAGATTTTAGAATGATACCCACATTTCTAATTTGGTGGTGTCATTCATCAAAATTAAAAAAGGGGGCCATTCAAAATGAAAGATAAAAAGTTCCATTTGGGACATGATGAAATCAAAAAGAACTCAAAAAATCTAAAATGTATTAGTATGTAAAAAATAATGCTGGAGGGAATAACTTGTTAGATTCATGGTAATGACAATAACAGGTAGAAAGTAAGCTTACCTTTGAAACTCATTTTTGCTTTTCAATTTCATATAGTATAAGGTGACCTAAGAGCCTTCAGCTTTTTTTGAGTAATCCTTTCTTTTTTAGGTTTTTTCCTTTCTTTCTCAAAACATAATGAAAATACAACATATGTGCATTTATGCACTCTTTCCACTTTATCATCTTTTTAAAAAAATTTTTTAAGGTAATCTCTATGTCCAATGTGGGGCTCAAACTCACAACCCTAAGATCAAGAGTCACGTGCTCTACTGACTGAGCCATACAGGCGCCCCTACTTTATTATTTTTGATTAAACATTTTCTTTTTTTCACAAAAGGATTGAGTGGGCAGAAAACAATGTCTATTAAAATAACTGAAACACAATCAAGCTAGGTTTATATAGCCACACAAAAGATTTAGCCATATAAAATATTTCATTCTAGGGGCACCTGCCTGGTTCAGTAGGTAGAGCATGAAACTCTTGATCTCAGGGTTGTGAGTTTGAGCCCTGCATTGGTTGTAGAGATTACTTAAAAAAATAAAATACTAAAAAAAAAAATTCCATTCTAGAGGAACATCTATTGTTTGAAAAAAAACACTTTATTCATGTGATCTACCAGACAATGTGAGGTGACATATACCATTCAGTTTCATGAATTAAGATCTATTTTGTGGCTCCGTATTTTAAAAATAATTATTATGTGATTCCTAAGGAAATCACTTTGAACGCTCTACAGATTCCTCTTTTAAAAACAGTTTAGATAATTGAGTTATTTGCTTAAAAGTTTTAAAAGGTTTTAAATGGAAACAAAATGGTACTGAGTTTATTTCTTTCCTCTAAATAAAGATAGGAACCATAAGTCATCAGACAGATCATAGATTGTGATAAACGTGGGGAACTCAACATAAGCCTACAGAAGAGTAAAGTCTTAAACATTTCAATTGCCAAAAGACTGACTGAGGCTCTGTTTAATTATTAGTGCTATAAAAAGTGAGTAATATTTACCTAGCCATAATAGTACTGCATAAAAGCCACTTATCTTTCCTGCCAGGTGCCACATTTCTCACAGTTATTAAAAATAATGAGAAGAAATCTTGGGTCACTTCTTTTCAAAATCAGCCATCCCACCATCTTATATAATTTGGGGGTTAGAGGGTTGCCAAGGAAGCTGATTAAAAAAAAAATTAAAAAGTGCCAACCCAAGCCCAGGTCCTAAATGCAATCAGTGACAAATGTCTTTGTTAGTGAAGAGTTCAAGCAACAATGTTCCAGTAAGCAATGGTTTCACAGGAACTACCCCGTTTGGGATTTTTGTCTTCTGTAAACTCCCCAACACCCAGTGCCTCAATCAATTGAATGATGAGTAATTTAGGGTGCTGGTTCTTATTAAACCCAAATTATAAACAAACTTGAAGGGCTTTTCTGGTATATGTTCATGTACAGGGCTCACCAGAAATCCAATTGTACAAGAATACCAGTTCCTAACAGACGTGTCATAATGTCTTGGACGAGTATATTCAGGAAGCTTACAGAGACTGTAACTCATTAACTGAACTTTAACATCATCATGCAATATGGGTTCAGATGGCATTGTTGAATGCCTTTTGGATTTTGGCAAAGATACCTTGGGAGTCATTAGTTATCTGTCAATCATTTACAAATCCTTTCTGAAATCAGTTAGCAAATAATGTTTTATCATTATAAACATGTATCTTTGTAAATGTGAGTCATTATAAGTATGCCATGTGGCTGAGTTCAGTGGGATAGTGAGTTTAAAACAGAATGCCATAATGGAAAATGCCCACACTTGCCAAAAGGAAATGGTTAGACTGTGACTTGATTGAAAAAAAATAATTACCCAAAACTGAGGTTTTCATTTGTTTTGTGTTTTTCCCCAGCATAGCTGGAATGTAAATTGTTTATTAACTGTCACTGGGGCTGAGTTCTGAGCACCTGTTATTTGTACCACATGTGAATGTTACTCCGCTCCCTCTTTCACAAAAATATGTTCATTTCTCACAAAGTACTGAGTACTTATTTCTATTAAATTAACCAGATAGATAAGCTTCAAAAGACTAAAGTAACTCATTAATATAATGTTTCTTCTGCATGCCAGTAAGTTCTACAGAAAAGTAAGAGAGTGACAAATAGTAAATAGTATTTTTTTTAAAGGTTCCTGTAGGAGTTATTAGGAACCTAGTAATGCTATCCTCCTTCAACTTTTGGGGTACATTTTTTAAAAAGATTTTATTATTTATTTGTCAGAGAGAGAGCACAAGCAGGGGTAGTGGCAGGCAGAGGGAGAAGCAGGCTCCTGGCCGAGCAGGGAGCCCGATGTGGGACTCGATCCCAGGACCCTGGGATCATGACCTGAGCCGAAGGCAGACACTTACTTAACCGAATGAGCCACCCAGGCATCCTTGACACTGAGCATTTTTCTATTATCTCATTTTCTCACAACAACACTATTGGATACCATTGTCGTTTTTACTTCTGAAGAATTCATAAGGCTTAAGGAAGTCAAGCATTACTTGGCCCCTGAGTAAAGGACAAAGCAGGAACAGGAGTAGTGAACTTTCTGATCCCAAATCTCAGGCTCTTAACTAGTACCTTCATTTGTGCCATGATCTCATAATGTGTTCTCGTGCTCAGGTAGGTTGCATCCACCAAGCACAACTGCATGGTTTCTCAGGGAAGCACAATTACATCTACAGCCAGAGTGTTGAGGAGTTGATGGGCAATGCTCTTTTATGGACTGAATAATATGTAAAACCTTAACAAATGTGTATCCCACATTTTGGCATGTATAATAAAAGAAGACCCATATATTTTGTAGGCATGCCCACAAAATATATGCCCCTTCTGAATTTTCATCTAAAATTAGTAGTCATAGGTTGTGGTGCCTGGCTGACTCAGTTGGTGGAGCATGTGACCATGCATCTCAGCGTTGTGAGTTTGAGCCCCATGTTGGGTGTAGAAATTACTTATATATATATACATATATATATATATGTATATGTATATATATATCTTAAAGAAAAAATAAAATTAGGGCGCCTGGGTGGCTCAGTTGGTTAAGCGACTGCCTTCAGCTCAGGTCATGATCCCAGGGTCCTGGGATCGAGTCCCGCATCGGGCTCCCTGCTCTACGGGGAGCCTGCTTCTCCCTCTCCCACTCCCCCTGCTTGTGTTCCCTCTCTCGCTGTGTCTCTCTCTGTCAAATAAATAAATAAAATCTTTAAAAAAAAAAAAAAGAAAGAAAAAATAAAATTAATAGTCATTGGTTTCAATAAAAATCATATTTTGAAATCCACTATATATTTAAAAGAAAAAATTAAATACTACCTACCACAGTGTTAATGCAAAATAGACTGGGTTGGTTATGTATACAAAAGAACTTAAAGCTCAGAGGAAAAACAGCATGTTTATCAAATGCCCTCCCCACTGGCAGCCAGAATGACCAGTTTCCTCACTTCGTGTGAACCAGCACCAGTTTTAAACTACCTACATTCCATGAGCAGGTCTCCTCAACAAAATCTCACCTTGATGAGGCTATGTGAATATTTAACTGGGGACATTTCCATCACCCATGAGGACCACAGTCATGGCCTTGGCCACCTCTCACCCTGACTTCCAGGAGTCGCCCAGACCTCAAGTCACCCCATCCGATAACAGAGGTGAGTCTGCATCAGGCAGGATTCAGAGCCAACAGCACAGCTAGAATGCAGGGGACAGGAAGAGAGGATAAAGCCTTTCTTTATTCTTATTTCCCTTCCATCTGGTCCCTCTCCATAAAGCATGTTTATCATTCTGAGGCTATATTTCAACATTTCAACTGAAATAAAGTAAGGCAGGAGGGAGAAATGAAAACATAACAGTAATCAGAATAAACAACAAAGAAAAAAAAGGATCATAAATTCTGTAATGTGAACCTTCAGACAATGACTGCTAAATCTATCCCATGATGTGTGAAATTATGTTACAACAAATGTCCATATACGAAGTTATAAATTACCTGCTGAATACATATACACTTAGTTCAAAAGAAGCATCAATGTTAATATTGTTTGAAACCACAAGAAGGCTTGAAAATGTATATACGTGGGCTTTGATCACTGATAGCAGCAGATTCTCTACCAGAAACCTAAAAGAATAAGCTAAAATTTAAAATTTAAGAGTGAAACTAGCTAGAGGCATAAACTTATAGTCTAATTGACTCAGTATCCTTATCCAATTGAGAGTTCAGAAAAGGTCCCTTACCACTTTACTAACTGCACGATGAGCCTACCATACCCATCACTTCCTAATCGAGGTACTACTCTTTCAGTGTTAGCTGGAGATAACAGGTGTCCATATAATCTTGCAAATAGCTTTCCCATTTATGAAACTTTTTCTTCCATAGGAATCAAAATTTGGACTTTAGCCTCATTAACACTCTGATTTAAACAACTGATCTAATTAGATTTTAATGTGATCATTAAGGGAACATACCTAGTCCCTTTATTTATATAGAGGCACCTTTCTATTCATTTATCTTTCTTCTTAGGTCCTGGGCCAGAGGTACAATTACTTGGGCACTGCCCCTCACAAACATCAACTCCTTCTATCTAAAGAGTTTCAAAGACTTGGGGAAACATCCTTGAGTTTCCTAACTTTACGGCCATAAATACAATGAATAAAACTGTTTATCCAGAAACTCATCTTCTAACTAACTGACAATGTATCCCCAAGGTACAGACAGCTATATATATTTTTAAAGATTTTATTTATTTACTTGACAGAGAGAGACAAGGCAAGAGAGGGAACACAAACAGGGGGAGTGGGAGAGGGAGAAGCAGGCTTCCCGCTGAGCAGGGAGCCCGATGCAGGGCTCGATCCCAGAACCCCGGGATCACGACCCGAGCCAAAGGCAGACGCTTAATGACTGAACCACCCGGGCACCCAGACAGGTATATTTTAAAATAATCTTGACATTTGTTTCAAAGAGATGAAAAGCCATAAGAACAGGTAAAATCATAGGTTCCTGCAATAAGTATCCTGTCCCCCCAGGTTCTGAAAATCCCTCACAATACGCTGGGGACAGGCAGCCCCAGGTTAGGATATGGAGATCTATGAGACCAGGAAAAGTTTCTATTCACAGTTGAAATCTCAGCATGCCTCCTTTTCAGCATCCTGGGGGGGAAATGGCTCCTAGTATTTGACAAAAGAAGAAATTATCTATTTTAATTCAATTCAAATTTCTTCCATACCCCCAAGTTCACAGAAATATAAATATGAAAGTATGTTTTTAAAACAGATGAAATTAAGAGACTATTTTGTTTTATAAAAAATTCCAAACATTGTATTCTGACCCTAGGACAACTACTGTGTTGAATATATGAAGTGGGTTGTAAAAAGTAATTAACACGTAACTCGTCAAAAACACAGCTACTTCATAAAGCAAATCACATCTCTAATCAAGCTGAGCCATAAGACTTAAATTTCCCCCTTCCTGTACTGCCTATAGTTCTTTAAGTTCTTCAAGTACCATTAAAGACTTAAGTCAAAACACGTTGGCTGATTCTAGGGAAAGCATTGATGTGATTGTTCAAGTGAGGAGCTGATCTAGCTACTTTTTAAATTTTTTTATTTTTATTTTTTAAGATTTTATTTCTTTTTTTTAATAAAGATTTTATTTATTTATTCATGAGAGACAGAGGCAGAGGGAGAAGCAGGCTCCCCGCGGAGCAGAGAGCCCAATGCGGGACTCGATCCCAGGACCCTGGGATCATGACCTGAGCCGAAGGCAGACGCTTAACTGACTGAGCCACCCAGGTGTCCCAAGATTTTATTTCTTTATTTGACAGAGAGAGAGCACAAGCAGGGGGAGCAGCAGAGGAGAGGGAGAAGCAGACTCCCCTGCTGAGCAAGGAGCCCGATGCGGGGCTCCATCCCAAGACCCTGGGATCATGACCTGAGCCGAAGGCAGATGCTTAACCAACTGAGCCACCCGGGCATCCCTAGCTGCTTTTTAAAAATGGAATGTTATTCTTACATTTTAAGAATGACAGACAAACTGGTTATTTAGACATGGGTATTTTGGAGAAAATTCTCAAATATGAAGTGAACCTGTTAATTCATGGAAAAAAACTGATGGTACTTTTTTCCATTGATAACTTCAGGCTTACAAGTGAAAATTTGGATTTAAGAAAATTTGTATATTCCACTGTGAGTTTGACAGCTTCCCAGTATTTAAAGACTTCAGATGAGATCAGTAGTAATATTCATAAATAGAATTTTTGATACTATATAACAAAATGTGTCAACATTTGGAAAATTTGCCAACTTTGATGAAACTACATTTTCCAAATTACCAATGTGAGATGCAACAAAATCATGCATAGGTAAAAGGTGTATTTGAAGTATAAAATAGGCCAATGAATTTTAGTGTAACAGGGTATAAAAAGTTCACAGATGTGGTTTCAGATTCCACATTTCAACTAATCTTTTTTTTTTTTTAAGATTTTATTTATTTATTTGCCAGAGAGAGAGAAAGAGAGAGCACGAGCACAAACAGGGGGAGCAGCAGGCAGAGGGAGAAACAGACTCTCCGCTGAGCAAGGAGCCCGATGAGGGACTGGATCCCAGGACCCTGGGATCATGACCTGAGGAGAAGGTAGACACTTAATCGACTGAGCCACCCAGGAGTCCCTCAACTAATCTTTAAGAAGATATTACTTGTGGAGTTTTGGTGTAGCATCAAAGAAAGAAAATCCATAAAAATTATTTGAAAAAGTTATTACAATATTGTTCCTTTTCCTAACTTCATATCTTGAAGACCATATTTTCTTATATATACTTCAACCAAAACAATATATTGCTACAGACAATGCAGAAGCAGATATGAGAATCTAGTTTTCCATTAAGGCAGGCGTAAGGGGTGCCTGGGTGGCTCAGTTGGTTAAGCGTCTGCATTCAGCTCGGGTCACAATCCCAGTGTCCTGGGATTGAGCCCCATATTGGGCTCCCTACTCAGTGGGGAGTCTGCTTCTCCCTCTCCCTCTGCCACTACCCCCTACTTGTGCTCTCTTTCTCTCTGTCAAATAAATAAATAAAATCTTTAAAAAAAAAAAGGTAGAGATTAAAAAGACTACTGAAAATGCTGCTTTTTATGAATTATTTTGTTTTAGAAAATAGTTATTTTAATTTAAAATGCATTATACATATTAACATATTTTAATAAAAATAAGTATATTTATAAATAATAACTTTTACTTTCTCAATTTTAATTTTGAATACAATAAATACTCATAATTCACAGAAGCAAAAATATTTTGGGGCCCTAATAGTTTTTAAGAGAATAGCTGCTTTGCAGAGTCATATGTCCTTTAACCCCTACATTAGTACATTTCTAATATTGTGGCATATTACTGTTTGATTATTCATTATTTTTTTTTAAAGATTTATTTATTTATTTGAGAGAGCGAGATTGAGAGAGAGAGAGAGTACATGAGAGGGGGGAGGGTTAGAGGGAGAAGCAGGCTCCTCGCCGAGCAGGGAGCCCGATGCGGGACTCGATCCAGGGACTCCAGGATCATGACCTGAGCCGAAGGCAGTCGCTCAACCAACTGAGCCACCCAGGCGCCCTTCATTATTTTTTATAAAGTATTTTTTATTTTATTTTACTATTTATTTAAAAGTAAGCTCTACACCCAACAATATCGAGTCACATGCTCTACTGATTAAGCCAGTCAGGTGCCCCTATTGTTTGATATTTAAAGAAATAACAGGAAGGGTGCCAGGGTAGCTCAGTCTGTTAAGTGGCGGACTCTTGGTTTCCCTTCAGGTCATGATCTCAGGGTCCTGTGATTGAGCCCCCGAGTAGGAATCAAGCTCTGCGCTTAGAATGGGGTCTGCTTGAGATTCTCTCCCTCTCCTTCTGCCCCTCCCCCTGCTCACTCTCTCTCTGTCAAATAAATAGAATCTTAAAAAAATAAAGATTTTATTTATTTATTTGACAGAGAAAGAGAGAGCATAAGCAGGGGGAGTGGCAGGCAGAGGGAGAGGGGGAAGCAGGCTCCCTGCTGAGCAGGGACCCCCAATGCAGGACTTGATCCCAGGACCCTGGGATCATGACCTGAGCTGAAGGTAGATGCTTAACCAACTGAGCCACCAAATCCTTTGAAATACTTGCCCATCTAAAATACTTCACTTCCCAGCCTCCCTTACAGCTAAGGATAAGTACGTATCTAATTTCTGCATAGTGAGATGTAAGCAAAGTGTTTATGTGGTACTTTCAGGAAATGTCCTTAAAAAGAAGTATGTTTTCAAAAAAAAAAGAAGTGTGTTTTCTCTGCCTTTCCTCCATTCTGCTTCCTGGTATAGAATGATGGCTGGAATTCTAGTAGCCATTCTGAAACATGAGGACAAGAGATAAAGGGTAGTAAAATGGAAGGAACCTGGTTCTGAACAACTTTGTAGAGCTATTGTACCATCCCTGGATTGTCTACGTCTGAACTTCTAAGAGAAAAATAAAGGTTTTATTTAAACCACTTTATTCTGACTTTTCTATTATATGCAGTGATATCTAATCCAAGAAAATATAATTTTGATGGGAAAAATGCTGTACATTAACATTTTGAGTTTTCTAAATAGAATCTCAGGGGGAAAAGAAGTTTGCTCCATTACAGAAATTAAAACAGACAACTCTTTCACAACATGGGAAAAGATATGCATTATTTTAAGAATCCATAGTTTATTACTTTGAAGAACAATAGGGATATTTAACAGGAACCTAAAACTACTGTTGGCCATTTTAATAATAGTTCTTTCATGGTGAAGAGTGATCCAGATTTTTCCCATGGATTCAAGCAAAGAATAATAACTTAAAATTATGGAAGACGTATCATACATTCATCATTTTGCCAGCACTAACCTCAAAGTATAAGCTTTATTTTATTGGGGGTAAAGAGATAGGCTGCCCTTTTAATCAACTGACTAATGAACAAATAAGCTAAGATTAACTTTGCAGCTAACGAATAGGCGTGATTAAAAAGTTGGTTGACAACACATGAATAAATAAATGACCATAAGCCTGGAAATGCTACCTGTAGTATTTTAAAGTGTCAATCATATCTCTAGTCATCATTTAAAGAATTAATGTGTGCTAATGTTATCATCTAAAATATGTTTACAGAGGTCAGAAGAGCTACATCTGTCCTCCTTCATGCCAAGAGGTGATGACATCAAGGGGGTATGTCACAAGCCTAAGTTCAGTTAGTAGATTTAAGTTGGTTTGGAGTTTTATCCACTAAGTATGATCTTCTGACCCCTCAGTTTTACAACTTTCCAGTCTCTGTGCTGCATAGCACTTCTCCACTTCTGAGTTAATCATTTCTTTGCCATTATCTGCCCCAAGTTCTTATCTCTTTTGCTGTCACTTTATAACAGGGTCCTCTTATCAACTTGCATAGAGTCATGTGATCCATCTAAGCCTATCAAAAGTTCCCATTCTTCTGATTAGAAACCATCATGTAACAGGATACATGGTTTACAGCAGGCCACTAATGCTGGAAAAAGTACAGAGTCCAGGGAAAGACTTACTTGTAACTTTCTGAATTCTTGGATTTTTTTTTTTTTTTTGCAATTTTTTAAACTTTCACTAAGGGATACTGTAGTCTGATGTGTCCTACCGAGGACTACAAAATTTGACAAGCTCTACCCTTTCTTATGCTCAATGATTTCTGCTTTAAGCCAAAGGACCACCTATAATTTTACTAAGAATGTCTTCTAATTCGGATACTGGAAATTTACAAGATTCTCTAAAGCGCGGACTTACACCTATTGGTAAGTAGGAGTTGCTCTATTTATCATCCATTTATTATTCTGCTACTACATTAATTCATGTAATTTAATCTCATTGATGTCTTTAGCTTTATAAGTCATTGCTTCTCCTATTGTCTATTAAAAGCACATAAGCCCATGTATGTATCACACATTTATCTTTCTTGAAGTTAAAAAAAAGCAAACGGATATTTCAATATTATTCATTATATCCACTGTTTTTGGATGCCCATCCATTAGTCTAAAACAGTCAGAATCAAAAATTTATAATGTATATATTTCATCACTAGTATTTTCTGATAATTTCTAATCAGAGATAATAAGCTAAAATTTGACCAACTTGAAACTACCATATGGAGTCATCATTGATCAAACTTTAACAAATAGCTTTCAGATATTTGTAAAGTTTCAAGCCACACCACAGTATGGTATCTCATTCATTGCAGATACTATAGACCCTTTTGTTTCTCTGATGAATAAAAGCCATGCAAAAAACCATATATTTTTAATATATGTATTTAATAAATATATGTATACATATACACACACCTCATCATTAGTTAAGGATTACAATTTAAGGGTTACTGTCTATTTTCCAAAATAATGAGCATGGCTTGTTTTTATAAACAGGAGTAAATAAAGCTAATTTTCACTTCTAAAAAGAACAAAAAATGTTAGTGTTACAGCAAGAATACATGCAATTAGTCCTAAAAGTAAAGGACTAAAGGGAAGTGATTTCCAGCGGTCTGTAATTATTAGTCTGTTGGCAGTCATGCCCTTTGTCCTTTCCCTTAGTTTTTGAAGGCCCTGTGCCTTTTCTTGTAGCAGTTTTTAGGCTTTCGAACTGCAATTTCCCTGCGAATTCGCGGAGGCCTGTCATGAGCTCTGAGTTCCAGCTCCGCTGTAACAAGAAGGAAAATCAAGGCTTGGGCTTTTCCTCTTTCTCCCTTGATAACCAGCTGACTCCACTGAGTGCAGTGATTGCTTTTTTATTGAGCCAACTACACCCTATGGTATATCAATTGAGGAAATGGTTACCCCCCACACCCCAAAATCTGTACTTAGGAAAAGAAAACACGAGGAAGGCAGAGTGCAACACTGAATCAATTGCTCTGCAGATAAAAAGAACCTATGAGCACAAGAAAGGAGGTGAAAGAGAAACACAAACGATTTCTAATCTTTTTCGCCTGGCAAAACCGCGGCGGCGCGCTAAGGAGTCCTTCCAGGCAGCGACCGGCTAGGCGTTCCAGGGGCTCGGCGGCCCCGGGGATCCGCGCGGGGGGTTCGCGGCGAGAGCGCGCTCAGCCGGGGACAGGGGCGGCGCGTGCGCGGGGCGAGCCCGCGCTCCCGCCTCACCTCGGGTCGCGCGCAGCGGGGACTGGGAGGTTGCGAATTAAGAGGGCGTGGGGGGTCCCCGAGAACACATATGCCGACCCCCGCCGCCACGGCGTCCCTCAGACTCTTGGGGTGAATTAAGAGGGACAGGTGGTAGAAGGAGACCCCTTTGCATTTCTCTCTGCTACGTTTTACCCACCGCACTGGGACTCACAGGGCGCGGGCATTGCTGTAGAATAGAGGCAGGTCCATCCCGAGCATAAATAGAGATCTAACACCCTCAAGTCTGGGATCAGCCAGGTTCGGGAGAGCCAGAACCTGCGGAACGTCTGTCTAGCCCCGGAGGGACTGCTAAAGACTGAGCCTCAAAAAAAAAAGAGTACGGAAGGAGGCGCCCAGCGAGTCTACCCCAACACCCTAAACCTCTCCAGGCACTTCCGGGCGTCAGATCCCGGGATGACAAAATTCCAGTCAATTTTCCGGTAAAAGAAATCTCTTTCCGATTTCCTTCGCGGCCTCCCGCCCTTTCCGAGCCCTAGCACCCTCCCTCCCCCATACCCTGGTATTCCCAGGTGGCTGTGAGATGTCCCTGTTGGCAACATCTTAGGCACCCAGAGGCGGCTACTGGCACTGAGAATTCCATCTATTCATGGGGTAGCCTCCAAGGAGCGCGGAGGGTCATTCCTGGGGGTTTCTTGGCTAGACAAGTCACCCAAAGGGCTGACAGAGGAAAAGGGGGCATTGTGAGCCATCAGTCTGAACAGTTAGGGCTTACCCCAATCCTGAAGGTGAGTTTCCTCTTGGATTGGATTCTGATTGCCCAGGGCAGGCCTGTTGAGAGGAACCCACGGGTGGAGTAGAGAGTGTCAGGTCCTGGGGTGGCTTTGAGGGAGCAAATTGCAAGTTAGGATAGGGATGGGGCGTGGTTCACAAAACTGAGGCCAAGGCATGTAGAGATGGGTCAGGGTTTCCAACTTCACATTAATTCAGTTGTGTTGTATTAAGAAATGTGCCTCTGTTTATTTCAAAAGCTGTCCCTATGGGTCCTTGGTGTGTATGTCATTTTCCTTCTATGCACACTGGTGGTTACATGAAAATTGTGTATAAATGTCTGTACTCATATAGAAAAGTGGAAATCATAACATTGTTCCTTCTGCCTACCTGCAAGATAATCACAGTGTGGTATAAGAGCAGCAGACTTGGGGTTATAACCAGATTGTTCCCTTAAAGTTAACTAGCTCTGGGACACTGTCCAAATTCTTGGTTTCTGGCTTAGGTTTTTTTTTTTTCCCCTTTCTCCCAAATGGGGCAATTTTACTGATGATATACAGTAGCAATGTAAGAGAGAAAGAGAAACAGAAAAAGAAAGAACAAAGTATTTGTCTACATCAACAAAAGAGTCAAATCTGTATGGTGGGAAGTATGTCCTATAACAAGTATTTATTGACTCTTCTGCAATGTGCTCAACATTATTGTTTTGATTTCTATGAAATTTATGTAGTTCTTCAAATTAAGTGCATTAATAGAATACATTATACACATTGAATATGTTATTGTCTATTACCCACAGGAAGTTATGTCTGCATAGTTAGGGGTACATAATACACAATGCAAACATTCTTGAGACACTACATACACTTTGTTATCTAGTCCCCTTAGCACTCTTGGAGTCTGATTTCATTCCAGCAATAACCTCCAGTAAGCTCTGTGCCCATAAGGATCTCTGAAAGTAGACATCATGCAGCAGAAAATGAGATAGCCCATTATGTCACCCTAAACTCTGGCTAGCCTTATTGGTGGTGCAGTTTAGAATGTCAGTCACCCAAATCCATGTTCTGATTCTTGGCTGCTGGGCTCAGGCAGCCAGTTCCCTCCAGGAAGCTAAACTCTGGTGCCTCTTCTCCTTCCTTGCCTCAGCCCAACTCCAAAAGAGTGCTTCCCAAACTCTTTACTGGCCTTGATTTACAAGTTCTGACTGGAGCTAAAGGATTTATTTAACACCTCTTTTAATAAACCAAGAAAGATTTATGGAGGAAGGGAGAACAGAGGCTTGGTAGTGTTTTTTTTTTTTTTCCTTTACTTAATGCCTCTACCCAGACATAATGTCTAGGGTTATCTTAGATTCAGCCTTGAACTTGAGATGAGGTATGGAGAAGGCTCTGGGACAGACTCCCACCTGGAGGCCCAGCTTCCCCCAAGCACTGCTAGGGATGTTTTATGAAGGGCAAGAGTCAGATGTCTTGTTCCCCAAGACTAGAACCTACCTCAGGATAAAGCTATTTCTTTGGGTTGCACTTCCTCACTCTTCACCTTATTGGAACAAAAATTTCTCTGAGAAATCCAGTTGGCTTCAAGGAACTTTAGGAGTTTGGGGACCTTGAGGTCTAGGGGAAGCCCTGGGGAAGAGTTGAAATATAACCAGTGTGAACTTGAGAGGTTAAGCCTGGAAGAACCATGTGGACTGAACTCGATCAGACAAATTAATAAAGGCTGCCTCTTTTTTAGTCTTTTGGGAAACTCTGATATGTGTGTTTTTGTGTAATAAGTAAGAAAAGACACACTTAACTTTTAAACTCCAAATAATCTGAATACAGATGAACATAAGCAGTTTGGTGAGCAGTTTTATCTGGGGGTGTAATTAGGTCCCTGAGGACTATGTCAAGCGCTGCAAGACAGTCAAGTTAGCAGGTACCTCCCACTGGAAGGATCTTATTTTTAATGGTTCTAGAATGGTTAGTGATTCCCTTCCTAGTTATTTTCCTTAGAGAAAGATGAGTGTGGGTGAAGTTAGGGGAAAAGAAAATACAAAGGAGAACTGGTATTTATTAAGAGCATGGTATGTTGCTTTATTGGTACTGTTTCATGCAAGTATAGAGTTTACTTTGTTAACCCTGTTTTACTGATGACAGAATTGAATCAGAAAGGTCAAGTGATTTTCCCAAGATCCTTCACCTTGTCAAGAGAGTGAACTGTAAACAGAACCCATGGATGTGATTCTGAAATCCATGATCTTTCCTTAAAGTATGATTATTTGCCTTTGTTGATATAAAGTAATTATTAAAAACAATGTTGATCTACTCAGACATTCTTCCAAAAGGCATGGGGGATTAAGAAGACATTTGTAAATGGCTCTTTATCTTCCTTTTCATTCCACAGTGGAAATCAGATTTAGATCCCAGTAGAATTCAGAAGGGTGGGATGGGGAGAGGTGTAGGGGGCCGGCTGGGGACAGCATCCAGGAGCCTTGGGGGCAGAGCAAAGCATGTAGGAAAGCACTTTGGGTCTTCTGTTCTGGTTTCCTTGAAAGGCTCTCTGGAGTTTGGAGGGAGGTTTTGCTTGCATTTATGGGGTGTATGCTGGCCACTTGCAGGACTACTGACAGACAAGGGAATTGAGAGAAAATTCAGAGCAGCTATTTGTTATAGAATTGGTGGGTATGAGGAGGGCAGGGAAATCACCCAAAATGAGTGACTGCATTTATTTTTTTAAGATTTTATTTATTTGACAGAAAGAGAGAGCACAAGCAGGGGGAGCAGCAGAGGGAGAGGGAGAAGCAGGATCCCCACTGAGCAGGGAGCCCCATGTGGGGCCCCATCCCAGGACCCTGGGATCAGGACCCCTGCCTAAGGCAGACACTTAACCGACTGAGCCACCCAGGCGCCCCTGAGTGACTGAGTTTAGAGAGAAAAGGACCCTTTTTACCCTGAGGAACAAACATCTATTGTCTTTTTTTTTTTTTAAGATTTTATTTATTTGCGAGAGAGAGAGAATGAGAGACAGAGAGCATGACAGGGAGGAGGGTCAGAGGGAGAAGCAGACTCCCTGCTGAGCAGGGAGCCCGATGTGGGACTCGATACCGGGACTCCAGGATCATGACCTGAGCCGAAGGCAGTCGCTTAACCAACTGAGCCACCCAGGCGCCTACATCTATTGTCTTATAAGGGGACGAGATAGAGAACGAAATAGTTTAAGCACACGCATCCTTTTTTAAAAAGCACTTTTGACAAACCCTGGTGTGTTTCTAGTGAGACGCTGGTCCCACGCCCAACGCTAACATTTTTCACAGTAAATGCTGATTCCTTCCTCATGATCTTGGACGTCCGCAGCCTCAGCCCCATCAAGCTCCACCTGTTCTACCCGCGGTCTATACTGGATTGAAAAGAAAATCGGTCTGAACCCGGCACTAGGTCCCCGAAGCATCTCCCCAGTTTCCAGACAAGAAACCTTGGGGGGAAAGCGAAAGAATTTGCCCCACACCTTTGCGCTAGCTGGCCACCACCTCTTAATCGTAAAAGTTGTCTTTAGGTCGGAGGACGAGCCGACACCCTGCGAACTGCGTAACCTCCCAAACCCTAGCACTTTCCATACTTTTGCACCGCAAGCCGGAGGGTGAAGATAATCACCGCAAGTCCCGCCTTTCCAGCAACGCCCCCCCCCCCCACTTTCTTTTCTGCCCCAAAAGGGCCCAAATTGGCTGGCAAACACAGCTCTGCGCGGCCCGGCACTCTTTGATCTTAAGAACAGAAACCCCTAGCGCGGGGGCTTTCCTAAGGTAAGAGCCTCCCGACCACCCATCCCCGCGATCCAAGAACAGAGGAATTCGCAAGCGAGGCGGCGCGGAATCCCTTCTTCCCTCAGGACACTTCCAGTCTGGCGGATTCACGTGAACGGTAGCCCTGAATAATCTAGTGCTAAGTCCGGGTTGAGGAGGGGGGAGGGGATAAGGGGCGTGGAATTGCAACGCAAGGGCTCAGCTGGTTTCACTAAGCGCTTGGTGGCCTGCTGGCGCCAGGATCGTCCTCGAGAACGTCACTCACTGTTCTGGTTTGTCCCGAGGATGGACAGGGGTGGTTCCAAGAGTGGAGTCTCACTGTTTTGAGTTGGAGCTGACTCACATCTCCATTTCAATTACAGAGGAAGAGATAGATTAGATTGGACCACCTACCCAAGATTATTTCCCCAGCCAGCTCCTTTCTCAAGACCGGATCTCCCCGCCCACTTCGAGAAGGGCACCGGCTATACCAAAGCGGGACGCGCCTGGACCCCTGGGTTGGGGCAACAGTCTCCAAAGAAAATGAAGCCAAAAAGTTCTACTGAGAAGCCTTTTTACAGAGATGCAGATTCCGATAATCCAGGCCAAACTCTCGGAAAACCTCACCTATTCTTTAGGGCAAGGGTGGGCGGTTGGTTGGGGGAGGGGCTGGAGGAGCCTGGATCACCCGGATAATTACCTCACCTTGTATTTTCCTCCTCAGTAAAGACGGGGCCATGATATATTAAGATACTCTCCTAGTGATTGTGAATCCATCCCCATTTGCGGCTACCCCTGACACACAAGTCTTTCCAGGGGTAGAGTGTCTAAATTGATAGCAGTTTTTCCTCCTGCTCTACTCGCTGTGGCAGATGATGTCTTAAGTAGTTCTTTACACATGTACCAGAAAGGGATCTTTTTTTTTTTTTTTAACGAGGCACGACTTCTCACCTATTCAAGTTTATTTTTTCAAAGCTTCGGCCAATACGGTGCTCCTTGGTAATTTGTATGTCTGTCCTGAAATTTAACCCCTCTCATTTTAGAACAAAGTGCTCTGGACGCCGGCTGGGGGAGCCTGGAAGCGGGGGCGGATAGCCCAGCCCCCTGAGCTCGGGAGCGGAACTCTGGAATTCTTGCTAAACTTAATCTTCAGAGAAAGGCAAAAGGGCCTTCTGATGGGCTTTTTGAGTGGGAGGGGCTGAAAAATTAGGCAGAGCTTGAGTTTTCTGTAGGCTGGTAAACTTGCTTCTCTTTCCCCTCGGGCTATCCCGGCCACTTGGTGGAGACTTTTCGAAAAAAACCTAGGTTTCTTCTGAGGCTGGAAGCTAGACACGTGCTACGAGAAAAGTAATGATTCTGGTTTCTTAAAAAAAACTACCAAAAAGTAGAAATGGAGTAGACGTTAGAAATTGTTTCCAAGAATGTTGATTTGCAAGTTTCGTGTGAGGTTGTGTGGGTCATGCAAGGCTTCTCCCACCCAGGCGCGCGGGAGGGGTGGGTCTTATACTTGGGGACCTGTGTTTTCCGAGCCCAGGAAACTTGAACCAGTCCTAAAAATCTTGACATTTTTCACTCCCTTTGCAGCCTGCATGCGTTAAGCGCGCGGGGCTGGCCAACAATTCTCAGGTCAGGTCAAGGGCGGGCTGTTCCCGGCGCGCTGTCTGAAATGCGGCGCGGAACAGCGGAGAAGTGGAGGCGGGGGAGGAGAGCGAGGCGGTTACATCCTCGCGGGTGGGGAGTGCGAGACCTCCTCAGCTGCAGCCCGCCGGGTGAATGGGGCGCACGGCCCCGTAACGCTGAGCCTGGATAAAATATGCCAGGACTGCGCTCCTCGGGCTCATCAAGGCTGCGGGAGCCTCCCCGAGCCATCATCCTTTATAATTGCAACCGTCAATCAATGCTTTAAGACAAAGTCAGAACCGGGAAGGACGAGCCCTGGAGACCAGTCTCGTCGGAAAGAAGGTGGAGGCGTGGGGGAAGAGAGGGGAAAGGGGAGAGAAGTTTGCCAGAAGTTGGCAGAAGAATGCAGGGAAGAAATTGAGAATGCATACGGTAGCTAAAGCTGGAACAGCCTCCCCCTGCCTCCCGACTTCTGGTCTGTGGTCTCTGCCACCAGTTAAGTTTCCCGCAGACGGAGTGGATTCCTAAGTGTGCATCCATTAAGAGGCAGAGTGGCAGTAGGTAAAGATGTCCCTGGCGGAGGATGGGATGCGTCTGCCTTTCTATGGGGGCTTTATTATTCCAAGCCGATCGGTGTGTCTGTCGGCCAGTCCAACTACCGGCATCAATGTTTAGACCACACAGGCCCTGTTCCCCTACTCCCATCTCAAATGCCTCCCCCTTGCCGCGTCCACTTAGCTCTCCTTCCTCACGGCTGCCTCTGAAACCTAGAACCATCCTCAGGTAACCGACTCGAGGCACAGTGGGCGGCTCAGGCCCCTCCTCCCCCAGCTCTCCTTCAGAAGGGGTGTTCTGGGAGACGCCCAAGACGATCCCCGGTCACAGGGCAAGCGGTCCGTGGCTTCAATGCGGGCCCTGGCCCAGCCGAATTGAAGGCTCAAGGAACCAGAACATTCGGACAGCGGCAACTCAGAAGGTGGGGAATGGATGCACTTGGAGGACGGAATGAGTGTAGTGTCGGAAGCCTTGGTGCCGCCGCCCCTCCCTCTGTGTCTGCCCCAGGCCTGGGGACTCCGTCGCTCCCCTAAACTCCTTGAGGAGAAAAACTGTGAAAAAGGGCCCTCTGTTCTCTGACTAGAAACAATTGCAGTGGAAGATTTCCCACCTTGGGCACCGCAGGCGGGGGGCGGGGGGGGTGTTTCCACCACGCCGAGGGTATCTGGGATAGGGTTGAGCCAGCCTCTTCTCTCCCTGGAGTGGGAGGCCTGGAGCACCGAGGTTTTCTCTCTGCTTGAGACCTCCTGTGTTTGCGGTGTCCCTTCCGTTTGCTGTGGTCAGCCTGGACAAGAGCCTCAAAGCAAGGCAATCTTGGACATTTTTCTTTTTTTTAAGGGTGGCTTTTTGAAACGGTGTCTCCAGCCCCTATTTTCCCCCTCACCACCTCCTCTGGTTTGGGGAGGAGATAAATGAATGTCAGCTGGCCCTCTGTCACTATGACTACTGGTTTTGGGTGTGTGAGGTGAAGGCAGACTGGCTTGGACTCAAGAGACGCTATGGTCTAAACAAGCCCCTTCTGGAGCTGAAGCTGGGTTATGAATGTGATCACAAAGTTTGCCTGGGCTAGGTCAGGCTCTGCTTCAAGTCCAGGCAAGGATTTCACCATGCAGACCACAAATATATGGTCTGTCAGACTTCAACTCTCCTGACCTCTTCCTTCAGCTCTACCAACCAGAAGACCTTCCCTCTGGCTCTGAGCTGGAAGCTCCCTCTGAGGACCCAGAGTCTGGAGTTCTCCATAGCTGCCAGCCTGGTGTTTCTGAAGGTGCTACATGAGTGCCCCCATAAGCTCTTTGATTGTAGTAGGACACTCCTAAATTAAGACTTTGTAATAAACTGGTTTTCAAAGTTCATCCGAATCCACGCAGCACTGCAAGAACTGATTTGAGCCCTGAGTTGTAATTCCTTTCCTTTTCTGAACTATGTAATATATGTGTGTGTATGTATATATATATATATATATATATGCACTTAATTCACAATGGTATTTAAAACAACTAGTAATATTGAAAATGGATTGACAGTGTTACTTGATACTATCACAGAAATCTGAGCATCTTAAGGGTCCCTAATTTTGGCAACCACAGCCCACTGCACTTTCCAAACTAATGGACAGTCTCCCTCCCCCCAAGTTTAAATATTATTATGAAATTTGATGATGCTACAAAACTGAGATTTAAATAACTTAGATTCTGAATATATATTAAAGAACAAAATTACAAAAAGAACAATTTAGAGAGCCAACAGCCTCTGAATTGCCAGACACCGGTAGGTGATAAACAACCCGTTTCATGCAAAAGTGTAGATTAATCATGGCGATGATTGGAGTGTTTTCCAATTCATCAAATACTGGACTGGACAGTTTGAATGTGTGATCTCCATGCCATTCAAATAGAATAAATTCAGATCTTTTGAGATTCAAATTCACCCCCTTGTGGGTGGACTCTGATAATTACCCGGTCTTGCAGCAGACACTGAATATGAGGCATTTCATATGCAGTCATGAGGCTGGAAAAAAATGTTTTTCATCTTGTTGGGATGAGATCTGAAAACTTTTTGAAGATGTGGCTGGGCTGGTGGCTGAAGAGCTTACGTAACAGATGGTTCTTTAAAACTTTATTAAAAGTGCTGGGCCTCTGGGCCTCATGTGGATGGTCCCACCAGAGACACCAGAATGAAAAAGGAAAGCCTAGTTCGGTCTTTGCATTCTACTTGGACACGCAGTTCACTAAAATTTAGGAAGTCTGCCGCCAATATAATCTTGGGCTGGAGGGGGTGGGGTGTTTACCAGTCTACCAGTGAAGGAACTGGTAGAGTGGGGAAACCGGGATAGCTGTTTCTCAGATTTCCGGCAAGTGAGTGAACGTGCGGCCATATGGCTGTCTCCTCGGTGGGCCGGGACGCTCGGCCACTCCAGGACTCCCGGGGCCCACGGTGGGGCCTTTTCGGACTGAATGCTGAGGGGTTAATGAAGCCGGGAGACCCTGGAGAGCAGGCCAGCTCTTTGGAGAAGAGCGGTCCACTGAATTCAACATCTCTTTTCTCCTTTAGGTTGTTCAAATGGGTGTTTAACTCCCCCCTCCAGCCCCTGACCCGACACGCGCGCGGAGACACGCACGCACACCCACACACTCCCGCGTCCCTTCTGGCTTCCCCCCAGCTCGCAGAAATAGATCGCCGCCCTAGCCTCCCGTCCTCCGCCGCTGCGCTCAGACAGAGGTCGCCTCTCACTAGCTGGAAGACCCGGCAGCATTCACATCCCCCGCCCCAGGTCAGGGTGGGGTGGGAGGGGGTTAAGGCGGGGTGGTGAGGTTGGGGCAGGCGAGGGGACTGGAGCATGCGCCTCATCCTCATTGGCTGGCGGCTGGTGTCCGACCTAGTCCGGAACCCGCGTCCCCATTCACTGTCATCACCCCTCATCCCAGCCTTCCCCTTAGCCCCGTCTTACTTACCTCCCCACTCCTCCTCATCTTCCCCCTTTCCTTGCCAGCACCGTCACCCTCGGGGCTGGAAGGACTGCTCTCGGACACGCAGGAGGAGTAAACGAGGCAGGAGAGGGAGGCTGGAACTTCACAACTTCACACTTGTGATAGTGAGCGAGAGGGAAGCAGAGACGGGGGAAGGGGCGGAGAGGAGAAGTGAGGCGAGAGAGAGAGAGAGAGACCCCTGGCGATCCTGAGCCAGAGGGCGGGTGGAGGGAGGGGTAGAAGTCGCCCGAGCCGTCCGGGAGCAGCGGCAGCGGCACCGCCGCGGCGGCAGCACCAGCGGCTCCGCCGCCGTCTCCGCTGCCCGCCCGGAGCTCGGCCGCACTCGGATCCGCGCCCCGGGCAGCTGCGCCCTCGCCACCGCCGCCGCCTCCGCCCTCGCCGAGCCAAACCAAGGCGCCGGGACGCAGTCTTCACCGCATCTCGTAGCCCGCCATCTCCTCCCAGCGGCTTGGGGGCGGCTCCGGAGTTGCGAGACTGGACGGGGCTCAGGGGTCCTGACCCGCGACCCCGGGAGGAGGCGGAGGCACGCTCCCGCGAGCGGGTGGGTGAGCCGGCACCCCAGTCGCCCTTCGTTTTTTTCCGCCGGAGTTGAATCTGTGCTGCCCGTGTCCAGGTGCTGGGCTTCCGGACGGACACGGACCCCCTATCCCCGCCCGCGGCCGCCTTGTCATGCTGCCCAAAGTGGAGACGGAAGCCCTGGGACTGGCTCGATCGCATGGGGAACAGGGGCAGATGCCGGAAAACATGCAAGGTAAGGAGGCGCTGCGCGGCGCTCGGGCTCCCGCGGCCACGCCACCCCCGGGCTCGCTCTGCGGGCTTCAGCCGCCCACCCCTCGCGGGCGCTGGAGCTACCCGGCTGGGCTCTCGCGGCCGCCGGGCTGTGGGGCAGCTCGCGGGCGGCAGGCCCCCCACCCCAGGGACAGGCATAAAAGTTTATGGCTCTTGAACAATGCGGGGCGGAGGTTTTCCAAGCAATGCCTAATTGGCCGCTTCTAATTAAGAAAAGAGAGGCTTCGAGATCAATGGCAACCCGAGGCGGCGGGGGTGGGGGGGCGCCTTCAGGCTACAGATACTTCAGAATAATAAGATCATTCTAAGAAATGGAATGCCTCACTGGAAACCGGAGCAGGTTCTCAGTCACTGAATCGGTGAGAACTTTAATCAGTGCTCTTGTGTGGAGGGAAAAAACCCCGCCTAGCAAAGTCAACTACAGAAAGAGAAGATGACCCCGGAAAAGCTTGTCCTAGCGGCGTTAGAATGCATGTGGGCACCCCCAAACGCCCATGCGGACAACTGGGCGCCGGCATAATTTGGACAACTTCAGAACTGCAGGCAGAACTGAAGAGATCCAAAGTTACCCCAACCCCATCTTCTGCGCGGGTTTTGCCGAGTTAGTTGAGGGAGGGGGGCAGCGGTTTAGCTTAATGCCTCTGCTTCAGTTCGAGAACTGGGAGTATGGAAGTCCTATTTGTTTTCCCAGCTCTTGATTGCTGACAACAAAAAAAAACAAACTCTGCTGGCAATATTTTCGCCGCATTCCAAAACAGCAACTCTAGATCTGGCTGTATGAGCCCTTCAGAAGTTTATCGCAGTTGCTCTGGGCTGGGGAGGGAACAATGCTAGGAAAAGTCCCCGGCGCTCTTCCATCCTCGCCCCTTCCAGCGCGCAGGATGTGCGGGCAGGCGGGCCTGTGATCCCGGAACGCTTCCTGCCATCCCCTTGAGCGAACTTGAAAGGGCCGGGAAGGTGTTGAGAGCAGAGTCCGACCAGAGTTTGGGGTTGGTACACGCCGCGGTACGGGATAGGCGGCGCGCCTGCAGCGCTCTGCCCCGGGGACCCTGACGTCGCCCGGCTGGGCTGGGGGAACAGGGGGTGGCGGCAAGACGTGCGTTACGCTTCTGGGTCGCTTACCCCACCGTGATCCTGGGGTCTCTCCAACCCTCCAGGAAGGGCTGTGGAAGTCCCCTGGGGGCTGCGGCCCCTGAGACTAACTTGAGGGTTGGCTGCTGGAGGAACCCGGTTGGCCCAAACAGGCATTCTCGCCCTCACCTGGGATTCCCGCGAAGTGGGGACGTGGGGGACCCGGGCGCCGGGAGCCGGATCTGGGAACCCTCCGCCTGAGCTGCGGAGAGGGACAACCCTTTGGGCGCCCGTGAGGCCAGCGCGATCTTGGGTGCAAAAGGAAAGTTCCTGCTGCTCGTTCCGGCGCGCGCGTTTCTGAGACTCGGGAAAAGACGCTCAGAGAAACGCTGGATCAAGAAGCAGGGGAGGCAAGAATAACGGTTCAGGGGGTGGGGGGAAATGGGAGGGAAATGCCACTGTAATATTTTCCCTGTAAAGTTCGGGAGGGGAGTTCTTGACACGACCTACTGCCCCAAAGCAGAAGTTAGCCCTCCGTTGTGCCCAGGGCTCAGGAGAAGTCGCCGGCCGCTCGCTCACGCCGGGTTCGAAAACAGCGTGGGAAGGGCCACGGCACGACTTTTCCCTAGGCCACGCGGCCTACACCTCGAGGGCAGTCCCTGGGGATGGGACCCCATTACCATGCTTGCTCTGGTCTCCGCCGGGGATGCGCCCTAGTCGCCCTAATCCGATCAGAAAGGGGACCCGCCATTGGGTTGCGGGACAGCATAGCGCGTCCAACTTAGGGGGAATTTCTCTGCGTGCCTCTCTGCGGTCCTAGCTTTACAAGGCCCCACCGTCCTCTTCACTTTCTTAAGACAGGGACTTCTTTGCCCTAACGGATTCCGTTCTCCAAATGCCTACTTGGGTACAGCACCTGGGAAACTGAAAGATGCCTCAGTCTTGCACGGCGGCAACTGTCTCCCCACACGGACTCTTTGTCCAAGAGGGTCCCCACCCTCAACTCCGGTCCTTTTGGGGTTGGATCCCCGAGGTGGGCACCGAATCCTCCTGCAAACGTTTGCCTCGCTGTGCCCCTTAGGTGCGAAGTTTAGACTTTACTTTTTTGGGAGAATAAAAACAATAAAGTACAGTTTTTTCCCGTCCCTAAAACACGCCACAAAGCAATAGTTTAAGTTTGGGGAGAGATGGAGCTATAAACGAACTTCTCGAACCCTCAGTTCCCCCAAGCCCCCAGCTTCCCAAAACCCGAGCGCGGACCTCTTAGGGCTGGCACCGCTGGGAGGACTGCGCTCAGTATCTCTTTACTTGTTTTACGGAGCCCAAGCGCCTGCCTCTACCGGAACATCTTTCACGGGGACCCCACCCCCTATCTCCAAACTCTGGCTAACTCACTCGGGTTTAAGCCCCAGACCAGGGCTCTGTGGTTCGGGAAGAGATGGCTCAAACTCAGCGGGTCTGTGCTCGGCCCTCAGCCTCGAAGTGGTGCAAGTGACCGCACCTCCCCACGGCCCTTTCCGGAGGCCTGCAGAATCCATAAAGAAAAAAAGAACTTTATTTTAAAAAGAATAAGGAAAAGAACGAGTCATTGTCGAAGAGGCCACATTATGGTGATGGAGTGGCCGGGAACTTCGGGGATGCAGTGGGGGCTATTTCTCTCTTTCCTTTTTGGTAAACAAATCAGAGGAAACTTCTGTCCGGCCATCGGTTCCCCGCCCCCCCCGCCCCGCCCCCTGCAAGTGCCACTGATTAACTTAAACTCGACTGCTTTAGTGCGCCTGTATGTAGCCGAGCAAGGGGCGAGAGGCGAGTGTACCCCGGGGTTTCACAGGAAGGTGCCCGGAAGGGTTAGGGTGCCGGGCTGCGCGGACCTGCCCCTTACCGCAGGTACCCGTTGCGTCCGCCCTCCGACACCTGACCCTGGGTGAGTCTCGGGAAGGGATTAGGTCAGGTATTATCTCCCGGCCACTGTCCTTCCTGTGCATAGTTTATCCATCTTTTGGCTGCAAAGGGGCCTTCGCAGAGCTGCGTCCGGCGGAAGGCGGTTACTCGATCCCCGCAGTGAACCTCGCGGAGCCGCGGCCTGATTTCTGTTTAACTTTAACAGGGCGATCCGGAGGTGTTTATATTTTGCACTGATTATCGGAAACATGTGAAGTTTATCACAGGACTTTGCGACGAAACCAAACCCTCGTGTGTATCTTTTCCTTTTTCTCTCTTTCTGCCCGGCGTCCTCTCTCTTTTCCTTCTCTATTTTTACAGGAGATTTTCAAGTGTGAAGAGGTGAAAGTATCCAGAACAGGAGTCCTGTCGATATGGAGCTGAATGTTTCAATTAATCTAACAGATTTGAACGTAGGGAGCAGCAGGCTGTGGTTCAAGTGGGGCTTGCTGCTGAGAAGCAGGTTTCTGGGGCTTCAGGCTCTCCGTCAAGTGTTTGCAAGTCGGAGTTGCTCTCCTGTTGAGCGAGGTGTACTTGCAGCAAACTTAGTTCAAGAGTGGGAGACTGTGTGTGCTTGTTTCTCTCTCCTAGGCAAAGGTGACATTTTTGGATCTTTAGGAGGTTTAAAGTTCTAAATTGTTATTTTCTGCAATTCGTGTTTCTATTCTGATTTGCTGCCTTGCAGTTATGAGCTATGTGTTCAACAGTGGTAAGTTTAAAATTCTTAACAAAACAAGTGGGAATTCTTTTTCAGTTAAAAAATAGGAAGTGCGTGCTCGCTGAGTCCAAAAGATCTTTTACTTTCATTGTATAAAAATAGTTTTTCACTACACCTGGATAAAAAAATATTTTTATTTTATATTTTACCTGTGATATTTGCCCACCAATTACCAAAATGCTTCTCACTGCAGGATTACAACTTACCGTGTGAATTAATTAGCTACGTATATACATTTCTTTTGTTTCAGTGTCTCAGTTTAAAATGGTGAATTACTCCTATGATGAAGATCTTGAAGAGCTCTGCCCGGTGTGTGGAGATAAAGTGTCTGGATACCATTATGGGCTCCTCACCTGTGAAAGCTGCAAGGTTTGCTTACACATTGCTACCTGACAAATACAAGGTTCAAAACCAAAATAAACCATTAGATTGCTTTCTAAAGCTAAATTTAGGCTGTCTTTTTTGGACTCAATTAAAAATGAGAGAAAAGTCTTAGGGAGATGATTCTTTGAAATATGTGTTTAATTCCAAAGGCAAAAAAAAAAAAATTATGCTGTTTAGAAAACTTTGCCAGTCTCATGGCTTTAAAATATTTTATTGTAGTAAAGTGATGTAACTGTAGAAAGACTTCTATTTCTAACAGTCCTAAATATTGATTTTGCTTGACTTATATATATTTAAAGCATCGTTGTTCTTGAGAGGAAACATGACAAAGTATTTCCCAAATATATTTTAACTTCAGACTATTCTGTGCTGCAAGTCTAAACATTTTTTATCCACAGGTAAAAGTCTAAATTCTCAACTGTGTGATTTTATCCTTATTTATTCCAAAAACAATTCTTAAGATTTTTTTGAAATTTATATCATAAAGAATAAGAAACCACATCTCAGTTTATAGTTAAGTGTAGCTTTCATAAATAAATTATATGACCTATTTAAATGCAAGAAGTTTTAATATGTAAAATGTACTTTATTGTTCCTAATAATCTCAACCATACATCAAGAATTTATCTCAGACCTTTTTAATATATTCCCAGTCAACTTGATACTTGCTATTTTTCAACATTTTTTAAAGGAGAAAGCTCAGTTACAAATACTTAAACCACTGGCAGGAAAATCCTTTCATTCTCTATAACAAAGTAAGATTGTTTCACTTTATGGCTAGTAGGATAAACATAAAGAATATACCATCCTGGTAAAGCTATTATTGTATTATGAAGCTACAAAATTTGTTTTTGATGAATTCTTTTGGGTGCAATATAAGAAAAACACTGTGCTAAAATTCAGCTCTCTGCTACATATGATTTTCTTTTCCATTAGTTTCACCTTTCTTTGTTTTTTTTTAACAGAGTTCCCCAACTTGAATGTATTCCAATGGAATTATGAACACTTACCCATTTTACTCTTTAAATCCTTTTGCTCTTGGGGCGCCTGGGTGGCTCAGTCGTTAAGCGTCTGCCTTCGGCTCGGGTCATGATCCCGGAGTCCTGGGATCGAGCCCCACATCGGGCTCCCTGCTCTGCGGGAAGCCTGCTTCTCCCTCTCCCACTCCCCCTGCTTGTGTTCCTGCTCTCGCTCTCTCTCTCTCTGTCAAATAAATTAAAAAAAAAAAATCTTTAAAAAAAATAAATAAATAAATAAATAAATCCTTTTGCTCTTAACTATCAAGTGCTGACGTTTGTAAAAAAAAGAAAAAAAATATCTGGGGTGTTTTGCTATTCAATTTTCCACTGTTATTTTACAATAGTTTGCCACTAAAATTCTATCAGACTGCTTACAAACAGTGCAGATCTCCATGAGTACCTTACCTGGAATAGATTAATAAGAAAACAGATGTGTGTGTGTTTTTTTTAATACTAGTCAATATAGAATGTATTTTTCTCTGACTGTTGAGATGAAATGGTGTGTATCCAAATCTCCCCGAGATTTGATATAATTTTAGGAATAGAACTCAAATGCTAGAAAAATCTCCACTTTGGCCCGGTGCTGTTTTGGAGGGTCGATCTTGTTAAAATGTGAAACAAACCACAGAACCACGGAAGGGCTCATTGGTTCAATGAAAAGATTTATTGGTGATTTCCTTAAAATGAAACAATGGAAAAGATGGGTGTTAGATTTTTAATATGCCTCACTATTTTCTCTGTCTTGTAGGGATTTTTTAAGCGAACAGTCCAAAATAATAAAAGGTACACATGTATAGAAAACCAGAACTGCCAAATTGATAAAACACAGAGAAAGCGTTGTCCTTACTGTCGATTTCAAAAATGTCTAAGTGTTGGAATGAAGCTAGAAGGTAAGTTTCTTCCAAAGACTACTGCCTGTTAAAACTCTCCAAGGACATAAGATTTAAAATAACATTGTACTTAGAATATGATAACATTATTTTCCTAGTCTTTTAACACCGTGGACAATAACGTAAGATCTTTTATATGTTTTGTCAGCAGAGATGTCTGAGTATCATTTAAACACTGGGGACATCTACTAGGAAAAAATTTAAATATCAGAGTTTCCCTCCCCCCACTTTTTTTTTTTTTTTTTTTTAGTTTGGCGAGCAGATGGATTTGACGCTAAAAAGGCCAGGTTAGATGAAAACAAGACTAACGTGATTCAACTGAGAAGAGGTTTTAAACATTTGCAAAAATTAAAAAAAAATACTTTTAAGTTTTCAGATCGGATGCTCTAGTAAAAGTCTGATTTTAATCTTTTAAATTGTTTACTTGTCACAATTGTTACTATTAATTTCATGGCTCCTGAGCAAGAGTTAAAGCCTTTAATTGTGCAATGGGGTTTCTCGTGTAGATTATCAATTTTGATAGTGTGGGAAAGCACGTTTCTTTTTTTTAAGATAATGATGAAGGCTGCGAAATGAAGTTGAAAAGTAGGACACATGAAAAATAATGAACTATTAAATCGGTAGCATTGGTTTGACAGGAATAAGGTAGTGGTTCCCCAAAAGCCATGTTAGACTTTACGTTGTGAGAGTAAACTGTATTTACAATGTACAGGTTGGCAGGGAGGAAAGTTAATATGTGGTCGCTGTAAGTAAGTAGTCTGTAGTTCATGGACTATTTTGGTGTGTTGCTGTTTCTTAGCCTCCAGCCTACTGACTTTCCACAGATTAACTACAGTGCAAATAAAGTAATAATAAGAGATACATGTCACCGTTATGTGCCAGATACAAGAGTGCATTTTAGTTGATCAATGAGGCACAGGCTAGTTGTGTGTGGAGCTTTCCTGTGATGTGGCACTCAGACTTGATAGAAATACTCAAAAGATTTCAAATAAATCTGCTAAATTGCTAATAGATTCTTTCCCAATAGAAGTAGCCACTTTGGGGGCGCCTGGGTGGCTCAGTTGGTTAAGCGACTGCCTTCGGCTCAGGTCATGGTCCCGGAGTCCTGGGATCGAGTCCCACATCGGGCTCCCGGCTCGGCGGGGAGCCTGCTTCTCCCTCTGACCCTCTCCCCTCTCATGCTGTTTCTCTCTCTCTCTCTCTCAAATAAATAAATAAAATCTTTTAAAAAAAAAAAGAAGTAGCCACTTTGGTTATCATTGGAACTGTTAACTCTGTATTGCTTTTATTTTATTTATTTTTTAAGATTTTATTTATTTCAGAGAGAGAGCAAGCATGAATGGGGGGAGGGGGAGAGGGAGAAGCAGACTCCCTGCTGAGCAGAGAGGCGCCCTGGAGCTCAATTCCAGGACCTCAGGAATCTGAAGGCAGAGGCTTAACCGACTGAGCCACCCAGGTGCCCCTCTGTATTGCTATTAAGAAGAGATGGAGAAAGATCAAGAAAGAAATGCTCACTAATTTCTTTATTACCACTCACTTTATTATTTTCCAAACAGCAAAATATTGTGGGAGATGCATACTGTCGTATGAGACTCAAAATATAAAATGTCAAAGAGTAAATGTTGTGGGACGCCTGGCTGCCTCAGTCGGTAGAGCATGTGACACTTGATCTCGGGGGTCATGAGTTCAAACCCCACGTTGGGCATGGAGCCTACTTAACAAAACAAAACACACACACAAGTAAATGTTGTGGCTTCATATGATGTCATTTGATTTCTCTCTCTTTTTTTTTAATGAAAAGAAAAGGTTGCATTTCTTTACCTTAAAAAGTATTACTAAGTCACTCGTAGGGCATAACCATACTTCCTTAACAGTGATATGAAAAAGTGGAATATTCAATAAATTATCATCCAGATGAAAAACTTGCACAATATTCTAGATACCTAGCATTCACAATAAATGTTTAATGCTGTACTAATCCTAAGATCAAAAGCTCAAAAACTTAACCTCCAGCAATTTCAACATGTCAGAAGCTGTCAGAGGTCGCTGGTTTCTGTCTAATTGCCATTGGCCACTGTGGGCTTGGAGACTACTGCTAACTCACTTATTTGACATGGTCCCAGAGTCCACACAGCACTGTGATGGTAGACTGTCTTGACAGCTTCTGAAATGAATTTGCTTTAATTATGTCCAGTTCTTCTTAAATTAAAAACAATAACCGGTGGTTATCTGATGTGTGCTCATCAAGTCCAGGTGAAAATGATTTTCCAGGAAGAGCATGTGCCCAACCCTTTTGCAGCAAATTAGTCAAAACGGCTTTGAGGAATGAAGATATTCTCAGGGAAAATATTCACAACTCAATCCAGAAATGGGTTTTTTATTTTTTCCTCTTAGTAGTTTGGGTTTCCGTAAAGAGAATTCTGACATAACTGGCATAATAGAAACTGATACTCTTTCTTAGCAATCTGTAGTATCCCGTGTGTAGCAAAAATTATGAAATCCTCACTGTCTACCAAAGGGTTAATATGTCCCTATGCATCCAAAATACTTTTTTGATGACAAACACTTAAAGAGGAAAGAATTCAAAAATGGCTTGTGGGGTGGTGGGGGGGAATCTTTATGGGCCATTGTAATGAAAACAACCACACACCTAACACTTCTGGTCAATTTTCAACATTTCTCCATAGCTGGAGATGTAGAGAATGCTAATAGTTTGCATCTTATTTATACCCTTACTCCTTTTTTTTTATTTCCCCACAGCGGTAAGGGCTGACCGAATGCGCGGGGGAAGGAATAAATTTGGGCCAATGTACAAGAGAGACAGGGCCCTAAAGCAACAGAAAAAAGCCCTCATCCGAGCCAATGGACTTAAGCTAGAAGCCATGTCTCAGGTGATCCAAGCAATGCCCTCTGAGCTCACCATCTCTTCTGCCATTCAGAACATCCATTCTGCCTCCAAAGGCCTACCTCTGAACCACGCTGCCTTGCCTCCTACAGACTATGACAGAAGTCCCTTTGTAACATCCCCCATTAGCATGACAATGCCACCTCATGGCAGCCTGCAAGGTTACCAAACATACAGTCACTTTCCTAGCCGGGCCATCAAGTCTGAGTACCCAGATCCCTACACCAGCTCACCAGAGTCAATAATGGGCTATTCCTACATGGATAGTTACCAGACGAGCTCCCCGGCAAGCATCCCACATCTGATACTGGAACTTCTGAAGTGTGAGCCAGATGAGCCTCAAGTCCAGGCTAAAATCATGGCCTATTTGCAGCAAGAACAAGCTAACCGAAGCAAGCACGAAAAGCTGAGCACGTTTGGGCTTATGTGCAAAATGGCTGATCAAACCCTCTTCTCTATTGTTGAGTGGGCCAGGAGTAGTATCTTCTTCAGAGAACTTAAGGTACGTCATGGGCTATTACAACTTACAATCCCCCTTTCAAGAGAGACCTAACTGTTCCTAATTAATATATACTTGGTGTTGAAAATATGTTTTCCTTACTTTTCTTCTTTGTATGATTTACAGAGTAGAAGAATCTTAGGACCTTGACTTCAGGACTGTCACAGCTTAACTTGATGGGGCTTTTATTCTATGTAGCTCTTAGTTTAGGGGGGGATGGCATTTCATGTAAAGTATAGGGGAAAAAAAATTTTTTTTTCTGAATAGTAGAATGTCTTTACTTACTCCCTTTAACTCAGATGGTTTATGGCTAGAAAATTTAAGGCACTGTGAACCAGCACCTTGTGAACTTTTTAAAAAATTACCAAGTAAAAAGCTATATTATAATGGTGCCAATTTAAAAGAAAAAATGCCAGCGTTTAGTTGTGTTTAGACCCTAGAGAATGAAAATGATACCACTGGCTACTAGTGTCAAATAGGTATTTACTACCTGTTTACCTTGACATTAGGTTGGTAAAGCTTTGTTTTCAGAGCAGATTCCAATAGGATGTTTACTGTCATTGGATGGGGATTGGGCAAATGGTGAGTGCTAGTCTACTTGGCTCGGGTTTTAGTTCTCATAATCTATGTCTG
Source organism: Leptonychotes weddellii (assembly GCF_054177405.1). NCBI lineage: Eukaryota > Metazoa > Chordata > Mammalia > Carnivora > Phocidae > Leptonychotes > Leptonychotes weddellii. The sequence continues at coordinate 111,673,212 of NC_138374.1, forward strand.
TCGTTGATTTTAATGGATTGGTACATTGTAAACACAGTACATGTTTGTATAAAGATCTCTGTTTAACTACGTAATTATTTTATTTCCTGAAACTTAAGACTGAATTAATATAGGAAAGTGATATCGAAGTTTGGAATCCAAGAGTAGCTACCAAAGCACATTTGGTAGTCAGTGGTTTCATTCTCTGTTTTAAGAGCAAAGGTGAATCCTGGATTTGATTTCTCAGTATATCTGTTGCAAAATCAATTTCTTCCTTTTACTGTCATGGGTAGACATAGCTGCTAAAGATCTGTGGCTTCTGAACACCTAGGACTTTTGGAGGAGATTTAAAATCTTTGAGAGAAGGACAATACAAAGCCGACTTTTAATATAAAGGGTGGTTGTTGAAAACTGTCTGTGTAGATAGACCAGGGAATATGAAAGTTGTGTGCAAATGGGAGACAGCGCTTTTCGTAGCAGTCTTTACTAAGCACTGCGATTTGTACAGGGAAACAAAAAAGTTATCTGAACAGAGCCAAAGAAGTTGATAGAATACTACCACCAGGCGGTTAAGAGTGTTGACGTATCCAGCTCTTTACTCTCTTGTACTTTATCTCTCCATTTAAAGAGGGCTGAAAGTGGAGATAGATACCAAATGCAGAGGACAAGCAGAATGAGTTGAGTTAGCACGGTCAGGCCAGATATTTTCTGGGTATGTAACCACTCTGTGATAATCAAAGCGTTTTTCATGAAAAACAAAAACAAAGAAAACTTTCTGGTGTTCTTACACTCACAGCTTTGTCCTTCAGACGGCCAGTAAGGTATCTGAAATGAAAAAGAAAACGATAATTTTAGATACAACATTAAGAAATGTAAAAGTGAGGAAAGCACGACTGACCTTTGCGGGCAGATGGACTCACTTTGAGTTAGAGCTTTGTTTGCTATGACTTAATAACTGAATAACTGTGTCTTCGTAGGCAGGATGTTAATTTCTAGGCTTAGTTTTCCCATCTGTAAAATTATACCTGTGGTGTTTATGGTATAGGGGGTATGGAGGGCATAACAATACTTTCACCATTGACGAGGTTTTGCAAGGAAGAAATGAGACCATGTAGGCAAAATATCTAGGACTGGTAGCCTGGCATACATTTCATACTCAATAAATTAGTGTTCTTTTAAAATCATCATTATTGTGGTTTTATGACAAGTGTCTGGAGATTTTACATAATACTATCTGATATTCAGCATAAAAATAAGCAGTTGTGCTTTTTCCTAGTTTGACATTGGGAAACAATATCACCACATATGTTATAGAGTAGTGCAATTCTATAATAAACAGTCATAAGTACTACTAATTGAGGACTTAAATTTGCCAGACAGTAAGTTGGGTGTAAGATGAATGCAAAGTTGAGTTAGACAAAAAATATTTCCTCTCAAAGATTTATGATAAGACAGTTTCATAAATATCTATTTAAAAAAGACAGCTGAAGTTGTATTTCACAAATACACAGGGGAAGAAATTATGCATATCATTTACATGTCAAAAAGGAAACATTATGAAGAGAATATAGACAGCCACAGGTAGGATTTTAAGAGTGCTAGGAAAGCACTCTTCCTTTCCAAAACTCTCTTTTCCTCCCCCCTGTAGCTAAATTCTACAAGATTCTTTTATGGGGTGTGAGGTTTCATATTTGGCTAAAATGTAAATCCTTTGGGAATGGGGCAGATTAAAGCATTATCAGTCATTTATATTGTTATTTAATGCATTTATCAGTCTTTCATGAGAAGATGCTTTGAAAAAAGGAAAGGGAAAGAAAGTACAGACATTAGTGGGGGTGCTTAAAAGGGGTAGGAAGTGCCCCCAGGAAAGAAAGACAAACTTGACCCACTTCCTGTTTTGCCTTGAGCTTGCATTGAAAAGAGTGATTCAATATAAGTATTTTTCAGAGAAGAAAAAGTAGAATTTAGAATAATTTAGGGGCAGTTTAAATTTAGAGTTAGAAGGTGACTGTTCACATTTGAAAGAATTCCTTTTCCTTGCGTTTATAAATTTGTCACAAAATAGAGCAAGTTGTTGGACGCCAACATTGAGACATGTGCATCGCCATGTATTTTTCCAGGGCAATGCCTTTCAAGTTTTTAAACTATGACCTGCAGTAAGAATATATTTTACATTGGAACTTGGTGTACCGAAACAGATCTTTCCCTCTCTACCACACACACACACACACACACACACACAGAGAAACGTACATACACACATATAAAATGAACCAGAGTTTGACTAGACATTACATGACCTTCTCCATGCTAATCACTTGATATTTTCTACTCTATTCTGCTTTAGTCTAATTTACATGTTTTTAAAAATTTCCAGTCATCACCCACTGAATTGGTTACATGACCCACTAATGAGGCATGACCTGCAGTTCAAGAAACATTGCTCTAGGGAAGGTTTTGTAGGCCATCCATTGGGCATTGCCTACCTGGCATTGCTAAGTGCAAGTCCTGAAAAGGCCTCTTTCCTCTGGCATGGCTTCCAACACATCCCCGAAACCTACAGCCCAGTCCTCACCCTATCTTCCTGCAAAATTGTGATTTTTAAATAGTCCTTTGGGAAGATCAATGCTCCCCTTTAAACCTTTGTCTTTTTCTTGTAACTTCACAACAAATTACCCATCAAGTGATATACAGGCAGATTGCTTATACCTCTATGACCCCAAGATGAAAAGTCACATATTTGTTCCGGGAGAGTAATAGGATAATAAGGCAGTTTTGCAAATGACCCCTTGCTCATTATTCCAGGACAAGTTACACTCTCTACCATGTATAAAAGGAGAGAATACAGATTTCATTTGTTTACTATTTAAGGTAACAGAAGGGTCAGAGGGAATTTGGTGGGTGGTTTTGTTTTTCTACATGGCTACAAGGTTCAAAAAAGATATTCTGGTTCCTATTCAAAATATTGTAATGAGAAAGAGGAAATTACAACTCCCAACCTCACAGTTCATGTAATAGCACATAAACAGCAAAAGAAAAAAAAAAGATTGTATACACCTAGAAACCATGCAATTTCAGAGCTGGAAGATGATTAGGGAAGAAGGGATGCAGACACATAAGTGAGCTGTTCTGTTTTTCTATACACCTGTAAGGGCCAATTCTAATTCCAGTCCAAAATACTGGCATGAGAACGATGAAATTAATACTATGAAATAGTAGCTTTCGAAACCGTACATATGCATCGGAAGATATTCCAGGCCTAGAAACCAGATTTTTCCCGAGTTTGAAGACATGGTGGAGATCATTTGACCCACCTCTTGATTTTACCTATGAAGAAACTGAAGGAGGAGTGGAATTGTGACTTGGCTCAAGATGATGCAGCTACTAAATGTCAGAATTGGGACTGGCAGATTCAGGTTCTGAAAAGCAGTACTTTGTACAGCCCCCCTCCCCACCCCCAAGAAACACACACAAATAGGCAGTGTAACCTTTGACTCTGAAAACACAGGTCTTTGCCAGTGAAGCTAAAGCAAATCTCTAGGTTATCAGAAGTCCATCACTACCATCCAATTACTAAATCACTAATAATCAGTGAGACAGATTTTCTCTGAGCTCAGACGACCCCCTGGGAGTGAATGAGTCACTTTAGAAAGCTACAATAATTCTTTCAGGCCACTGGGGTATCATTCAGTAGAGTGGATCTACCAGCTAGCACTTCTGAGCCTCGAGAGCATGTCCAGAGCATTCTTTAATACCTTACCCTCTACAGATAGTGTACTCTGTGGGAGAAATCTGGTTCAGCAACAACATGGGTTGTGCTCAGCAGTTAAAATGGCTCAGTACAATTCTACTTGATGCCCGCATAGTCAGCATGGGTTACTTTTTATGTATGTTTGTGAAAAGATACGGAAAGAGAATACAAGTTTGCAATCAGGTGATAGATGAGCCACTAATTATAAATGTATTAGAAGTGTTTCTGAGGTAATATCGTAAATCCCACGCACCTTCTAATCTTCAAATCTTACAATGGCCAATACTCTTGGACTTTTTTTCCTTGTGTTTTTGGAAATTAAAAGCAAATTCAAGACCTCCTCACATTGGTGAAAGACCTGTCTTTGTGAGTCAAGAATATTGTACGTTTTCTTTGTTATTTTTCTCTCATCTATGTCTTAAATATCTCACAGACACAAGAGCAGTGAGAAACTAATTCCCACTTTGTTGAACAACTAATGAATCTGGAGGATCTATTTGATCTTCTAATGAGACCAGATGTCTTAAGAGGATTCTGGGAATGGATATATAAGAACTTCCCCTCGATGAATGATTCTGATACATGTAGGAATAAAAAAAAAAAAATCTAAATTAATCCTGACTGAAACACATAACTAGCATTTCTGTGGAAAATAGGTCTCAGAGACTCAGGAAGTTTGTGCCAAAGGAATTCAGCCATGCCGAAGCCAGCTTCTAAGCACGGTTTTGACTGGTGTGGAGGCTGGGGTAGGATTAAACCTTCCTTTTTCTCTGGTCCATCACAGAAGCTTTCTGAGCAGAGTCTTATTCATTTATTTCGAATATTCTAGATCCTTTTCCCCATGCCTTTGTTCACCTCTCCTAACCAATACAGGTTTATAGTCTGAGTTTAATTGGATCTGCCCCAGTTTTAAGCTGTGTTCTTTAGGAAGCTTATTTAGCCCTTTTCTGTGTGTGGGGTGGGGGGTGGGGGTAGAGAAAGCGCCTGCATAGTGTCTCCCCATTCACCTGCTGTCCAATCCCAGCATCCCCGCCACATGGTCCCGTGGCTTCCTAGAGTTACAGTAAACCATGTCATATACCCATGTTTTCAGTGCTCTGGATGCAAAGTGGTTACTCTGGAAGGAGATGATATGCAGGAAACAAACTTGAAAGTGATTTCCACTCCAGAAGAAGAGAGTTTTTTCTATCTGAAGGTGAATTAAAACATTCATTGCCATATCAGTTACTCATCACAAGATATCGGAATAAAATAAATCTGTCCTACATAGGTTTGCAAGGAAATGAGAAAACTAGCTTTTCTTCCTTCCACCAAAAGTGGGCATGGAACTTTTCTTCTGACCTTGTGAATTTGGAGAGAATTGGCAGGTTTGACTTGATGGCCTCTCAGGTCTCTTCAGGTGTCAGACATTCTGCTTCCGTGATTTCTTCCAGGCAGACCTGGTCTGGTTGATGGTGTTGAGATTTCTATTATTCTAGCCTTACTTGTTTATACATGTGCAACTGCAGTCATGTCTATAATCAGTTAAGGAATCCATTAGTTTAACCTTCTTGTTCACTATCCACAGGATGAATCCACTCTTCTCAGTCAACACCTGTTACTGTTATGACTGGCTCTTAGTGGGCAGCTGGAAATGCCCACCTGACCGCAGAGACCTGCATTCTTTACCTTCCCTGTTCTTTACAGGGATATCATGAAAGTACACCAGGCACCTTGAAACTGCTCTGTGCTAGTTCTTTTTATTAAGGTGTAATTTCTATCCCCTAAACTCACTCTTCAGTGTACAGTCAAATATAAAACAATCTATCACCTCCCCAAATTCTCCTGTGCTCCTTCACAGTCCAGGCCTCCCCCTACCCAGCTCCTGTCAATCCCTGTTTTTGTCCTTATAGTTTGTGATTCCTTTTTTTTTTTTAAGTCAGCTCTACACTCAACATGGGGCTCGAACTTACGACCCTGAGATCAAGAGTCACATGCTCTGTTGACTGAAGCAGCCAGGCGCCCCAGTGTGTAGTTACTTTTTAAAAGTATTAACTTTGCTTTATTCTGTGAGTATACGTTTATAAACTGCAAACTCCGTTTAGACTCTTGACTTCCTGAAGCTTGGTTTCCGTGTGGTGGTCAGCGTTCTGGTGGTTTCCATGCACACATATCCTCCATGGGAAGCCAGGGTGTTTGGTGGGAGTGTTAGTAGTGATGATCAAAGCTTCATACTGGCTTTGCTTGTTACACCGATAAGCTTCCTGTTCCTATTAATCTATTCGATATCTCCTAGAATCACGGGGAGCACATGAGAATAGCCAACCGCACCCAAGTAATCCATGTTTAACTGGCTTGGCCATCATCAGGTGTTTGAATATGAACAACGAGAATAGGAAGAAAATCAACACTTTCCTTGCTGTGCTCAAGGTCAGATGGTGAAGGGGAGAGTCCCGTTTTTGGGGCGCTCACTATCTGCTTGCTGTAGTACTGGGTGCTTTCAGGCCATTTTCTGGTTTGATCCTTAGGACAGCTCTGTGAAGTGAGCACAGGATAAGGTCTTCCTTGGGTGAGAGAGTTGAGTAAAGACGTGGACTATTGCTATCACACAATGTTTTTTACAGAGGATATGTCCGTCCAACCCTTGTCATGCTTGGGCTCATAGTGGCCCACAGAAACACTGAGTTACTTGATTAGTTAGTAAAGGTTTGCCACCTTCTTTTTATTTTATTTTTTTATTTTGGGGGGAGAGGGGAGGAGGGAAAGGGAGAAAGAGAATCTTAAGCAGGTTCCATGCCTAGCACGGAGCCCGATGTGGGGATTGATCTCACAACCCAGAGATCATGACCTGAGCCAAAATCAAGAGTCAGATGTTTAACCTATGGAGCCACCCATGTGCCCTGCCACCTCCTTTTTGAACCAACCAATCCCTTCAATTAATCTGTTAGTACCAGCAAAATTAACAAAGGTACTTGAATCAGTTTGGTTTCCAAGGAGCAGGGATGAGAAAGATGGGGAAAAAAGCAAAGACATGGAAAAAACCTGGGGAGGTCATTTACATCCAAAGCTTGTGGTACATTAACAGTTGAGAGTTTAAGGAAGACTCAAGGTCACAGAAAACACTTCCATTTTTCCTTGACTACAGAGTTTGGACAATGGAGGATAATAATAGCTGCCATTTATTGAGCTTTACTATGAGTCAGACAATTGTTAAGTGCTCTACATGTGTTCTCTCATTTAACACTCCCTAATCCCTGTGAAGTAGGCATGATTATGCCCTATATGCAGATTAGGATACCAAGACCTAGAGACATCTACTGACCTGCCCCAAGTTACACAGTTAATAGTAGTAATGTTATCATTTTTTTTTTTAAAGATTTTTTTTATTTATTTGACACAGAGAGACATAGCAAGAGAGGGAACACAAGCAGGGGGAGTGGGAGAGGGAGAAGCAGGCTTCCCGCCGAGCAGGGAGCCCAATGCGGGGCTCGATCCCAGGACCCTGGGATCACGACCTGAGCCGAAGGCAGACGCTTAACGACTGAGCCACCCAGGCGCCCCAGTAATGTTATCATTAAAACAGAAAACATAGGGGCACCTGGGTGGCTCAACTGCTTAAACGTCTG